>NC_056566.1:21904811-21958960 GCF_013358625.1 Macadamia integrifolia
CTTGATGTGGCTTAATCTTGATTTTTTATGATACAAGGTATATATAACTTACTAAATAATGTTAGAAAATTGAAAAAATAAAAAATAACACTTGTTCGCCTAGTTCGCCTTAAGGCGGACGCCTTCTCGCCTAAGCGCTTAAACAACCCTCCACCGCCTTGGCGCCGTGACAACTATGATCTAGCCCCAGTAAGCTTCAAGTTGAAGTAACTATAGTGGGCTTCTATATGAAGAGCTAATTTTGGTAGTTCTAGTGGAAGTTTGCAATGTGAGGAATAACTCCAATGAGCTCCCAATAATGGAGTAACTAGTGACTTCAGTTGGAAGTCGGGACTAATTTTGGATTTGACATATTTGATCACTATGACATACGAGTATACGACTTCCATACCACTACTTTATATGTTTGTAGCCCAAAAGCAGGTGAGGGTGCAGATACTTGGCTGTGTAGTGTCCCATACTCTCATGAAGATTTAAGATATGATGACACTTATGATTGGGTGTTTGTGTTCTTGCTTGGACCACGGGTGTAATGTTTTAAGGTATACTACTTTCACCACTTCCTATATATGTGATTACAATTTATCTAGTACAAGGTTGAAGCAATGATATGTTGTTGTCCAAGTGGGAGAATGTCATGTTTTCAACATGTATAGTTCCTATGGGCTATGCAATAGTCATTGTGTGTGTTCAGATTAGTGAATGTGTATTGATTGGCAGCCTTGGTTGGGTTGCTTGGTTGGATGAAGCCCAATTGAGAGTAATCTCCTAATGGGTATTATAGGCTTCACTTAACCGCCTTAAATGTAAAGACTTAAGCGGACTTATTTACAATTGGGTCTTATTATGGGAGAATCCCAATTATATTCTTTTTCTGGGTTAGTCTCTGCTCCCGTCTACAAAGGTACCTATGCCCATTAGTAGCCATTGCCCCAAGTTGTACAGAGAATGGAGCAGATAAGAATAACAAGTGGGAGAAAATAGTGTTCGAGGAGTTCTTCGATAAACGATATGGATCCGGGTATTGTTCCAATTGATTATCATGTTTGTCTTCTTTGATCCACAAAATTGATCCTTGAAATAATTCTATCACACAAACCCTAGATTCTCAACAGTACAGGAAACTAGATTTGCAGAAGTAGGTAGAAAACCACAACGATGAAACCACATATCCTCGATAAATAAAACAACCGTAAAATGCGAAGAAAAACATTAAAATAAAATGAAAATGCTTCCACATGTGACAAAATATCTCACGAAACATATACAAATTCGAACAGCTTAAAACCTTAGAACGAAAGGGAGTTCAGGAACGAAAAATTAATAGAGACACTACAACAACAGTTACTGTAAGGAACTAGAAACAAACGAAATGTATAGAGTAGATGGTAGACTTACTTGTTCGGTTTCAACGAGAATCAAAGACTGGTGATGCTTTCCAGCAGAGAAACAGGAAGAGGAAGAAAGGAGACAATGGGAGAGAGAGTTGCGGAACTCAACAAGGCAGGCAAAGCACCCGCCAAGCAGAAACGAAATTCAAGAAAAATAGTTGAGAAAAAGCCCCAAGTTTCTCACTAACTCCTTGGAAGCCCTGTTTCTCACTTCTTATACTTACAACTCCCTTCAATTAAATATTAATCACCATTCTAACACTATTTAGTGCTAACAGAAAAAAAAAAAAAAAAAAAGGGGAGGTAAGGCTGCATACACTTTGCCCGTCCCAGACCTTGCAGTAGTGAGAGCCTCGTGGACTGGATTGCTCTTTTATTATTATTATTATTATTATTTTTTAATCTTTCAATGTCTGGGTAATAGATATCAATTTCAATCCTAACCAATCGTATTGGTTTGGATTGGATGGGTTTACTCCTCCTTTACTCAAAATCTGATTTTTGGTTTTTAACCTTTTACCTATACTAATCAACCGATATGGTATTAGTCAATAAATGATATTGGCCTACCGATACCAATATGAATCGATTGATCCAATATCGATTCCTCAAACCATGGTCAAGGTTGTTGGAAGATTTGAGATGAATGACTAAAAATTAGGTATTTAGGTCGAAACTAGTCTGGCAAACCCACACTGGTCCTACAACTACATGAATTGAGTTATACCGAGGTTGAATAAGAACCATTCAACTTTCACTGAAAATAGTAAAAAACACTTTAGGGGTCATTTGGTTTTGTTTCTGCTATTTCTGTCTCTAGAAACAACAGAAACGGTTTTTTCCTTTTTTGTGCTAAGAAATGATTTTTTGAATTGCAAAAAGGTGTTTGATTTTTCTGTTTCCCAAAACGTTTTCAACAGTGTAGTAGGGTCTAAGACACGAGTGAAGGCACGGCGTTGTAGTTATGCAACTCATGAGTGAAGGCATGACGTTGGAGTTGCATGTATGATTCATGGAGATGAGTTTCAGAAAGATGAAGGCAATCCGAAATTGTGAGCTTCGCACAACCAGGTTGGAATCGTCATATCTGGATAGCGAGAAGTTTTAACAATGGGTTGGGATAGGTTGAGTGAAGTATCTAGGTTTTCACAATTTTTGTCTCTCCTACTTGTTTCTAGAAACAGAAAAACAACTTTGACTTCTTTCTCTATTCTTATTTTTAGACATAAAAATAGGAATCAATTTCTATTTCTGTGTTTCAAAAACAAGTGAAACAAAACAGAAATAACAAATGATTTTTATGGTGTTTTTCTATTTCTGAACACAGAAAAACGAAAAACACGCATTTATGAACACAAAATCAAACGGGCCCTAAGATTGCAAGAATGAGTATCCTTACATTCTAACATATATGCCAATATGAATATATTACCGTGAGAGTTTACTGTATGACCTGATAACATTGAGACACGTGCCACTAGTTTAACTTGGCTTGTTTATCCGACACTCGAAGTGCAATTTTGCATAATTACCCACAACTTACTTTGTATCTTTTTCTCTCTCTCTTCCCCTCTTATCCCTCTCCCGTATATTAATTAGCTTAAAAGCCTATAAACATTCGATACTTTTGAAAGTCATGGTCATTATCGATTAAACCGGTTCAATCCTATACTTTTTATAGTATTGTGGCACATTGAAATTAAAATATCTATCATAAAAAAGACAAATTATAGTCCTTGCAATTTTTTTTTTTAATTATTATGTGGTTGATGATATAAGAGAGATTTTCTTCTTCTTTAATTGCAGTCATGGAGGAGAGAGAGCCTTTGAGATGACTACTAGGTCTCTTTGAGGTGAGCGGTGAGCTGGCAGTGAGCATTTAGCCGTTAGATTATCATTGCCACTCACCACAGGGTATTTGGACTTGCCATTCGTAGCTCCATCACCCATTCAAATTCCAGCTAAATTTGAAATTCTTCATTTGCAATGGGGCGTCTCCCAACCGCTACAAAGTCCTTTCAACTTCTCGATAGTGACTTAATTGCCTAGATTCTAGCAGCATCTCAAAGGTTGCAACTCAAGTACCAGATCCGATTTCCCATGTGCTACCTCCTCACGTTCCCAACTTTGACACTCATACCCTTATATGTGGTTGGGCCTTTTTTTTATTTTATTTTAAAGGAGAATGTATCTCATTCATAACTAATTATTTGATGACAGTGAATCCCATCGAAGCTTCTAGTAAGGGGTTACTCCTCGGGGTTTAGGAAGCATAAGTGAAGGGCTAGCAAATCAAGGAAGTATGGGCAAATTTTGAAGATCTATATAATCTTTTTGTAGACCAAACACCCACATCATGGCCTTTGAGCATAGTCCCCTCTCCTCTTAGTTGTTTATAAAACTATCCCATCTCTCTCATTTTGGTTCAGGCCCACCAATGAAGTAGTTGTTCTTTTGACCAACCTTGCCTATAGGGCGACCTCTAATCATCTGCAAGAGAGTCTCCCATTGTTTCTTTCATGGCCAAACAATCCCCATTCGAGGAAGAAACCAATCAGGTTAGAGCCTCTCTCTCTCTCTCTCTCTGCCCCAAAGCACACGAAACATAGATGCCAGCTAGCTGCCACATAGAATAGAATCGGGGTCATGGAGCCAATCCATACAAGCAAAGCGCATAAGCCAGCTGGTCTAAATTTGGCAAGGACGAAACAAGCCTGTACCACTTAGAATGGTTCAAACTCTGGTCGATATCCTCTGTTGGGGTCTAACAAAAACCTCGAAAGATGGGTTCAACATATTTCAGAAACAGCCTGCGGTTGAGCTTGGAACTTGGCTGAAATAGCCCCAAAAACATGGGATCTGCAGGTGGGTTTGAGTCTCAGAACAGAGGAACTTCAAGGGATCAGAGTAGTCCAAGAATATGAATAATTACATAGATCTAAGCCAGAGATTAAAACTCAGACCAATAAAGTAATAACTGAAGAGAAGACCAGTACCTGGAATTGACAAGAAACAGAGCACGAAATAGAAAGAAAAAAAAAAATCCCAACCACTAATTGAACCAAAATTTAAATGACAAAATAACAACTCAACATGAAATAGAACTAGCAACTCAATGGGGAACTGTGTTGTCCTCTTCTTACTTGTGTTCCCCGAAGGTTCTGATTCCTCAGGCTTCTCCTGGTTCTTGGGCCTTCTCTTGCTTTCTTCCCCAACTCCCATATCCACATTTCCATCTTCCTTTCCTGAGCATTTAGAATTCCTACCAACATCATCAGTACTTCCCATCTTTGGGAAAGTCTGTGGTTCTGCAGTCCCAGTGCCAAAAGTTCCCTTAGACCCTACATCAGATGGGGGGTTCCCAACAGTACTTTGTGAACGAACTTTAGCACCCTGACCAGGTGGTGAGAAAATGCAGATTGATTACCGTTGACTCCCGCAGACTGACCCTGAGCATTCATATCAAAGGCCACGAAAGGCCTCTTGCAATCTGGACAACACAGAGATCTGTTCAACACAAATCTGTAATACTGGTACCTAAGACCACAAAATGGGCAAGCAGTCCAGAAAATGTCTGGTGGGTCTTGCTTCTGCTGTTGATGATGCATGTTCAAGCTTGTGAACGGCTGGGAAGCAGAATTTCCATCTTCCTCTCCAGTCCATTTAGAATACCTGCCATCATAAGTACTTCCCATCTTTGGGAAAGTCTGTGGTTCTGCAGTCCCAGTGCCAAAAGTTCCCTTAGACCCTACATCAGATGGGGGGTTCCCAACAGTACTTTGTGAACGGATTTTAGCACCCTGACCAGGTACCCCTTGTTGTTGAGAAAATGCAGATTTATTACCTTTGACTCCTGTAGACGGACCCCGAGCATTCATATCAAAGGCCATGAAAGGCCTCTTGCAACCTAGACAACACAGAGATCTGGTCAACAAAAATCTGTAATACTGGTTCCTAAGACCACAAAATGGGCAAGCAGTCCAGAAAATGTCTGGTGGGTCCTGCTTCTGCTGTTGATGATGCATGTTCAAGCCTGTGAACGGCTGGGATGTAGTATTCATAAAACTGTTATGAGCCCCTGTTGTAACAGAAAATTAAAGAGGCAGTGTTAGACTTATCTGAAATGAACGTAGATGATGCACTAACCTTTGAGATGTAGTCCTTGTATCAGGTACAGAAGTTGAAGCAACAGAAAATTCCATATGCAGGTACAGTAGGGTGAAGTCGTATAAGATACTTTCCTTAAGGTGTTAAAGAGCCCTAATTTGTGCATAAAGGGTCGACCTGCTCTTTTACCTCCAAGATAAAATCACCCCCTAATCACAAAAGTTGCACTCCTAAGTGTGATTAAGAAAGGAAGTCCATAAGCTATACTAAGAAACTCAAAGAGAGGAAGGAGAGAAGAAGAAACAAAATACAATACAATACAGAAACGTGTTTGGCATGAGTGTACAAGACAGACATGACTCTCTGGATTTGTTATGTTTTTCTGGCATGTAGGCAGTGGGTATTTATAGGCTCAAACGTACCTGTACGTGAACAGGTGTACTTGTATTTCTACATGTACCTGTATGTACAGGTATGTGTCCCTTCATACATAAGGTGCATCTATTCTCTATAGGTGTCAGTGTATATACATATAGGTGTGTCCCTTGTATGTATCCATACATATAGGTGTGTCCCTTGCATGATATACATGTATGGATGAATAAGTACATGTATAGTCAACTTTAGCTCACATGCTTTTACCAGTACCAAAGAACTTAAACAAAGGAAAAGACTAATTGTTTTGAAACTTAAAACTCCCAAAATCCCCCACAAGTATCAAAATAACAAGAATGACTATGAAAAGAATTACTTAGTACATTAAACATAATAGAATACATCGTTGTAGGTGTCTTGCGGCCTTGAACCTACACTAGGTCTAATGATCTTCACTAAGGAGTACAAGTTAAGTCAGACTTATTGAACCTTTCCTCACCTGTGTAGCCGACAAGCTCATTATCTATATCCTGTCAGTCGACTTAACGTGACATCCCTTTTATAAAGTTTGGACATTTTTACTGGCCCTGTCCCCTATCTTGGTCTCATGGATGTTTAAAGAATTTGCCTTAAGATTCTCATCGGTAGACGGTCTCACCTCCTACATCCACTTAGGTCAGCCCATAGTGTGTATCACAATTAGCACACCCCCACAGTTCATGGGTTTTGGCTTAATTAAGAGTTTATCACTCAACCCTCTTTCTTGTGATGGTACTACTTTCTTTTATTACCCCCACAATTCTAGAATGAGCAAAATTAGTTGGGAGTGATCTTTCAATTAAATGTTTTGAGGATACGCAGCGGAAGCTTGATCCCAAGACAATTAGTGAATATTTTATTAATTATTTTGAGAGATCAAGGTGGATATTTTGAGTTTGATCGCATTACTTTTGAATAGGCTATTAGACAGTGAATCTGATGTTTGATGAGGTTGTCACTTCTCTTGATTTCCAAAAGAATGTATTTGATCAGTGTACATACCTCAAGATCAGTGGGAGTAAACGTAAAACTCTTTTTGTATGTTTAGTTTCTACTGTTCTTTTTATAGTCGTGCATTTATTATTCCAACTTTATTGATGATCATATTGTGTTATGTTATTTATTTTGTACATGTACATGTTGTTGGCCTTGAGTGATATTTAAGGCATCCTTAAATGATAGTAGAGGCAATATGCATTGTTATCACCCTCAAGTGCCATGAATTGTTTAGTGGATACACATATTATGCAAGCTAGTAGAGTTACCCATTTAGAGGACTTGGGCTGATGTACAATGAGCTAGTAGAGTTACTCAGTTAGAGGACTTGAGTTAGTGTAAAGGGATTTATGGATCTAAACCCAACGAGCTTCAGGCTGGAGTAATTATAATGAGCTTCTGTATGAAGTAACTAATTTGGTAGTTCTAGTGAGAGTTTGCAATGTGAGCAATGACTCCAGTGAGCTCTAGTGATGGAGCAAGTGACTTTAGTTGGAGGTCAATACTAATTTGGATTGACACGTTCGATCACTATGACATGCAACTTCCATACCACTATTTGTGGCCCAAAAGTGGGTGAGGTGCAAGCATTTTGACGTGTAGTGTCCCATGTTGACTTAAAATGTAAAGACAATTACGATTAAGTGTTTGTGATCTTGCTTGGACCAAGGATGTAACGTTTTAAGGTGAGCTAATTCCAATACTTCCTATACATGTGATCACAGTTTATCTAATTTAAGATTGAAGCAATAACATGTTGCTATCCAAGTGGGAGAATGTAATGTTTTCAACATGTATGGGTTGTGCAACAGTCATTGCGTGTTGGATTAGTGGTTGAGTGTTGATTGGCTAACTTGTTTGGATAAAGCCCAATTGGGAGTGATCTTCTAATGGGTATGGTTGGGTGTTGATTGGTATGCTTGGTTGGATGAAGCCCAATTGAGAGTGATCTTCTAATGGATATTATGGAGTTTCACTTAATCGCAAGACTTAAGTGGGCATATTTACAATTGTGTCTTATTATGGGAGTCTCAACTGCATTCTGTTGCAGGGTTAGTCTATGTTTTCCATCTATATAAAGGTAGTTATGCCCAGTAGTAGCTATTGCCACAAGTTGTATAGAGAAGGGAGTAGATAAGACTAACAAGGGGGAGAAGAAAGCATTCGAGGGTACTTCAACAAGCGATATGGATCCAGGTAAGGTTCCAATTGATGTTTATGTTCTTTGATTCTTCATATTGATCTTTAATCTATTCTAGCATGCAACAGTCTATCACACAAACTGTTGCGTGCCTGTTTTGTTGATGGTATTATCCTTGGCCACAGCTTGGAGGTCGGCCACACCTTCTACCACCTTGTGGAATGATGAAAAGATGCGGGAGGTCACACAGACTTGTATATTTAATAAAAAAAATAATTAATTGAAATGAGTAGGGAGGATAAGTCGGAATTGGAAGAAGAAGATAAGATAGAATGAGAGAGAGAAGTTCCGAGATTAAGAAGATGAGAGAGAGTATTTCAATAATTATCCATTCAAGCCACTCTTACTTGCTGTAATCCCTTAAATAATCATACATAACTACAAATAACTGCGGTTCCCATATTCCTCATTATCTCTAATTACCCTTCCACTACAATAACTACATCATGCATGACTTTGTAACTCAATCCACTACATACAATACTCATAATGTCCCCCAACACCTACCATGCCATGTCACCAGCACCCTAACACAAACCCTAGATTCTCAACAGTCCAGGAAACCGGATTTGCAGAAGTAGGGACAAAACCACAACGACGAAACCAATTACATTCCTAATTATTCAATAAAACAACACTAATGTGAGAAGAAAAACAATAAAATACCATGCAAATGCTTCCACATGTGACGAAATATCTCACGGAACATATAAAAATTTGAAACGCTTAAATTCCTAGAACGAAAGGGAGTCAAGGAACTAAAAATTAACAGAGACAACACAATAACAGTTACTGTAACGAACTAGATACAAACGAGATGTACAGAGCAGATGGTAGACTTACTTGTTCGGTTTCAACGAGAAACAGGAAGAAGAAGAAAAGGAGACAATGGGCGAGAGAGTTGCAGAACTCAACAAGGCAGGCAAAGCAGCAAAACACCCGCCAAGCAGGAACGAAATACAAGAAAAGTAGTGAGAAAAAACCCCAAATTTCTCACTAATTCCTTGGAGCCCCTGTTTCCCACTTCCTATACTTACAACTCCCCCTTTTCCGCAAACCGGTTTTTTCGTTTCCTCGTAATAAAATATCTTTCGTTACCAAAATTAAGCATAAAAAATATCTTGTCTGGGTAATTGGTATCGGGTATCTATTTCGATTCGATGCCAATCCAAAATCCAGATCGGCATGTACTGGTTTGGAATCGGGTTTTTATTTTCCAACTTTTTAAAACCATTTTTTAGTTTTCCTGAAAAGTAACCCTTTAAGCGGCTCTTGAAGTACCTGAAGATTTGAGTGTAAATTCATCTCTGTGAATCAATCCCGTACGAAAATGATTCTCATACGAGAATCTAATCTTAATTGATATGGGATTAACCAAGAATCAATGTAGACAGATCTATGACTGATTCCTCAAAACCATAATCTGAGTTATTCAGAGATTTGGAATAAGTCATGTGTGAATTCATTGTTTGACCCGATAATATTGGAGTAGTAATTCTTTGCAGTGAGTGTGGCAATGCAGTGAGCATCGAATGCCTGAGATTATCTGAGCACATGCCTTAAGGTCGTCTCAGCCATCCGATGCTCACTGCACTACCACACTCTGCAAAGGATGTTTTCATGGGCTTCACATGCAATTTTACTTACTTTGTGGACAAACTGGGGTTTGAAAGAACAGAATCGAAATCTAGATCCGTTAGGAATAAGCCAAAACATAACTTAACCCTAGAAATATTGTACGGATTGACCGAGGTCATGTGTATCAAGGGTATTTTGATTCAGTATGCCGAGGTCTGCCGTCTAAACCAATGTGCCTGGACATCGCAATGACTAATGAGACATTGACTTGTTCGGTGGGTAGACATCATAGGATTTTATTCATGATCTGAATGCCAAAGTTAAAATTGAGACTCTCTGGAGTGACTGATGGTAAAACTCAGCAAATCCAGTATGCTAATCACAATGGTTCTACTTCAATAAGAAACTAATATGGAGTGAATGCAGTGGGACAAGGAGATTAAAAACAGAAAAAACAGACTGAGATGAGAAGATTACAGAGGATGGCACATAAATATCAGAGGTTAATAGTAACAGGGACCACATGATTCACCTTGTCCAAGTTGGCCAAAGAATTAGTCCCACCACTAATCACCTACAATTCCTAGCTGCATGATTAACCTGAAGGATCCAAAACATGACGATGATATAAGGTACATTAGAAAATCACCATTAACCATAGTCTTTGTTACCTCTCAACCCACCCCTCACCCATAAAAAGGAAAAAAAAATATTCATTGTTAAGACCACAACCATGCTTCAAAGGAGTGGCCCCATGATGCTTACTTTGAGGAGCAACTAAGAAGCTCTCTCCATCTAGCACTATCAGCTGGGCTGAAGAGATGGTATCAGCCACCGGTCAAAAAAAGTGTGTCAGAAGCTGATCTTTGGAAAACTTCTTCCCACAAACTCAAAATGTCACAAGCATTTGGCTGGAAGATACAAAGAGGCACCGACGGAATCTGGGAAGTGCACTGGATGGGATAAACTTACCATCTGATATTTCCATTCAAACAAATCTAAGGGCATGTCAGTGACGCAGGATCAAGCTCCCAACAACCTCTCAGGCTGCCATTTTTCTCCTCCTTCAGCTGGATCGCAGGAACCTGATGAGAGAATCTGAGAAAAAACCTCTGTGGGATTTCCATGGTGACTGTTGACCCTCTCTTTTTTGTGGCCTTGTAAACCGTCTTATGACCATCCACAAGTACCAGAACCTGTACTTTTGTTCCCAAAGTATTACACTCCACAATTTCTACTACATCATACTTGCAACCAGGCAGATTGGAGACTGTCCATTCAGCATCCCAGTTCTTGTACAATGCCCAAACCTCACCTTCCCTAGGGTAGATGTCATATCTGTTCTTACCAGTGGCTTCAGCTTTTACCTGATGGGAAAAGGAAGAAGTGCTATTGTACTCGTTGGTATCATTTCCAAGCTTAAATGCACCACAGCAGACAGGCATATCCTCATGAGTCCACCCAATACTAGCCTTTGGTAGGGGGCAGGCTTCGAGCCACGTAACCCACAACTTGAAATCTGGTTCAGGTTTAATTTTCTTAATTTTTCCATAGAACTTAGGCATGCCATCAAGGTCACTATATAATGCCCAGATCTGACCAATCTTAAACTTCTCAAAGGATTTGTCAGTTTCAAATTCATAGAATTCTGTGTCTGGAATTTCATTGGGTTCTGAAGATGAAGATGAAGCAGGAGCAGAACAAGGATCCCCAGTAATACCGTCTGAAATGGTATCTTCAACCACTTTATTATGCCTCTTCTCATCACCCCGATATGAAGACTCACCTGCTTCACTGAACCCATCAAAGCTGACACTTTTCACATTGTTCATATGAATCTGAGTCTTCTCGCCTGCACAATGACTTACATTTGCTTGACTGGGTTTATTATGTGTTCCATTCAGTTCAATTGCTTTCTGGTTTCCGTTTTCTGAGTTCCTTGTTTCCAACACATTTTCCTCATCCTGATCTGAACCATTTTGCTTTGTGTCAGGAAGTATGGACTCCACCATGGGTTTTGCATTCTCCTTGGAAAACTTTGGGCATGAACCATTCCTTCCATTGTCCAATTTCACATCTTCGGTAAAAGAAAACACTTCAACATTAGTAGGAAGAGAAGCAGGATCAAATTCATAAGATCCTTCTGGAACATCTTCTCTTTCTGTACCAGTCATTCTAAAAGAAGGTATCCTGTGGGAGAACCTCAATAATTCATTGGGTGGTATTTTAGATGAATGAATGCCCTCCTTGATTTGACTAAACAGGCTAACAAATCCTTTCATCTTACCCAAGTAAATAACAGTAATGCCAGTGTCTTCTGAATACTCTGAAAGGACTTCTACAAATTCATACTCATAGTTTCGATGATTCTCTGGATCTGAGCTCCATTTAATATTCCAGTCCTTGAAGAGTGCCCAAGTTTCTCCCTTTCTAGGGTATATCTTGTAAGGATTTTTACCGCTGCCTTTCTCCCAAGTAGTCACATGAGAGAACATAAGCTGATCTTGAGTATTTTCAGTCTTTCCATGTTTGAACCGACCACAGGCAACAGGCAAATCCTCCTCTACCCAATCAATCTCATCTTTGTCATCAGGAGTAGGCTCCAGCCAAGTAATTCGTACTTTGAACCCAGGAGAATATACTTTCCGAATAAGGGCATAGAACCTAGGCATTGCATCTATAGTATCATAAAGAGCCCAGATCTGGTCAACAGCAAACTTTTCCAATTCTCTTAACTGGTCAAAATTACTGAAATCTGGATCAGGGTAATCATAGTACTCAGGATCTGGCATAGTCTTCGGACTCTCGATTGATTTAGAGTCATTCACCACATCTGCTTCTTTTCTATTTTCTTTGCATGTCTCAGTTTCATTCTTTCCATTTGGTAAATTTCCTTCAAAAGAGGTCTCCATTTCCACATCATTATCAAAGGCAGCTGCAGAAGTGGCAGGTCGATGGGTTTTAGGCAACCCTCCTTCTGAAGCTGCATTCTTGGTCTGCTCTTCCATGGCACAAAATGATCCACTCTCCCTTGATCTTTTTAGAGGACTGGCGGAGACATCATCCTCACTTAAATCTTCTTTATAAGTAACATTATTCTTTTGCCTAATCGATCTCCTAGGATAATGGGCCCCAGCAAAACCATGGTTCTGCCCAGCCGGATAAGCACCATCTTCTTTGATAACAGCATCCTCTTCCATGTCAGCACTGCTTCCATTGTCACAGGTTTCACTGGATTCTCTGTCTAATTTCCTTCGTCTCTTCTTACTTGAGTTCCCTGAAGGCTCTGATTCCTCAGGCTTCTCCTGGTTCTTGGGCCTTCTCTCACCTTCTGCCCCAACTCCAATATCTACATTTCCAGCTTCCTTTCCTACGCATTTAGAATGCCTGCCAACATCAGAAGTACTTCCCATCTTTGGGAAAGTCTTTGGTTCTGCAGTCCCAGCACCAAAATTTCCCTTAGACCCTACATGAGATGGGGGGTTCCCAGTAGTACTTTGTGAACCAACTTTAGCACCCTGACCAGGTACCTCTTTTTGTTGAGCAAATGCAGATTTATTACTGTTTACTCCCACAGACGGACTCCGAGAACCCAGATCATAGGCAATGAAAGGCTTAGTGCAACTTTGACAACGCAGAGATCTGTTCAAAATGTTTCGGTAATACTGGTACCTAACATCACAATATGGGCAAATAGTCCAGAAAGTTGGCAGGCCATTAGGGAATTCTGGTGGCTTCTGCTTCTGCTGTTGTTGATGAATGTTCGGGCCTGTGAACTGCTGGGAAGTAGTATTCATAGAATTGTTCCGAGCCCCAGCTGGTTTCCTGGTAGAAGAGTTTCTATTCACTGGCTGTCGTGGCGGCTTTGGTGCAACACTTCTCACTGAATGTCTACACTTCATGTCATATAGATTCCGTTTTTGCTGATCTGTAAGCACCCTCTGTGCTTCCCCAATCAACTTAAAGGCAGCTTCTGCTCCAGCAAATTTGTTCTTATCAGGATGAAGTAGGAGGGCAAATTTCCGGTATTGCTTTTTTATGGATGCTTCATCTGCTGTTTGAGTGATTTGAAGGATTCCATACCAGTCCATCTCTGAACCAAGGACCTTGTGCTCGGCAGAACAGTGTACATCACACACAGCAAGCATCTGAGAGACATTCTCTAGCTCTGGGTGCAGTTGTTGAGCCTTGAGTGCAATCCTCCGAGCCCCCACAAAATCCTTGTTTTGCATCTTCTTCTCAGCAATTTCTTTGGCTCTGATAGCCTCTTCTTTGTTGCACTCCATAGCTGATCCAGAATCATAAAAAGTTCCCAACTAAGCTTTCCACATACACTTTCTACCCATACTTGGACTGGTCAACTAACACAGTTGGCTGGATCTTCATCCCCCATTTCCAACTTCAATAACTCTCCCAGATCCTCCAACAATATATAAACCCTATACAGCAAATCTATTTCAAACTGGCACTCCAATTCAAAGAAGCACTGTTTTCCAAAAAAAAAAAAAAAAAAAAAAAAAAAACAAATTAACTCAGAAATTTGAGAAACAAATAAACAGTAGTTAACGAGGAACACCCACCATCCGAATTTAAATTAAAAAACAAGAGACTCAAAATCATATTGCTTTACAGGGGGAAGCAGATTACCATAAAGTCCCAGAGAGCCCTAAATTCCGCGGACAGATACAACCAAGGTCTGGAAACTTGAGAAAAACCTGCAACACAATACCATGCTTTTGTTACCCATAAGAAGCATGAATATAAGCAAGCGAAAGACTAAACGGACAATAGTAGAGCAGCTGATGTGACACGAAAGAACCGTTAAATACCCTCCGTTTGAACTTTAAACAACCATGCATGTTAACAAGTCTAATAAAAAAATCATCATTTCACTATTAAGGAACACCTCCCACACCAGGCACGAAATGAAGCAAAAAAACCCTAGTTTTGTCCACATAAAATTAAAAACCACCACAAACCCTAGATTCTCAACAGTCCAGGAAACCGGATTTGCAGAAAGTATGTAAAAAAACCACAATACATTCGTAAATTCTCAATAAAGCAACCCTAAAATGAGAAGTAAAACAATAAAAGACGACACAAATGCAAATGCCTCCACATGTGACGAAATATCTCACGAAACATACAAATTCGAACAGCTTAAAACCCCAGAACGAAGGGCAGACAAGGAACAAAAAATTAACAGAGACAATACGATAACAGTTACTGTGACGAACTAGATACAAACCAAATGTAAAGAGCAGATGGTAGACATACTTGTTCGGTTTCGACGATAAGCAAAGCCTGGTGATGCTTTCCGGTAAGAGAAATGAGAGAAAGCAAGAGAAACAGGAAGAGGAAGAAGAGGAGACAATGAGAGAGAGAGTTGCAGAACCCAACAAGACAGGCCAAGCACCCGCCCAGCGGGAACGAAATAGAAGAAAAATAGGTGAGGAAAAGCCCCAAATTTCTCCCTAATTCCTTTGAGCCCCTGCTTCTCACTTCTCATACCTGCAACTCCCCTTAATTGTATAAATGCCGTTCCATAATTTTCTTAGTGCTCAAATAAAAAAATATCTTTGACTGGTCAATGCCGAACGATCGGACCGTATTGATTCGGATTGGATGGATTTATTTCTGTTTTTTCTTTAAAATCAGATTATTTACTTTTTTGACCCTAGGTCCATATCGATATAACTATTGGTCAAGAATCAATATTGTCCTCTGCAATTAACCTCTCTTTCTTTTGCATGCATTGCTTCTTCATTAGTAGGTAGGGAATTCGAAACTTCGACTTCGACTTCATCCAATCTTGTTTGGCTTATTACCACTGATTGAGTGCAACTAGCTCTTCTTCCTTTGTTCTTATCACAGTCGGTGAATTTTTCTCTTGATGGTCGAATAGATCTACAATCACTTTTTTTTTGCACGCAAGTGGTGTTCTTATTCGCTCTCCCATATGTTAAGTACCTAAAAAAAAAAGCATAAGTCATGGTCCTTGTCAATTGAACCGGTTTGATCCTGACCTGATTATGTGTCTTGGGCCATAGTTGACCAGTCAATCATTTATCGAAACCGCCCAAACCATCAAGAACAATGAAGCCGGTTTAGTATTCATGAATCCAATTTAAAAAAAAAAAAAATGTTCTGGTAGAATGGTGCTCTAAATTTTGGAAACGGTGGAAACCAGCAAGTGCAGTTCCATGATGGGTTCGAGGAGGTGGTTCACAATAATTGCACGTGTTAGCCATGTCATTTTATTCTAACGTGTTGAATTTTTTTCCATAATATTGTGCCACATGGAAATCAAATATGAATTAAAAATAAAAATACAAAGCAATGTCTTTTTTAATACAATTTTGATTTTTTAATTTTAATTTTTTTTATTTTTTAACATTATATGGTTGATGATATGGGAGAGATTTCTTAAAAAGGTACAAGCGAGAATTTTTTCCTTATTTGCAGGCACAGGGTGATATATTGTTCGTTTTTTAGGGGTAGAGGGTTTATTGTAGATATGGAAGTACATATTACATATATAGATCCAGTTCTTCTCTATAGAACCCAAGGACTAACGAAGGATTGGAAGGATCCGAGCACAAGTACCTCGGTCACCCTAGCCCTAGGATCACTCTGGTCCTTAGGCCCTATGGAGAGGAGTCGCACAATATCTTTACACACAGTGTGTCGAAGCCACGTGGCTTTTAACTGTTAAGTCATTTCAAGGAAGCAATTACTGGCCAAGACATTGATCCGATTGATGTGCAAGTAGTTCTTTCCTTGGTTCAATCAGTGGTTTCGGATGAGCTAAATTATAATCTTTGTACTAGGCCGACCATGGAGGAAATTTCATCAGCCTTGTCTTCTATGAGACCTCTTAAGTCTCCTGGCCCGGATGGGTTCCCTTGGTCTTCTTTAAGAAGTTTTGGGATATTACTGAGAACTTGCATCAATTTATTATGGATTTTTTTATAGCTGGTGTCATGGCCAGAGAATACAACAAAACATTGATTTGCCTAATTCCAAAGAAGCAGAATCCATAATTGGTCGAGCATTTCCGCCCAATCAGTCTTTGTTTGGTGGTCATTAAATTGGTTTTCCAAGATCTTCGCCGATTGTCTTAAAAAGGGCTTACGAGGCATAATTTCTCCTTTTCCAGTACGCCTTTGTTAACAATCGCTTGATTTCATGTAACATCTTTATTGTCAATGAGATACTTTCACTACCCAAGCACAAAAGAAAAAAGGTAAAAAATATTGCATGAGCCTTAAATTAGACATGAAGAAGGCATACGATAGACTTGATTAGTCCTTCGTCATAGGCACGATTTTAAAGCCGTGTTTTTGTAATCGGTGGGTGAATCTTATTATGGAATGTACAACTTTTGTTTCATATTCATTACCTGTTAATGGGGCCGAAAGAGGGTCTTTCCCCCCGCCCCCCCCCATTAGGGGAATCTGCTAAGGAGAGCTACTTTCCCCCTTCATCTTTGTCTTATGTGTTCAGGTCCTGAGTTTGATTATTAGAGAGGCTGAAAGGGATAGCCTTATCAAAGGTATCAAAGTTAGGAATTGAGCCCCACAGATCTCTCATCTCCTTTTTTGTAGATGATTACATTTTCTTTTCAGAAGTCAAGCTGCAAAATGTTGTCAACCTAAAGCTATGCTTGAAAATTTTTAGTAGAGCAAGTGGGTAGGAGATTAACCTTCAGAAATCTTGCATTACATTCAGTCCTAACTCCTAATACTCTAGCTAGATTTAAACAGGTGGTTCTTTCGCACCCTGAGATCTAGTATAGTGATGGCCCATCCATGTATTTTAGATTACCATCTGAGATTGGAGTTTTTAAAGGAAAAATTTTCGTTATTAATCTCAAGACTTGCAGAAGAATTCAGGGATGGAAACAAAGGCTTTTATCTCAAGTTGATCATGAGATCCTCATCAAATATCTGGCATCAACAATGTCTAGTTATGCAGCCTCCCACTTCTTACTTCCGGCCTCCCATCATAACTCCATTCAGTCAGCCATATCTAACTTTTATTGGGGCCAAAAAGATGAAGAAAAGAAGCTTCACTGGGTTTTATGGACTCCCTTGTGTCATTTCAAAGATAAAGGAGGTTTGGGCTTTTTGTAATCCAATCCTTCACAATCAGGCATTAATTGCTAGTTAACGTGGCTTGGAGGTTATGGAAGAACAAAGATTCACTTTGGGCCAAATTCATCAAGGCTATATATATTATCTGAACAAGGAATTTATGGGGCCATCCATTGGAAATAAACCATCTTGGATTTGGAGGAGTGTGCTTGTGGGTAGGACGGTAACAGAGAGCAGTTTGCTTTGAAAAATTGGATCCGGTGATAACATCGACAGTTGGAAAAGCAATTGGGTTCCCATCCTCCCAAATTTTAAAATTCAAAGTCCAAAGCCTATTGGTTGTAACAATAATGATCTCTTGTTCAACCATAAAGATTGGACTCCGGTTGAGGTGTTTTCAAATACACAATCAGCATGGCGTGAATTCCTAACTATATGTAAGGGCAACGTCTCATTGGCTCATCCTCGTTGACAAACTCTATGGACAGCTCCTAATATGGGCATCATCAAGCTTAATTGCGATGTTGTCCTCCTTCAGGCTCAAATGGTGGCTTGGACTTTGTGTGGCACAAAAATTTTGGAACCCCCCTTCGCGCTATCTCTGATCTATGCAAATTTCCAAATGCTTTGACTAGAGAATCACTAGCAATTCTCTTAGGGCTGCAATCAATTGCAGAAGTTTCCCTCCACATCTCGTTCTAGAGTCTGATAATGTTACTTTAATTTCCTACCTCATTAACCTAGATAGGGGACCCTTTGCATGCTTTGTCTAGAATCGTATCGGACATCAATCATTTTGTTGGGTGGCTCCCAAGTTGCTCATTTTTTATGCATCTCTAGAGAGGCAAATTATGTTGTCGAGTCTCTAGCTAGGAAAATATTATCTATGGCAAGTAAGCCAGATTGACCTATTTCCACTCTTTGGTTTCTTGATATATGTAATCAAGATGCCTTGTGCTCCTCTTGCTCTCCTTTGCAATAAAATTTTTTTTTTCTAAAAAAAAAAAAAAGGGATCATTCCACACCTGGAAAATCACATTGCTATTGGATAGGCTCGAACTTGAGATTTGTGATTTACACTATGATATCGCAAGCCACTGACCTAATGGGCTATTGACCATAGTTTTTAAAATCGGGCCCAATCACCAGAGAGAGAGTTTGTGTGTTTAGAGGGGGTGGGGTTTCACCCAAAAAAAAAAAGGGGGGGGGGGTGGGGGTGGGGGTGGGGGTGGAATAAGAGGATTCCTTCATTTTGGCTAATAAAATCAAGGGAGAGGGCTCCCCGAAAGGCATCGTGGCCCATACACCAGCTCATGAGTAGAAGGATCAATAGGAGTGGGATTTGCGCCTTTCATGAAGGGTGGGACGGTCATTTTGGCCCTCATTGTGTCTAGGCATTGGGACTATGTTGCCTTTTAGGCTTCTTTTCCCTAAAATGAATACATCTCATAGGCTATAGTGGGCATGTGTCAATGAGTCAAAATTGGATCGATCAATAGTTGATTCAGATTGAAATCGATTGAGACTTGAGATCGATATTGAATCTAACTTATTCAAATCGATCAATTCATATTGGATTTTTAGGGTTCATGCCAATTCCAACTAGACTGGAATTGGAATTAGAATCGATCGTCTTGAACCATGATAACAACCATTTTTTCGGGTGAAGAACTGATTCAGCCATACAGTACATTAGATACACTGCTCAAAATTGAAAGGTGGCTTGGGCCTACTCTAATGAGCAATTGGAACTACACTTGTAACGTTAGTATATGGGAAAAAGGTTGGGTATGCTGCCGATACACCATATGCTAGCACCCATTGTATCTATCTCTCTCTTCCCCTTTTTGAAATGACTGTTATATCCTTCCTCAATGATACCCCATCATGTGCTCTTATTATTGTTGTCCACTAGCTTATTGTATACCGGTGGCATATCTATCCCTTAATATATATAAAAAAAAAAGAACCGTTGGTATTTGAAAAATGGGAGAGTTTCATATTTGGGAGCATGACCCCTAGGCCAAAGTGAGGGCCGATGGGAGCTCATGCAAAGCATTGATAGGGGAGAGATTTTTGCCTTTCATTGAGGGTTGGGCGGTTGGGTGATTATTTTGCCCCATCTTGTATCTTGTGCAGGCACCACATTCTTGGACAAAGTCATTTTCTTATATTTTCTCGAGAAAAAAAATGATGCCACGTTGTGGAGCATACATTTGCGCCTCTCTATGTTTATCTCTCTTCTTTCCTATGAAATAACATATTTGTCCCTATCGTGGGATAACAGAGATAGACACATGGAGGTGCTAGCATACCTTATGCAGCCAAACATAGAACCCAATCCCATTTTTTCCTCTTAGTACTTACCATCGCAATTCATGTATAGAGTGCAGTTCTCTAGTTTGATAGATTATAAAAGCTGCAATGGGATGGGCTTGCGAGACTTTTTGGTAACTTTGCTCAACAAAGGAGGGGCCTTTATGCCTTCTCCATGATGTATGCATTATAGGAATGTATTATAGGTCGATAATAATAAAATAAAATAAAATAAAAAAATAAAAAACCTATGTCAAAAACAACTCGATTTCAAGAAATCCAATATATGATTCTAAATTCTTTCAAAGTATATTTGCAGAATACATTCTCTTTAACCACAATATAGAATTAAGATCTTTAGAAAATACGGCGTGAGAGATCCACAAATAGAGAGGTTGAGAAAATAAAATAACAAATATATATGAAATAAATAATGGGTCCAAATGGTCAAAAAGATCAAAGTTCTAACTAAAACTGTATTAAATATGACTTATTGGAATGCATTATTGACCTAATATTCATTTTCCTAAATCACATAACAAACACAACCTTGGTATTTGAGGCTGCCAATACCAAACGAATCCTTTATCTCACCAATTTATTAAGTTTTTGGGAATAGGGATCAGACCCAGTGGGGCAAGTCAGAGGGAGGGGTAGACTCAGTGAACGTGTCTCCCTCCAGAGTTAATTCACCGATTTTTTAAACTGTTGTGTATTAAGGTAGCTCTTGCTAGTGGCAACGTATAGGTTTGTTGGATTTCCCTTAGAAGGTTTTCACAAAACAGGAACCGTGACTGAATCGGCCCCTTTCAATTCTGATTCAAATCGGAATAGAATCGGTCCAAAAACCTTAGAATCCACCATTTAATCTGAAAACCAACCGATTAAGGGAAATTTTGGCATGAATATTTCGATTTGGATAGGCAGAAATTGGAATCGATCTCAGCCGATTCCGAAGCAACTTGACCGCTACTTGATTTAATTCACCGATTTTTAAAACATACCATAGCTGTGGTTAAAGAGATCTTATCTTATCTTATATTTTAGAGGCAATTACTATCACTTCCCTACACTCACCCTATATTTACTTAAAATCCCTTACCTTGAATTTTTTTTTATGATTTTTAGAAAAAAAAAAGGGCAAACTTTCACCTTCTCTTCTCCCTCGCTATTTTTAAATTTCCAATTTAACCCTCTACTTAGGTAAGCCCAACTTGTTAACCGGCTGCCCATCAGGGCCATCACCCATCATCTTTCTCTTTGTCTTTCGTACCCCATCCCGTCTTTATTTTTTTATTTTTTATTTGCTAACGAGGAACCCCTTGAACATGCCTGGTTTTACAGTTCAGGCCCAAGGGTAAAACTCTAGTTACACGTAGTCACACCTAACTAGTGTAACAGTAGCAAAAAGACTCGAACTGAAAATGCCTATTAACATACAATGCCTTTGGACCAATGGAACTACACCTGAGGCAGCCGGTTAAGCGAGTTGGCCCACCCCCTTTCTATAACTCCCATGTCCCACCCTATTCTCCTCCCAACCCCATCACCCCTCGTGATCTCATTTGTTGTGGGTGATGGGGCAGCCGGATAAGGAAGTTGGCTCAATTGGGTTAAGTCAATAGATGGGTAAAATAGAAATTTTCAAATGTCAGGAGAGAAGAGAAGGTGGAAATTTATTTTTTTCGTGAGAATTAAAAGATAAGTAGGCATCAGATCCTCTCCTATTATTGGGACGTGCAGTTTACATTCAACGGCTGAAAGGATTTGAGAATATACGCCCATGTGTTAGGGTGCGTGTTCGAATCTTTCCTACCAACGAATGTTGCACCGTACATCCCGGCGGCTAAAGAGGATACGAATCGTGAGGGTAACGAGATGACAATAATACCCTATAGTATACTGAAAAAACGAATGAGTTCGGCTTAAAGACTTCAAGTTGATAACTACCCGCGACAAGTGGAACATGTTACGCTATATTATCATTCGATAGTCTTTCACAGTATCCCTTACTGGGCTACTTCTCTTTCTCGAATCACATCAGTACTCTACTACTCTGCGTTCCTAAATACATCAACAATGGAGTTTTCTCATGCAACTGAACATGGGTATAATCTTCTTCTTTTTTTAAGTTCTGTAAAAATTATTAAGCATTGGATCATCTAGAGTTTAGATCCTCTCTCTCTCTCTCTCTCTCTCTCTTGTGATTGAGTGGAAATAATTCTTCATCCCACAGTCATGAATTTTTCTTTTCTTCTCATTATTTAATTGCTACACAACAAGAAAATATGTTGCTTGTGTTGGAATGACATGAGAATGTTCTTCACTTGTTCTTTGTATGCCTTTTTTTGTTTTTCCTCTCATGTGTGAGGAGGGATTCTCTGAAAATTCTTACCAGCTAAGAGAATGCTTCTTGATTTTGAGTGTAATGGATATGGGTTAGTAGAAGTTTCAGTGAAATATCTTGTTGAAACTCAGTGGGCAAGCTTGCTTTTTGTTCTACCTTCTTTCAAGATTGAATGGAGAGTAACTTAAGAAGATAGACCGGAAAATCTAGATCTTATGAATAGGCATGTTGTTCTCTGTTGGGGGCTTCCTATACAGATGCATTCAAGATTGGGGTGAAACAGGGTCAGGTTGGGCTGGGTTTCTTAAAACCCCAACCCAACCCTAGGTCCTCAAAATTCAACCCAATCCCTACCCAACCCAACCCAACCCAACCCAACCCAATCCCTACCCTAATTGACCTTGTCAGGGCCTGATTGGGCTGGGCTGGGTTGGGTTGACCTTGGCTTTTCAATGGTTGGATTAATATTGATTGACCTGTTTTTCCGTTCATATATTTTACATTAAATAATTATAGAAAAATAAAATACCAATAGGAGCCCTAAATTCTAATATATAAAATTAGAGTTAAATTTCGGGTCAGGTTGGGCCGAGCTGAGGCCTCAATCCTATCCCAACCCAACCTTGACCTAGGGTTGGGGTTTTTCAACCCTAACCCGCCCTCAGGGTAAAAAAACTTGGCCCAAGCTTTGTTCGGGCTTAGGACAGGCAGGGTAGGTTCGGATTGTCAGGGTCAAATTTTCACCATAATTCAAGAGATAGAGCCATCTTTGTTGTTTATTGTGGATATCTAAGTATGACTCCACCTTCCCATCAAATCTATATGAATTTGTGCATTATCATGTTAAAGATTGAGGAGCACCAACAAAAGGTCAGTTTTTCTTTGTTAGATCAATGCAATAACTCATTCACATGGACGCTTGCAAACATGGAAAGCACACATGCTTTTATACGCGGGTAGGAAAATTCTCACCCAATCAGCTGTGTACTCCATCCCCTCCTACTTAATATCCTGTTTTGATTTCCCCTCAACAATTTGTAAATCCATTGACTCTATCTACGCTAGATTTTGGAACGGGGGCTCCATCAATGGGACCAAAAAGACATATCTCATTGCATGGGAAACTATTTTCCAACCAAAAGAAGTTGGAGGTTTAGGCTTTCGCGATGCAACCTAAAACCAAGCACTGCTTTTGAAATTGGGCTAGCAACTATTATCTCAACCCAATGCCATTTGGGCTCAAACCCTACGCGCGAAATATTTTCGGTCAACATCCCTGTTTGACCCAAAGACCCTTAAATCTCGTGGCTCTTGGGTATGGAATAGTGTGATTTCCATTATTCCTAAATTACAACTCTGTGTCTGAGCCCATATCGGCAATGGCAGGGATACATTTGACCCCTGGCTCTACCAAGGGACTTTAAGCTCCTTCCTCCCAGCCACCCATATGATCAACCCTTTGAATAAGGTCAACATGTTACTTCAAGGTTCCTCTTGGACCTTAGACCGTCTTCCATAATCCATCCATTCAGTCTTCTCCCGGTCTGTCAGCACATTACACCCTTCGACCTAAGAAGACAAATGGAAATGGATACTTACACTCAATGGATGTTTGTCCACCCGATCAGATGCCCGCTTCCTCCAAACCATTTATGCTATTCCTCGGTCATTACATACCCTCCCAAGGAAATGGTGGTCCTTTTTATGGAAGTTAAAAATCCACCCCAAATTCACCATGTTCTTTTGGCACACCTTACATAAAGGCTTTCCAACTAGAGAGCGGGTAGGGCAATGGCTTACCATCCCCCTTGACTGCCCATTTTGTAACCTCTCCGTTGACTCTCTGGATCATCTCTTCCTCTATTGTGACTTTACATCACATATTTGGATGGCCAACTCTTGAGCCTGCACTTGCACAACTTATCTCATCTTTCTTTTCACTAAGTGGTCAAGCATTTTTTCTTCATCTCAACTCTTTCTCATTCTGACAGCATATGGTTTTTCTTTGTCTTTGCAATCATATTATATTTTATATGGAAGCATCAAAATGAGGTTTTACTCTCACATGTTCGCCTAAACCAGGAAGTATCTTGTTTAATATCCATCGTTGGATTTTATCTTAATTTATATCGCATGGTACTAACTTCTACCCCTATGTCGCCTACAGATGGTCCAACAAGCTTAATTTCCAGCTACACCCTTCTTTTTTTGACATGTACAGTTTTAGTTTGTACCGGGGCATCTAATCTTTTGCACTCAGGTTCAGGCTGGGAATGGGGTGTTCTCTCACAAGGTGAGTTTAGGTTCATGGAGTCCGGTGCTGCCGTCGGTGCTAACCCAGAAACGATTGAAGTGGAAGGAATTCTCTATGGGCTCTTAAAGGCAAAGGCAGAACTCTGGAATATCAGCGAAGTATGGTTTTCAAACCGGAACTTGCAACACCTTCTTCCACGTCCTTCCAGGGGCGCGTGGCCACTCCTTTCCTGTAACACTTTTTGTAATATATACAACCTATCCCGATCCATCAATTTTGTGCATAAAGATATCACTGACCCAGCTATGGTGCTAGCAAGGAATCTAGCTATCAGGGGCGGCAGCCCTTCTCTTACCACTGTAACATAATCTTTCTCTTATTAATATATCGCTCTTTTTTTTTATATAAAAAAAAAAAAAAAAAAAAACTCATTCACATGGATGAATGAGGAGCTACTGTAATAACTTCTTAGAGAACCAGACATGGATCTCAAAAGTATTGTGATATGATTATTTTTGTTTTGTCTGTGGTTCTGTGTTATCTTGAGTCTCCTATGTTTTTGTATTTATAAATTTGATTAATCACTCTCTTTTAATTTTATTGGGATTGTTGCATCTTGTCTTCCTTAATGTAGGAACTATCTGCATGCCTCAACTGAAGAAACCAATCAAGAAGAAGGATTTTGGTCTGAACTTCATGTCGACCTTCTGGAACCTATCGCATGCCGTCTAGGTATAGTAGAGCTTTTGGGTTTCCGCAGTATTTGTAAGACATGGCATTCTGCTTCTTTTAATGCTTCAGCTGAAATTGAATCCAAAGCATACAAAACTCCATGGTTTCTACAGTTTGGTGAAGGTTGCAAGTGCCTTTTGTATGACCAAGTGCAAAATCGCCATTTCATTATAAATATCCCAGAGTTGGAGGGTGCGACTTGCATTGCATCAAATGCAGGATGGCTTCTTGTGTACATAGATGGTTCGGTCTTCTTCTTCTGTCCTTTCTCTCGGGCAAGAATAGACCTTCCACCATTGCCTTATTCAGAGATTACTGACCATGTTGCAGCAATTTCTTCATCTCCCACTTCTCAGGACTGCATTGTCTGTGTCATTAATCATGAAAATAGTAAGACATTGGTGTTAAATTCGATTCGACGTGGTGCTACTGAATGGACTACACATGAGTATCTTGACAATCTAGAGCGCCTACACACCCTTACATGTGCTGCATATTATGAGGGGGTTTTCTTTTTTATGGACTCTGCAGATGCATTATTGACCTTCTCTCCAGAAAAAATAAAATGGGTTCCTCACAGGATAGTCTCTGTTAAAACCTCTGATCATACTCCCACATTACCATTTGCTATAGAAAAAAACTATAGCACAAGAAGGATGGAGAAAAGGTTGGGTCAGTTGGGATTACGAGAACATGTTTCATTTTCCATTTGTGGAACAAAGCTCACAGGTGATGACTGCGACTGCTACATTCATAATGAGAATGTTCGTCGATTTGATAAAGACACGAATCCTCATCACCTCAAAGGAGTATGGATCCAACCTCGGTTCCATAACCTTCCTCAAAGTTATAGTTGGTGAGGGTCTGATTCTGTTCAACAAATTTGCTCTTATCTCTACTTTTGCTGAAACATATATAGATAAAATGTTGACTTGTCTCCATTTCACACTTCCTTTTCAAGTCATAGGATGCTAGATTTGATTGTTTATGCAAAAAACTTCTAGTGATAAGATCTAACTTTCTTTATTTCCAACCATAAGTTATTGAGTTCTTTTCTTATGGTGCTCATAAGCAGTTTCCTTTCTTCTTTAGTAAAAGGAATTGTTATCCCTGTTTGATTTTCATTTAAATTTGCAAAATCCTAGAAATGGAAATGGAAATTGGCATCTCTACAGTCTCCACGCAGCAGCAGTTTGTTAAGAAAAGTGATGGAAGATTTGTCCCTGTTCAGCTCTAATTTGTTAAAAAGCTTGGCTCTAAAGCTGAGGCCATAATGATCCTAAATTCCTAATTTTGTTTTAGTGTAATTACACAAACAAAAACATCCGGGGGTTTCATCCTTGCTTTATAGTTTTCAAAGCCAAACAAATTTGGATTTCTCATTTCAGATTTTAGAAAATTTAATATTGTATACAAGTCTTCCATGTGAGGATATGAATGTTTCCCAGCTACAAAGACCATGACCCTGTTTCCCACTTCAATCCAACTACAACCAGGCATCTTCTTTACCCCTTGCTCCACCATTGCCTTCCGCACCTTCTCTGCTTCCTTCCATTTCCCACTTGCACAATACAAATTTGATAGCAGCACGTAGCTCAGTTCTCTCTGAGGTTCTATGATCATCAAATCCTCTCCTACCTTTGCCCCAAGTCCCACATTTTCATACGCAACACATGCGCCAAGAAGAGCTTCATGTGAGCTAGTCTTCATACTTACTGTACTTGAATATTCTTCAACCAACTCTCTTGCTTCTTTCAAGTACCCACCCCGGCCAAGCATGTCCACCATGCATGTTAAGTGATCTGCTTCATGAGAAACTCCATAAGCTGATGCCATTAATTCAAAAAATACAAGGCCTTGCTCTATTAGCCCCGAGTGACTACACGCCATTAACAACCCAATGAAGGTCACCTCATCAGGCCTTACTCCAGTACCCACCATCTCTTCAAAAAGTTTTATAGCTTCAAAAGCTTTACCATGTAGCCCAAATCCAAATAGCATTGCATTCCAAGAGACCAAATCCTTATTGATTATATCAGTAAAAGCTTGACATGATCCTTCAAAGTCACCACACTTGGTGTACATGTTTACTAAGCCATTGCCCACGTAGGTGAAGGGATGGAAACCATGGCGGAGAGCAGAGCCATGTACCATCCTACCACACCCAAGAACTGCCAAGTTAGAACAAGCATGAAGGATGGCCCCAAAGGTAAAGTCATCTGGTTTGATAAGATTCCTCATCATGTCAACAAAGAAGACAAGGGCTTCTTCTCCATGCCCGTTCCTTGCATACCCTGAGATTATAGCTGTCCATGATATGATATTTTTCTCAGGTGACTGCCAAAACAGAGCAAGAGCATAATCAATGTCTCCAACCTTCATGAACGCATCAATCATGGCATTCCAAGAAACTTGGGTTCGAGTCCTTGCAGACGCAAACGCCTTCACAGCATCATGCAAGCAGCTTAGTTTGGCATAGAAACTAAGAATTGAGTTGTTAGCCTCTACGGCAGAGCTCCAACCGCTTTTGATGATACAACTATGCACCATGCTCCCATAGCGAAGTTCCGCTACCTCAGCACAGGCGTTCATGAGGCCAGTGAATGTGCAGAGGTCGGGCTGGCAAGCAGCTTGTTGCATATCTTTGAACAAGCTCAAACACAATTCAATCTCTCCACAACGAGCATAGCCAGCAATCAACATATTCCACGCAAATTCCCCCTTACTGGGCATTCTATCGAAAAGCTCATGGGCATCACCAAGCTGACCGGCTTTCACATAAGCAAATAAAGTGGAGCACCACGAAACTTCATTCCTGAGGTTCATCTCATCAAACACTTGAACAGCACAGCACGGAGAATGACATTTGCCGTACATGTCTACAAGCGAATTGCAGACGGGCAAATAAGATTGGTAGCCGAGACCAATGACGAGTGCGTGAATCCTCTTCCCATACAGGAGTTCGCCGGCATCTGCCGACGCACTCAGAATGGCAGTGAAAGAAAAATTATCAGGCACCATGTCGGCAACCCTCATGTGACAGAAAAGAGAGAGGGCTTCTTGGGCACGACCCGACTGGGAATAACCAGCGAGCATAGCATTCCAAGCAATGGAATCTCTCTGCGGCATTTCATCGAACAGCTTTCTCGCAGAAACTATCCGCCCCGTTCTAGCTAGCGTAACGATTGTAGATGTAGTGCGGAACAAGCCTGAAGGCATGTCATTCTCCTTGGACACTTAATGTGTGGCAATCTTGTAGAGCAGAAGTCTGTTAGACATGACAATAATGGTCAGCCACTGATCTGGAGAACCGCACACCGATGGATCAGCTGTTCTGAATCAGCATTCAATATCTGTCCTTTGTTTTTTTTTTTTTTTTTTTTTTAATATATCCTTATTTATCCTTCTGATGGCAGAAATTGAGACAGGTGATAGATGATGACTTGGACAACCAGGTGATAATTCGATCTCACGTGAGTACGAGACCACTTCAAGTGGAACCTTGAATTTTGCTTAAAAAACAGAAAAATTAGACGCCTGAAAGAATAATAAGGTTTGTTTGCTATGCATTAGAATCTGGGTTTAAAATGCATTCTGAAAATCGATTCTTCCCCGTTTCCTTTTTTAGTTCAAAAGATTGTGTTGGTATGCATTCTCCGAATAGAATCTAAGATGCATTAAAAAAAACCCACTTTCCCAGATGATATTCTTTCGATATGCATTAACTTTGATAATGTTTGTTTCTACTACGTTCGTTGCACTTTGAACTGGAAAGCCCATGTTTTGACGAAAAGGGCTGTCATCGGTGCATATGTCAAAAGTTTGGTGAATTGATCCATTTTTGTACATTTTACCTTTTTTTTTTTTATGGTTTCATACATCCTACTAACCTGTAGTATGGAATCTTTCTTTTCATTCTAGTCTAGTGTTGCTTATGCCCAAACAAATGGATGTGAAAAGATCATACTGCCTCTCACTTTGTATGTTGAAGATGTTCTCACGCACCCTTTCATTGGTCCTAAATTGGTGTTGACTACACCAGACTGACAAACCCTTAAGTAAAATATGGGGAAAAGCTTTTCTATACCATGGATGACAAAAAAATTTTAGCCATGAATTAGTATTAAGAATACTAAACTTGTTTCCAATTTGAAAGTAATCAAAGAACACAATCGTAACACTATGGTTGTGTTTGGTAGCCAAGAGAAGAAAGAAAAGAAAAGGGAAAAATATAAAAATTGTACTATTTTCTTGGTTTAAGAAATTCTCATCGTGTTTGGAATGTCCTGAAATCAAGAGAAGATTCTTTTTTGAATTTCAAAGTTCACCTTGAGAATGGTAAAATTCTCTTCTGCTGCCAAAAAAATAATCTTGCCTAAAACACAAGAAAACGCAAGAAATTAAAAACTTTTTTTTTTTTTCTATTAGTAGGCAAATAGACATAATTTTTTTATTTTTTTACTATTTCATTTCATTTCTTTTCTTCTTTTTTCAAGATTCTTTTTTCTTTTCTTCTCTTGACTACCAAACGCAACCGTGGATATTGATAATGAAAAGGAAAATTCAAAGTCATCTCATTTTTCCATGATCCAATTCTCTTGAGATCAGTGTTTTGAAAATCGTGTTGCCATTGAGCAGACCTCAACACAATGGTAAGGCTACTCTATTGCAACATGATGGTTGTAAGTTTAAACAAAGAACAACCTCTCCACAAAAGTGAATGTGGACGTGATGAGGCAAGCAGCAATGGTTCCAATTTCCAGATCTCCAGCAGCCACAGATGAAGATTGGCTCTGAAAGACTTTTGGCATGGGAGAAAGTTTTCCTCTACTTGACTTGACTAGAACATTCACCACTCCATCCTAAGGTTCACAAACCTTTATAGGGTATTAATATGTTATACCCTCCCAATACCCCATTGCGCATCTGAACCTTCTACAGTGGATAGATTCACACCCTATGGCTGAAGAAAAACTTGGTCCTTCCAACGTATTTGAAAAATTCTCAAACATATGAAGGAGTCTTGTTTTTTAAATTTCATTTTCTTTCACTAACTTTCTCGCTAAACAATCTGGGGTTCAAAGTCACTGCTGTGGAAATGTTCTTAGTATTTGCTTTCACTATCATTACCATTGAACCCTATATAGTTTTCCCCTATTGGCAAAGGCAAAATACAGGAAAATGAAGAACTAAGTAGAGGTTCTTCTTTCCACATAGAAAGGTTCTTTGTTAACCACCCCAGGTGAACGGATCAGGTTCATGTATAAGAATGTTCTCGTACATAGGGGTGTCAACCAATCGGGCCGGTTCGGTTTTGGTCGGGTTTAATAGGGCTTGAAGAACTTCAAAGGCTACACCGTGTCCGCCCATTTAACTAATCGGGCTTAGTTATTGAGGGCATGGTACACTTTATATTCGGTCGGTCGGTCTCGGTCTATAATCGGGCTACCTTAATCGGGCTTTAATCGGGCCTTAACCGGGCTACGGACATGTTTAATGTTAAACGGGCTTTAACCGATTTTTAAACGGGCCCTCTTTGAAATGTATTATTATATTCCGGCCCACTCATGCAAGCCCAAAAAAATGACAATAAATTAATAAATGATACCAAATATAACCATTATTTAAAATGTGAACATGTCTTTACTTTTTAGTTTTTATTCTTTAATTTGGGGGGTAAAATAGGTATTTTACAATCATTAAAGGGTCGGGCCAAGTCGATGCACAATAGGCCGATCTCGGTCGGGCGTTATTCGATCGGTCTCGGTCAGGCACCCGACGGTCCAAGTAGCAAAACCGAGACCAACCATTTATAAACGGGCCGGGCTCAAGCCCGACACGTTTAATAAACGGTCTGGGCCAGGCCGGTCTATAAACAGTCGGTCCCGATCGATTTAGTCGGGTCAGGCCACTAATTGACACCCCTACTCGTACACTCCTAATCCATGGATATAAAATATATTAAATGAAGAGAGTGAAAATTGAGTTTTTTCCACATAGAAAGGTTCTTTGTTAACCCCTCAGGTGAACGGATCAGGTTCACGTACGAGAATGTTCTCGTACACTCCTGATCTGTGGATATAGAATATATTAAATGAAGAGAGCGAAAATTGAGTTCTTCTTTCCACATAGAAAGATTATTTGTTAACACCCCCTTGAACGGATCAGGTTCACGTACGAGAATGTTCTCATACACTCCTGATCTATGGATATAGAATATATTAAATGAAGAGAGAGAAAATTAATTCTACATCCACAGACCAGGACCGTTCTCGTACATTTTCGTACGTGAACCTAATCCGCTCTCCCACCCCTTAAAAAAAAAAAAAAAATTCATTCCCAAAGAGGGAAAAACATGACACATGAGGAACACGACATGCAAATTGAAAAGAAAAAGGGGTAGGGGAGGATTCAATCTATTTAGGGAAAAATATGAAATTCTACTAACAATGAGGAAACAAAAGAATTACAATACACTTCTGAAGCCAACAAATGGATAGGTTGCTCCCTCAATTATTACCATTAGAAGAAAACTAGAAAGAGGAAGTATTTTTTTTTGGGGGCGTGGGGGTGTGACTAGACAATACAACAGAGGGAACTAGAGTTTCTACACAAATTACAATTAGAAAGGGCTTCAGCTGCAAGGAGACTATCAAACAAGGGCTGAACAAATACACTCAATAATTTTTCGTCATGATTTCCCTGAACAGTTCCTTGGGTGCTGCACTTGGAGAACGATAAAGAATCACATAAAGAACAGGGGCTGGATAAGAAAGGAAACTCAAGATAAGTTAACTCAAAAAAGATTGATATTTCCAGCTTACCAGGCAAACCTGTGAACCTCTCATATTGTTCATATGCCTGCCCAATGAACATCTCCAACCCGGAAACAATGGTGGCACCAGATTCTTCTGCTTCTCTCAGGAGTCGTGTCATTTTGGGGGTGTAAACAGCATCAAAAACCAGAGAATACGAGCTCAAAGCTTGCTGCAAAAAAACATATTGTCTGTACACTTCTCTCGCATTTTTACATCAAGAGAGAGACACATGCAAAGTTGATGCTTGTATGTTATATATAACAGGTAAAGCACCTGCTTACTTTTCTTACCATTATGTGTCATACATATTGGTTAATCCTAATCCATGTTCTTGTCAATATGTGATAAATCATATTTGCTAATCCCAACCCATGTTCTTTACCATTATGTGTCATACAACAGATTGGGTAATTCTGACCTTGTTAATATTAGATCAGGCTTGTGTCCTTGTTCCGACTCAGGCAGACTTTAAGAAGAAAAGAACACAACCAAATTCAAGAAATTCAACACATCTTTTAGGTCCGTGTCTACCACGTTTCAAAAAATTGGGAATTGGATCCATGAATCGGCCAATTCGTAATGGAGTCGGCTGACACCAATCCCAATTTCCATCAATCTTAATCACTGCAGCTTGAATCGGAATCAGAATGGCAATTCCGTAACCGATTCCTTTGTATTTTCAATTGAATAGGACAAATTCTTGTTTCCAGGGCCGATCCCAGTTTCACCTTTATATTAATAAGAACCAGTTGGATCAGACCAATTCAGGCCGATTCAGATATGATTTGGATTGGAATTGGCTCTGACCGATTCTGCCACAGACTACGAGATTCAAAACCCTGGTATCTACTCTTTTTCTTGTGTCCTAACTTGTCCTGTATCTCCTTGATCTCACAAGTCTAAGATTCTAACTAATATTCCACCGATAGAACCACAGATATTAAAAACAAAAAAACTCAAAAAATTGCCCAAATTTCTTAACTGCATAGTTTATCCCTGAGATAAAATCAAAACCTTTTTGGCCAATTATATAAATGGGCTAGGATCCAACATGTGTACTTCCTGCCATTTATTAAATGGATGGGTGTGTGCATCAGACATTCTAATATGATCCACCCAACCAACATGTCATTCCTACTCGTGTAAAAGTTCCCCAGGACTCTTCTACAAAAAATGCACATTTTGTCATATGTCAGATACATGGAATAAAAATGGCTACGGGATTCATGTATTTCTCATATGGCCAAGAGGTAGTGATGTACGTGCAATATGGAAAGAGGAGCAAGGAAACAAACCTTAGGTATGGGAGTCTCATCTACTTTGGGCTGCATTCCAATAGATGTTGTATTTGCAAGGATCATCCCATTTTCGGGATGGAAATTTTCTAATTCAGCTATAGAGATAGCTTCTCCTCCAATCAGCTCGGCCAGTTCTTTAGCTCGATCTAGTGGTCATGAGAAAAAATGAATCGCCATTGAACAGGGTGAGCTCAAATCAATGTTCAATTAAGAAAATATATATATTCTCATTACTATCATTGTAGAAAGAAACTGATGAATGCCTGGATTCATAGGCTTCATGCATTTTCGAATCTGGCTACTTGGTTGAACAGCCTGACCATGAGTTGACTAAGTCAATCCAAATTGTTTAATACAGTTGCGTGAAACAAGCTACAAAAATTGGTTAGGTGCCATGTTGTCTCTTTTTCTAAGAGGCCTTCCCAATGACTCTTGTTGTCACAAAAATATATGTAGCATGGTTGAGTTGACATTCAACTCAACCCATTTCAGTGACTAGCTGTCCAACAAGTTCAGTACAGCGCATCAGTCCATGACTCACATACTAACACATGTATAAAGTTACAGATTTAACATATGATAAACATAGTTCCAAGATTATGGTCTCAGGAATTATGATGAAACAATTGACTGATAATTGATAAATAAAAACATTATTTTTAAACGTACTTGAGGTGAGCAACTAAGATGAATAACAAATCCTCTCTCTCCCCCTCCCCACCCCCCAAAAAATAGAAAAAATGGTACTCAGCTTGACATAGTTATTACAAGATTTCAGTCAATGAAAACTTTGGCATATCTACTAATTTTCCAGTCACTTTGGCCACATTTACCATTTTGGTCAACTCAAACACCTACATCAACATACACCACCTAATTTTACCACGAAATACTTGAAGCATTATAGTATCAGGTGAAAACTGAAACAAACACAAGAAACCTAAGCGGTTTCGTATTATCTTTTTATTTTGGCATATATAAGAGTTTTATGTCGTTTGGTACCATATATAATTTTTTTTAGGTATGTATGTTTTCTCAGAATTTTCAATAAAAAAAAATTCTAAAATACATTAGAACTTCTAAATACTTTTAGTGTAAAAAATTATGTGACAAACAGTCAGTTGCTTCAATTAGGAACATGTTTTTACAACCCCCACACCAAGCCCACCCCCTGAAAAAAAAAAAAAAAAAAAAAAGAGAAAAAGAAAAAAGAGGGCAGGCATACACTTGAGTGAAGTGGTGGCCTTGGATGCAAGGCAAGCCGCATGCCCATAACACTGTAAAGACCGGCTCATTTTCTCACTTAAATTGTTCCAACCACCATATTGCTTATGAATGAGGGTCTACCAAGATTTCTTTTGGTGAAAAATAAAACCTAATGAGTCTGCTTTATGGATTTGCAGCAACAAATCTCTGAGCTAAAGATGAATTAAAGGTGTGATACTAAGAAAGGCAGGAAATCGTCTCATGAATTCGCACTTGATGTCATTGACCACAGAAACAAATGAAGAAAATAATATAACATTTCTTGTTGTGAAAGCCAACACGGGAGATGCATTCTGAATCTCACCTAAAGTGCGATTGGCAATTACAACTCTTGCTTTCTTCTCCTTTGCACCATAAGCAAGTGCCTTACCAGCACCACCAGCTCCAATGACTACAAACAATTTACCAGCTAAGGGTGAACCACTTGAACCGTTTGTAGAATGGGAACCTGTAAAAGAAAAAAAGTAGATTTTTAAGCTACAAGGTCTATACATAATCATCCAATAGCTTGTAAAACAAAATAAAACCTCTTAATCCAGACTCGATAGCAGTAATTGCCCCAATATAGTCCGTATTGTAACCAATCAGCTTTCCATCACTTGGTCTCCTAATAATGCAATTAACAGCTCCAATAGCCTGTAAGGATTTGTCAACAGCATATAAATTAGCTATGAGATTTGAAAGATAGCAAACTCACCCTCAAGATCAAAAGTATTTGAATGTCTTGATAGTCAAATGACGGATCATCTATTCAAATTACCTTTGCAACAGGATCAACCTCATCACAGCGCCTAAGGGCATCCTCCTTGTGAGGAATTGTACAGCTACATTTCAAATTAAATAATACAGAAATCATTAAGAGAATATTACCACTGAATTTCTACTAATATAATTCTTTAAGAAAATTGCATAAGCATTGAAGACTAAAACTAAATCTATGAAGCAAATCCATACTATAAAAAACAATCATTCAATACAGAGAAACCAGTAAAGCATAGAAAAAAAAAAAGGAACAACTAGCACTAAAAGTAAATAAACAATTGGAGGTAAAGAAACTCATCATACCAATCAACAGCATGCCAAAGACTTGAGTAGCCACAAAATATATAATTTTATTTAAACAAGCACTAATAATACCAGTTCACTTAATCATTTAAACTACATTTAAGTTGGTATCAGAAGGAAGAGGTTGAACCTGAATCCTGCAAAATCAGGAGATGAGTAAACATCAAAAAATTTTCCAACGTCATCCACCAGCAATGGTATGAAAACTCCATTAAAACCAACTGCTTTAAATGCTTTATTGTAAAGAATAGGTGATTTGCTGTGCCCCACAGGTTTGCCAATAATTCCAAATACTTTGGTATCAGGCCCCATCTGTCTGAGATTGTATAAATCCAACAAATCTTTGAGTGTTGGTTGCCCAGGAGCGGAAACCATTCCTGCCTCAATTGTACCGAAAGTAAGATATCCACCAAATTTTGGGCAAAGCAATCGTGACATCAAACCCCTCTCACTCATAACCAGCCCAATTATTGGAACCTGAAATTTCATTTAATGTGTCATGTGCAATTTGATAAGAGACATAATAACAACATAGAACATCTGAATATACAATGAATTCTACAAGCAGCAGAAGAACGGGAGAACGAGTTGGAGAGAGCTCAACTCCACTCCACTCCACTCCACTCTATGTTATTGATTCTTAGAACCAAATTACAAGTATGCCCATAAGACCCTATTACATACTATTTTTCCCATTACACCCTTACAACAGTATTCCAACGTAATTATGCCCATCAAAGGAAACATATGTGACAGATGAAAATCTTATAAAACCAAAAAAAAAAAAAAAGAGAGATTTGGTGATAATAAGAATTGAGAAGTTAGGAAAATAAGAAAAGAACCAAGGAAGCACATCTAGGTTTGGGGACAATCACACCTTAAGAAGAAAGCTCTCAATAATGCTGGAAATTTTAGAAGTATAATTAGCCTTGGATGAAGTGGGCGAGCCTGTGGCGCAACGGTTACATTGCACTATTGGTCACAGGTTCGAAACTTGGAAACAGCCTCTCTTGCGAAGCAGAGGGTAAGGCTGCCTACATTCCCCCCCCCCCCAAAGATCCTACAGTAGCAGGAGCCTCGTGCACTGGGTTTCTCTTTCAATTAGCCTTTGATGAGAGAAACAGTATGGCAAAAATATACAGGCTTCTCCCCTAAGACATCCAACACCCATACTCTTTAGAACTAAGTTAAAGACTTCCACTATTACAACAACTACTTGGCCTTTTCCCAACTAAATAGAGTCGGCTACATGGATCCGTGAGAGGGAAAAATAATAATAATAATAATAAAGTAAAAAGAAATGAACACAGCAGCACCTCAGAAACATCCCACCTAAATGGGCTTGGCTACATGGACCCTTGCCCCTGATGCCCTCCAAACAACTCTATTTGAGGTCATACTAGAGTGATGACCTAAATTCCACTATTCTACACATATATTACCCAAGCAACTCAAGTTATGGCCAGACCATGAACTAGAGTCTGTTGTGCTGTTTCGTTTCACCAAATTGTTACAAACACATGATATAAATACATAAAGTTGATTGAAACATTGATTCATATTGAACTGACAGGTTTTGTGCGAAACCTGCTGTCAAGGCTAAAAACCTGTCATTCCACTTCAAATTCTTGGTGGAACAAGTTGTTAGAAGCTTGTACAAATCATTTACAACTAAGATTTGGTGGGTTTCAGGGAGATTGCTTGAAGATTCACAGTTTGATAGTAATAGCCAAAGATGGTGGATCTTGGTGGAATGGTAAGGTTGCTCCATTGCAACCTAGTGAACGTGGGGTCGAGTCAAGAAACAACCTCTTCGTGAAGCAGGGTAAGGCTGCATACATTATAACCCTCCCCAGACCCCAGGCAGGCGCCTCGTGCACTAGGTACGCCTTTTATAGTATTAGCCAATCTCCAACCCCACAAAGTCGGATTTATTTTTTATTTTTTTCTTTTTCTAGTTAATAAAAATTGAAATTTCTTGCACCAATTTTTTGGGAAAAAAAAACAAGGTTGATACTTAGTGATTGAGCTAACTTTTATATATGTTAGTCACCGTTGGCAAATAGTGAAAAAACAAAAACCCTGTTTTGGTTTGAAAAATAGTGAAACTTTTTTGAAGTATTTTGGTTGCCTTTTCAACCCAGAACAATCTATTCTGTTAGCTCCATACTTACATATTGGATAACTTAGGGCCCGTTTGATAACGTTTCTGCCATTTATGTTTCAAGAAACAACAGAAACATAAATTTCCGTTTCTAAAAACATAAACGGAATTGAAGGTGTTTGATTAGTCATGTTTCTGGAAGTCGATAGTAACCAGCGAAAGAATGACCACGAGTCGTTTCCAGAGAACTTGTTTCGCCTGGGTCGTCTCTTAAACCATAAATAGGTAGAAATTTCAATTTCTATTTCTGAAAACAAGTGAAACGAAACAGTTTTATCAAACGCTTTTTGTTTCATTTCTGCTGTCCAGAAACGGTAGAAACGCATTTCTTGAAACGTTATCAACCGGGCCCTTAGGTTACTATTATTTAAAAATTTAAAAAATAAAAATAAAAATAAAAAAGAAGTTGTTTTAAGAAAGAAAAAATATAAGACTGAGGTATAGATTAGAAATAGTTTTCTTGCTGTCATATGATTTTTCATTGATGTAGAAAATTTAGTGATGTAACATTTCTTGTCACAACAACATAAGGAGAGCACATCATGGCTTCTCAGGGAGGAGATGAGGGTGACACTGACATAGCATGGAGGCATGGTAAACCTATAGGGAATGAAAAGAAGAGATATCAATGCAACTATTGAGGGGAAAAAAAAATCTTGGGAGTTGGGGCCACTAGATTTTCCATGTAGATATAAGGATGTGGCCAAACGCCCCAGGGTTCCTTATGAGGTACAGAAGGCCATGAAGCGAGGGATAAAGAGGAAATCAGACAAGAGGAGGGCAAGAGAAGACTTTGATGATGTATTGGGGAGACAGGTAGAGGCAGGAGACTCAAACTTTGATTTTGATTTTGTTGACGAGTTTGTGCCTGTCGATGTGGAGACAAAGATAGATGCCAGATAGATACAACAAGCGACCAAGGGAGCCATGTCACACATTAGATGGAGCAAGATAGACACAGACTTCAAAGAAGGAGCTATTTCCTCTAGAGCAAATGGAGGAGAGGCTGGTTCTAGTGGTAGTGGTTCTAGACCTAGAGCAATTACAGGAGAGGCTGGTCCTAGGGGTTCTAGAAAGGGAAATAAGAAATAGAAGCAACCGGAGTTTCCATTAAGGACGTCACAAAGTGTGAGGGCAGCCCTACCACCACCATCCTTAGGGGATAGTGGATAGTGGTGATGATCCTACTGACATAATTGAGCAAGATCCTGCAATTTACAAACTGAAGAGTAGAGAGTGAAAGCTGAAGCAGGTGTGGGGTCAATGGAAGGGAATGGTGGGGGATGTAGTGTCAAAGTAATTCTTTTACCACAACATCCCAACACATACCACTAAGGGGCCCCAATATCAGAACATGTGAGACACTGTGCAGGAAGGCTAGGGAGTGAAGGGGTCCACGACTTATGAGTGGATGAATGTGTATGTACCCCAATAGAAGGAGTTAGAGGAGTATATTGAGACACTCAAGGGTCTATGGTTAGATAATCGGGTCACTGTGATGTGTGATGGTTGGATTGGACCTACCAGACAGTCCATCATCAACTTCATGGTGTATTGTGATGGGAGGACTGTGTTCCTCAAGCAAGAAAATGCATCCAAGGAAAAGAAGGATGCAAAACATACTTATAAATTATAACTTGTTGAAGGATGTGGGGATAGAGAACATTGTCCTAGTGGTGACAAACAAAGGTAGTAACGTCAAGAAGGCAAGGGAGAAATTGATGAATAACAATAGATACCGCCTTTGTTGATCCATTGTGCAGTCCATTACATTGACCTCATGTTGAAGGACATGGGGAAGAAGATATTGGTATAAAGTGTGGTTGAGAGGGCAAGACAGGTGAGTAGGTGACCACATTTATATACAACTATAGATATGCCTTAAAACTATTGAGGACCAAGTGTGGTGGGGATTTGGTTAGGCCGGGTATCATAAGATTCACCACCAACTACATTGCCCTGAAGAGCTTTAAGGCATATCTATGTTTGCCTCAGAGGAGTGGTTTGGTTAGAGGGAGACAGGTTCCTCAGGGGTTAGAGCTGCACAGTCGGCCACATCTAGTGAGCTATCCTGGTACGACCTGAAGAAGATTGTCACATTACTTGAGTCAGTTGATAGATGCATTGGAGGATGCGGTAGCCAAGTGGGAACTAGACGTAGATATCCAATCGGTCTGCCTTAGTGAGGTATACTTGTAGTTTCTTAAGTTATTGCAATCAATGCAATTAGTCCCATTCACACATTCATATTGACATATATCAATGTTTGCAATGGAAATAGATGAAGATCTTCAGGGATGCACTAAGAATTTATGGCTGTGCTGCCTCATAAACGAGTTGGGAAAAACTGCTCCCGGTAGGTCCAACTTAGTTACTTTGTTCAATTCGCTATTTCATATATGTACTTATCCAAGTTTTAGAACTTACCAATAATATTCTAATGCAAATTAATGTTGGGTGTTATATAGGAGAGATGCACCTAACCTAAGAAAGATAGCAATTAAAGTGCTCCCCCAGACATGTTATGCCTTTGGATGTGAGCGCAACTCGAGTACATTTTCACTCATCCACTCGAAGAGGCGGAACCAATTGGGTCATAAACATATGAGTAGCTAGTGTATGTGCACTACAAGTTGTGCAACACATATAGATGGACATGGAGAATGACCAAAACCCAATCAAACCGAGGGACATCTTCCAACTAGAGTCAGATGAGGAGGATCCCTTGTATGGGTGTGGGTGTGGGTGTGGGTGTGTGTGTGGGTGAGGGATTGTGGTGACACAATGATAGACCAGCCTAGTTGTAGGCCCAATCCAAAGATTTCTATCCAAATAGGGGCCAATGCTAATGAGCTCATGCTTTCTCGAGAAAGTCGAGCCACACAAAGACACCTAGAGCTTTTGAGGCACATCCTGACGAGGATGATGAGGAGATGGACTAGTTGCATTCTAGTCAACGTACTCGCACAACATCGCCCTCTGCTGGTGGAGATGATGGTTGCGATGGTGGTGGTGCTGGTGGTGGTGGTGATAGTTATGCGAGCCTTAGAGAGGAGTCTGACCAAGCAGAGGAGTTGAAGCCTATCAGATTCACATGAGAGACTCAGTTTGATCATGCTACCCAAGATGCCGATCGTGGTGCACATGCCCTTACATGTGGAGTTTATACCAAAGGCCCGCATCGTAGGTTCATACTAGATGAGGAGCATGACAATGTTGACATGGAGACAGATGTTGGAGGAGTAGTAGGGGGTCTGGGCACCTAGACAGTGGCGTGTACCACTGCACCATCATTCCCCATCCCACAGACACATCCAATGTCAGGTGTGGAGGCATGCATTCCACACTACTTGGTATGATTAGTCATTGGTTGTGGCATTATTTATCAATACCATCTCCTTCCCAGGTCTCCAACAATCTATCAATTCGGCCCATTGAGCAACTATAGTGGAGGCACGGTCACATCAATTGCCCGACCCGGTGATCTATATTTGAGGTTGGGGTATCTGGAGTATGTGTATGATGAGACATATCAGGCTGTTGTGATGGACTTTGAACATTTCTTCCGACAATACCATGATGTTGCCATATTTTGTGCTCGAGTCAGAGGAATGCTTTCGTCGGTGGCAGCAATCTTCCTCATCTTTCGAGCTTGCCCAAAACTCTATGTGGTTTTAACATACAGTACGAGACTAGGAGGAAGGGCAAGGGACTTTTTCTTATTTGCACCTTCGGGCTTTGATGTGAACTTGTGAAGTCAGACTCTATACATTTGCACATTTGATGTAATATTCTGACATTTAATACTATTTAAAGATCTTTCTCCATTTATGACTTGCAACTGCATATTTTATTTGGTTTCTTTATATTTGGCATGTTATAGAAGTAAATTATGTATAACATAGTTTATCATCTTTGAACATAGTTTATCATCTTTGAGAAATATACAAGCAATGTATGGTGTACATTACCAACCTAGAGTATGAAACCAAACTAACAATTTGAGTGGGTTCTTAATTAGGGTCTTGCCAAGTTTCATCCCAAAATATGACAATTTGATCGCTGAAATGGTCAAATGATTCCAGCAACAGACCCCTACAGAATTTCAACCAGAAGTCAGTCAAAACCCGAAATAATCCGATGTCGACCCTGGTCAAAAACAAATTATTGAACCTTGGGTACACTGAATTATTTGATTTGGAAGAATCATGCATTTGTCACATCAGCTATTCCTTATTAGTAGAAAAGTATTTTATTTCGGGAAAACAAGAGAGATTCAAAGAATGGAATGGAAAAATAAAGAATAATATAGGCACATCTGACCACCTTTATATGGTTCTACATTTCATCAACTTCAACACAGCAACATCTCATGCTAATTTATCATCATACTGTATGACTTCACAATTACATACAATCTAGAAGAATTGGTGGAATATAAGAGATGAAGGAGACCTCTAAGGTCAAAAAATACAGGTACTTACTTGGGAATGGACAGTGATTTGGAATACGCGTGCCACATCCGTGATATCCAAGGCAGTTGTAGCAAATTTCACTATGTCCGCACCAGTAGCTTGTATTCTAGCTACAAGGTTTGCAATATCTTCAACAGATGGTGTATGTTGATAGTTGTGAGATGAAACAATGATAGAGCAATTTTCTGGCTTTCTTCCAGATATGGAATTGAGGAATTCATTAGCGACCTTCATTTAAGAAAAAGCAAAGTTACAGTAATTGAACTCTTGTAGTTTCCTCAACGTACTCTAAACTTGGACTGAATTAAATAGACACGCCTTCTACCCCCAATTCTAATTAGTCAGGTAATAAAATAAAAATCACAGAAGCAAACCAAAAGTCAAACAATTGGTTTCCAGCATGGCACATACAGATCAAGAATATGCAAAACACAGGTAAGCACAATTCAATGAATATGAAAAACACAAATAAGCACAATACAATGAATTGCACAAACAAGTACTCCCATTCCCAAGCATGTAAACAAAAAAGCTACCTGAAGCTCAACATCGATGTAATCAGCTCCCAATTCCATGGCTAACCTAAGTGCATCCCATCGTTTTGTTTCATCACCTTCATACTCACCACCTTCCCATTTTGGTCTGTAAAATATTTGTTTTAAAAAAGATATGAATGTTCAGAACCTGATAGATAAAGATTTCAAATGTGGAATTTCTTATTCCATAACATAAAAGAGATGCATTAAGTAATTCAGAGCAGAAAAAAATCCTATTTGTCCAGATTGATACATTAAACATAGGAAAAACCTAGGAATAAATATCAGCAATTTCAAAAGAAGGGCAAGGCTCTCAAAAATTAACTCCACGAGGATATGACTAGTAACACAGTGTGGAGTGTCATCAATAGAAATATTTGAACAATGAATATTTAATTCAGAGACAGTATTGACTTGTTTAGATTCCCTTCCAAAATGAAACTAAAGACCTTAACAAAATATGCATTCAACACACACATTGATATTTATTGTACTATTGATGACATTAGTTGTTGACATAGGTTATCTTCGGTGGCAATTCATGGGTCTATCTCATATTTCTCACCTCAATTACCTATACCCAATTTGTCAAAGAAAATTGATTCCTGGGTCTAAGATCCACTTTTCACATGACTTTAACAGTGCAATATTGGAAGAAAATAATATGAGCCAAAAAATTCAAAGTATCAAAACCTCTACTCAAAATTATAGATAAAGCCAATTAAGATAAAAGCATGTACCGTGCAATCAAAATTGGTGTATAAGGTTCAAAACATGGTTATATCGACCTGCTAACAGCCATAAAGACTAAACCGCATTTATTCATCTCTGAAAAATAAATTGCCTATTTACAAAAGAGGATAATCAATTAAGGCCAGCCTTCAGAGGAAAACCAGTGTCTGACAGCTCAACTGTGAGTCTTCTAGGTCAGTCACTAATTATGTAAAGCGCTTGAGTAATAATTCTAACCCCCATTTCTTCCATCATATTGCAAAGGGGATTGAAGACCTGCATCCCTTCTATTGATAGATCACGGATCACATTTATCAGTAAATAAAATCCTTACATCTTGAGGTTTAAAATTAAACCTTCCATTCAATACGCTTTGCCATATTGCCTTGTGATACTGATGGAGTTGTTCACAGAGGTTTCAATTTGAGAACTAAAACAAATTACAAGAACAGAAGCAAGGGGTTATGCACTATGGTTTCATGATTGAAGACCTAGCATATAAAAACTCAAAAGCATGTTGCCTAACGGAGAAATGAAGAAACATAGAACTAAAACCCATAAAACATCCAATGCATTAGTTGCACCTGTAAGTGAAGAGCGTAGGCAAAGGAGATTGCTTGACGAGAATTTCGATATCTTGGCGAGGGTTGAAGTTGTTGAGATAGTCCAACCGGACCTCAACGAGGTCAGCGCCACCCGCCTTGGCCGTACCGATCTTATTCAACATCTGATCAACGGATTTCCCCATTATAGGCGCACAAAGCAGCGTTGAATACCTCCCCATTGCTCGGCCACCGCCCAGTTGAAGATAATCAGTAGAAGCCAACTACGATTCAGATTATAAAGCAACAGAAATCAGAAGAAAAGAAAACCAAATGCTATCAACAATGAAGGATAAGAACAAGAGACGTACCGAGAGGCTACCGGACCTCATTGGAGCAGAGTGAAGCTGCGCTCAGTTTAGAGTTTGGAGAGAAAAGATGGAGAAGCTAGACGAGGAAGAGGAGGCTAAGAAGATGCCAGAGGGGGCTAAGAGGGTTGGTGGGAATGGGTGGCGGGTTGGAGTTTGGTATATGAAGCTTTTCGCAGAATTGCAGACTTGTCGGAATTCGGAAAGTGAAGTCGTAATATTATATTATTTTATAATAAGGTAAAGCGGAGTCCTAAAACATCGGCAGCTGAAAATAATCGGCATTTCCTCGGGTATTACCGTTTCTATTGGTGTATGGTACAAAAAGGGATAAAAGGAGCACACAGCCAGCGTGCCACACGTGAACCATCTAAATCAAGTACTAGATGGACGGTGGTGGTCTCGTAGAAGATCCCATCGACCCTGGACGCACTGACGTAGAGAGAGCCCTTACAACGGTCATCTAATTCTTTGGTAGGTGGGTCAGTGGGTGGCTGTATAATGGGCAGACTCGGACTAGCTTTGGGCAACTTAAAGCCCAAGACCAAGATTAAAAAGGCCCAGTCCGCCCAGGAAAGAGTATGATACAAGATTTCAATCTGGTCCGACCGTGGATGTGACTTAGTGAGTCATAATCTAAGAAAAGGGCAGCTGTTTCCTGTCTGGGAGCATAGTTATAAGCGTTTTCTAAATCTCTCTTCTTTTTTCACACAGCAAAGGGGTAGATTAGTCATTTCAATGGGGAAGGTGAGAGATTGATTTAAGAAAACGCTAACATATATTACACGCTCCCAAACATAGTCATTCCCCCTCCCAATTTTTCTTTTGGTATGAAAATGGTTTTTTGTCAGCCAACCAACTAGCTAATTGACACCAACCCAAGGGTGAGCAACGAACTTGATACGAACCGTAAACTTGAATATCCTAAGTTTGACTCCCATTAGGCACACCTTGGGCCACTCACACGGAGGTATTTATTGTTCGTCACTACTTTCAATGAAAGTTGAATGGTTCTCCTTCAACCCCAATATAACCCGATCCATGCAGCTGTGAAGTCAATATGTTAGCAAAAAAAAAAAAACTAATTGATATTTGACATTGTGTTTTGAAACACTAGAGCACGAAAAATTCAAATGTATCCCCTCCGCAAAAAAAAAAAAAAATTTTGATAAAGGGTCCATATACTGAATACCTTCAATTTTTTCCCGTATTTTTGCTCCTCTGTCAGTGAACCTCTTCCTCCCCCTCCCCCTTTTTTTTTTTTTTTTTGGAATTAGTGAACCTCTTCCCTTCCCTTTTACTAGAATGCATTTTTTGTTCAATGAGGGTAAATAATGTCATTTTACATATGTACTCGAAAAAGTGCAAAATTAATAATCTTTTTTAATGATGTGACGATAAGTTTTTTTTTTTTCAAATTATTTTGAAAACCCATTTTTAATCCAGATAAAGGGATAAGGCTAGGCACATTGTTGGGTGCCCAGCAATCTGTGTCACTCTCTTTCCCTCCTCTCTAGAAATGACCCCATACCCCTCCCATCCATGCCCCCTTATTGGTTGAGTTGCTAGCTCCTAGAAAGCTAGTAGTATGCCTAACCTCTACACCTATTTTTGAAAGAAATTATAACTTTTCACTTCACCACTTTGGCAACAAGAAGAGGTACTCATTTAAAATGGGATTGAGTTTCCTAAACCCATGAAAATCTCTTAATCAACGAGATGTGACTTTTTAATTGGACTGAAAAAGGATAAAATTGGAACCTATTGTTATAGAAGATTAAATGATGACATTCATTATTTCATGTGGATGAATAAAACTTCTACCTTAAAATTATTCCTAGCATCCCTACCTTCAAAATAAATAAATACGTAAATAAATAATCAAGCTTTAGATCTCACCAAGTTGAAGCGATTTAATCATGGTTCTAAGTATCAAATCAGTCGGATTGGTCAATCCATATCATTATAGGCTGAGACTGATCCTGATACTTAGCCAATCTGGTATTTGGTATCTGATATCAATATCAGAATAGGGGTAAAATCATCAATTAAACTTATATTTTATGAAAAATAGAGTTAAAATTGGCAGATCTAAACCGATAGAGGCCAATCCAAGATCGGTATCATATCCCACACCCAAGAACTAAATCCTTGAACATAACACAGACAATAATCGCTTTCACTTCCATCCACCAAAAACCAAAGAAAAATGGACCACCCTACTTACATTTTACACAACTTGAAGGCACAAAGATATTTCTCAATGGAATAATTATCTCAGTTTTTTTTTTGTCGAAGCTAGAATGGTAAAATGGTCCTACCCTACTGACCTAATGTTTTCAATAAGGGTCCCCTTACCAAAAATAAAATAGGGTCGTGTCCCCACTTTCAAACAAAGTAACCTCAAATTCAAAAAGAGGTTTGGGTAAGGAGCGGACTTACTTATTCATATGCATCTAGTGCAAGGCATCCAAATTACAAGCTTCAGATATCCAGAGAGTAAAAGTTGGTTTTTTTTTTTTCTGTGCTAACGACTGCTATCCAGGCATTTGGCCTAACTAGTCCCGCGGACCCATACTGATCCTACAACCGCATGAACCGGGTCATACCAGGGCTGAATGAGAACCATTCAACTTTCACTGAAAGCAGTGAAGAGCACTAACACCCCCGTGTGAGTGACCCAAGGTGTGTCTAGTGGTAGTCAAACTTAAATGTCCGAATTTGCGGCTCGTACTAAGTTCGTTGCTCACCAACTATGCTACCCCTTGGGTTTGGAAGTTGGCCATAATGTCTCACACACACAAGACAAGGCTTTCTGTGCCAAGGACTCAGTTGTGTTGTTAATCTCTCTGGTAATGTGAAGGAAAGAATATTTCCTAAAGTATGTGGCAAGGTGCTTAATGTCCTTCACTAGGTGGAATACATCATATGGTGGGAGGGTAGAATGATTACAGAGAAAACCAACTAATTCTTTACGATCAGATCTACCTCCAATGCCTCAATACCCTCGGCAATGCTATATAAGAGACCCGATCTCATGGCCATAGCCTCTCCATGGAGGGGGGAGGAAAATGACGCAGAGGTGGAGACAGCTGCAGTTGGGTTCCCCTTTCCATTACAGATGATACATCCAAGGCCCCCTTGTGAACCAAGCATAGAGGCATCAGTGCGCAACTTATAGGACTGAGGCTCAGGTGGCGACCAATACCTTGGGCTGCTTGGTGCCCATGAAGGAGTAGCACCAAGTGTAGCATTAAGGAAATCAGGCCTGGCACGGTAGATTTGTTTTATAATGGATACCCAATGAGAGTCAGGGTGCTTCATAGCTTCCAAGCAAGCTTCCCAAGCAATGCGTTGTTTTTGAATGGTTGGGTCTCTGAAACCTTACCCCCCCCCCCTGCTTCTTTAAATTACGTAGTCTCTTCCATGAAATCCAACATATCTTATTCTTCTCCTGTGATTGGCCTCAATAAAAATAAGTGGCAGCACTACAAAGCTTAGAATGATGTGAAGTTGGCAACTTGAAATGGGAGCTTGCAAAAGTATTCCTAGAGTGAGCCATAAACTTAAGCATGATTTCCCGGCCCCGAATGAGAGAGCAGCTATGGTTTTCACCCTCGAATTTTCCCTAAAGTCTTGTCATTAATCTCTTTGAAAATAGAAGCTTCAGAGACTCTAAACTCTATAGGAAGGCCTAAATACTTCTTTGGGCCATCAGTGTAGGGCATCTTGAGTATGCGGGAGAACCATATATTTGAAACGAGGTTCTGTATTAGGGCTGAACGTGAGGGTAGACTTTTGGGAATTTATTTGCTACCTGCTAGCTTTGCAATAGGTGAGGAGGCAATCCTTTAAGCTCTATAAGGTTAACTTCTGAAAATAATAGACTCTCATCCGCAGAGAGAACATGAGTAATTGGAGTGGATCGGTTACGCACTTTAATGCCATGAATGAGGTCCTGAGATTCAGCCCAAGACAGGAAGTAACTTAATGCCTCGGAAAATGGGACAAAGATGGCCAGTGAAAAGGAGTCTCCTTGTCTGATCCCTCTCGATAAGGTGACGTCCCACACATTGTGCCATTAGTGAGTAATCCATAAGAGACTGAGGTGATGCAAGACATAACCATAGATACCCATCTAATGCTGAAACCCAGCCTTAGAAGAACACTCTCCACAAACTACCACTCAAAACGATCATATGCCTTAGCCATGTCTAGTTTCAGAGCCACGAACTGCTTCTTCCCCTTCTTTTTCTTGATGTAGTGGAAAACCTCATGAACCAGGAGGATATTGTCAAAGATTGAGCATCTTGGGGTAAAGGTTGATTGAGCAGGAGGAATGATATCTTCAAGAAAACTCTTCAATCTGTTTGCGAAAATTTTGGTGACAATTTTCACCACCACATTACAGACTGATAGGGCAATAATGCTCCACCTTCTCTGAACTTAATACATATGTTGGTGACATTGGAGAGAGAAGGGAGACAATTGGTCTGAAAGAACTCCAGATCATAGTTGAAGATATCCTCTTTGATTATATCCAAAAAATATTTGGAAGAATGCCGGAAGTAACCCATCAGGACCTGGCGGTTTGAGAGGGAAAAATTAGTTAATATGGTGTCTGGGCCTTGGAGTGGAATTGGGCTTAGGTTGGTATGTTGGGATGGGTCTGGGTAGAGTACAGGGGTATCAACAGGAGTTGTCATGTGGGAGATGGAGACATTAGATAATAGGGGTAGAATGGGGATTAGAGTTGTCGGGTAGATTGTGGATGTGGGCTTGGAGAGAAGACAAAAGTTGCAGGGACAAAAACAAGTGATCAGGTGGAAATTCCAAGGCAGACACCACTACTCTACTTCTTTTTTTTTTTTTTTTTTTAACGATGGGTATCTAGGCCTTCAGCCTAACTAGTCTCGCAGATCCATACTGACCCTACAACCGTATGGACCGATTTATACCAGGGTTGAATGAGAACTATTCAACTTTTACTGAAAGCAATGAAGAGCATTACACACCCCCGTGTGAGTGGCCCAAGGTGTGCTTATTGGAAGTCGAACTTAGGACGTCCAAATTTACGGCTCGTACCTTAAAATGAATTGTTGTGGAGAATGATTTTCTTCCTGGGGAAAGTGATAATCTCCTTATTGTTCACCTTATAATTGAAATCCCTTCAGAAACTCCTTGACAAATATATCATATCATGCAAAATTGTATTGACTTGTCCCATCAATTTCTCCTTATCTCCTTTCATCATACTCTTCGTTAAATCATATGATCATACGCTCTATTTTTACCATGTGAAATAGTGATGTGATAATTCTGATAGTTGGATGTTTAGGGAATCATGTAGATTGACCATATATGAATTCTAAACCGAAAATCAATATACCCTCTCAAATTTAGGTATGCCCTATCTCTCCATGCATGATGCACGAGTCTATAAGAAGGTGCATATACATATATAAAGGAGTATGCATTAATTGATGCTAATTTTTTTTTTTTTCAGCTAATCTATTGGCCCCTAGGCCACTAGGTGGGTGCCCCAGGGTAGCCCAAGGTGTATGTAGGAGGGAGTGCAATGGTGGCGGCCAACACCAAATGCAGATCAGAGGATTCAACCGGCCAAGTGACCAAAGCCTCGAGCATGCTTCGACAAGACATGCTAAACCGCTAGACCAATTCTAGGACCGCAATTTGATGCTAAAATTTGACATGCAACTAATCTGAGTCTTAACCTATCAATCTAACAATCAAAATTGCCATCATTATCCCGAAAGTAAGTTATTTATTGTCAGGTGTGATTTCGGAAGATCAACCTTGTAAATGATCCATATTTCCCTTATTAAAATACCTTCACATACCTTTGGTGCTCATAAACTTGAATGGATAAATCACTCTTGGGTGGAGCAAGGTGAGGGGAGCTCAAGATTTTGCCCATTGGATCGTTGAAATGCTGAATACATTGCATGACAGTTTAAATCAAGTTGGGCTTTTGAACGAGAGAGAGATGCTCACTTTATTAAATAATTCCTTACCTTAGCATCAATACAATGTCAAGCTAGGAACAAGAACAACTCTACTCTTTGACGGTAGAAGTTTTGATAGAAGTTTTCAGTAAGTTGATTTTCCTCTTGAGCTTCTTTGTTACTAATGGACATGGCCGAAACAATGGATTCTTAGGCCCACATGATCCTGTGATCAACCCATAGCATGCAGTTCTAGGCAGTAGTCAGGCTTGGGTTTATTCTCGGGCCCTGTCAGAGAAATGAACCATGTGTTAGGCTGCGTCACCAATAAAAATTAGCCTTGACACATCTCAAAATCAACAGCCCAGTGTGCACGGCCGTGTACAAACACATCCGTCGCTTCATCCGTTGGATTGAGGGAGAGAGGGTGAGAGTGTACTACATTTCTGCCCCTCTATTGGACAAAGGTCCGAAGCGCCAACCTTTTACATACACGACCGTGCACAAAACCAGATAAAACAAAATGAAAAGAAAAAGGAAACTCTTCAATGGAGGTGTTTGAACCAAGTGGACACATTGTCTCACAGATGGGCTTTTTGTGGCCCCAAGATAGGTAACCTGCCGGTTCTGTGCAACACTTAAAAGTAAATACAGATAAAAGTGAAAAATGTTGAATAAATCAAATTAACATTTCAATCCCCATCAGTATCACTGAAATGCAAGCTTTACAGTTTAAAGGGCCATTACCCAGTGCTGGTCCTGCCTATGCAGGGTCTTAAGAGGAGTGAGTTTGGAGGGCCCTAACCTTTGTTTTTTCAGCACAAAGTGGCTGCTCTCAAGACTTGAATCAGGGTATTTGCCCTGGCAGCCCAAACTTTTTACCATTGCTCCAAGTAAGCTTTACAGCTTGTAACAGAAAATTAACCGAAAACCCAGGGACTGGAAAGAGCACAAGGGGAAGTGGCATAAAGAATTTCCTTCTACTTAAGTTCAGTACATTTTTAAGTTTTCAAGTAATAGAAAAAGAAGTGGCATTTAAATAAGATTCACTAAACAAGATAGGTTATGGGTGACATGTCAGAAATTGTGCTAATTTACATATGAATAAGATACCTTATTAATCATGATAGGTGACGGGTGACATGTCAGGAATGTGCTAGAACAATTTTGCGCATGTAGTCTTCAGGGGCTGCAAATAGCACAGAAGGAAAAAAATAAAATAGGGGGCAATTTTAGTCAAAGTTAATAATTACTTCCTTTTTTTAATTTACCATTATAATTATAATGAACTTTCTTAAATGTTACGAGTTTAGAACACATTTAAATGGTTTTTTTACAAGGTTGCAGGACCTTCCTCATTCAATCAGGCTTGCATTTTGGATGACAGGTTGGGGCTACCTCCTTTTGGGCAGTGTTCTCAGGGACTTTTGGTTTTCTCCTAGGTGTCAGGGCTGGGCACAGCCCTTTATCTGGGTGGGGAATGGCCATTGTGTGCTCCTCAATTCGGTTTTAGGGACAAGGTAGATTTTTCCCCTCCCACCCCAAAAAAAAAAAATCTTGTATTTATTATTGCTTTTGATTATCAGTATGAGAGGGCTTCCCAGGGTCATGGAGTTCCGGGGTGTAAAAAAAACAAAGAAAAGAATGCTAAAACACAGAGACTTCATCAGCCAGTTAATAATATGTAAGATTACAAAAATGTTTATTCTAAGACATTTCAGTATCTTGGAAACTACTCTTTAAATTGCCTTCCATTTTCTAGGTGTACATAAAGCAGTCCTATGACTAACAAAGGGAGAGTAAGGATGGGCATGAGTACCTTCTCCACCAGTGAAGAGATTGAACTGACCAATGGCCTGCCTAATGAACATCTCAATGCCACTCACCGCAATGGCACCAACCTCCTCAGCTTCTTGTAAGAGCCTAGTGTTTCTAGGTGTGTAAACTGAATCAAATACCAGCTCATATGCCCCCAAGGCATCCTAAAGAAGCAGAAAGATAACAAATAAATAAGCTGTGCAGTATATAGGAGGGGGGGAAAAAAAAAGGGCAAACAAAAAACGGGTGTACCCAGTTCACGAGGATCCTGCATTGCAGGATCTGGGGGAGGGTCATCACGTACACAGCCTTACCCCCACTTTACGGAGAGGCTGTTTCCCGACTCAAAACCGCAACCACTAGGTCGCAATGGAGCAACCTTACAGTTGCAATGAGGTCTGCCCTCTCTCTGTGCAATATACAAACAGATAAGTAATATCATGTTTGGGCCATTTGGCAATTATTGGCCTGACTTGCCGACTAGTGCAGTTTTTCAAAAATTCAACGGCATGTGTGTGCACTCATCTGCATATGAGAGAGAGAGAGAGTGAGTGAGAGTTAGAGAGAGACCTTCGGAATGGGTGTTTTATCTGAATTTGGTTGCATGCCAACGGAAGTGGCATTTGCAAGGATCATGCCTTTCGCTGGGCAGAAGCTCCCCAAATCTTGGAAAGGCAGTGCTTCTCCTGAAACTGAAAGTGCAAGAGCCTTCGCCCTCTCTACTTTGCAAAAGTTCAATTATGGTTGGGCTTTAAAAAAACAAAAATAAATAAAAAAGTAAACTTCATAATAATCATTTAAAGAGAAGAATGCTGGCGGCTTTACCATAGTCGCGGTTAAATATGACAACCCGAGCACCTCTACCCTTGGCACCAAATGCAAGTGCTCTTCCAGCACCTCCAGCTCCAACTAGCACAAAAACTTTACCAGCAAGAGGAGAAGTGTTGGATGTTTCCCCATTATCTCCCTTCCTTGCTGTCACTTGCAGTTCTCACAATTATTAATAACAAATAAACTAGGGACATTACACTAACATTGTTTCAAAGACGCCCTTGTGCAGTGAATCAGAAAATATCGTTCACTTCATTGAAAGGATTCACTTTTCCAAACCTTTTATTTATATATTTTTCTGCAGAAGTTACAATGAAGTGGCTTCAAATTCTAAAACAACAAGATTTTCCAAGATATTGATTTGATCCAATACAAAATAGTCATTAAGAGACTTTTCCAAAACTTTATTAATAAAATGATAACAAAGGGGGGGGGGCATACTGGTCATATGGGTGATGCAATGTATCTTTTTGATCACTTGGGATTAAATGATGGTACCTCTCAATGCCTCCTCCATTGCAGTAATAGAAGCCTCACAATCTGTATTATAACCAATCAGCTTCCCATCACTAGGCCTCCTTATAATAGTATTTACAGCTCCAATAGACTGAATGAGAAAGCATGCCATGCTTCAGAAGCTAAAATGGTTATCGAGTCCAAGTTAATAAACTCTAGGTTGATAAGTATGAACTCAACATAAATCTACCAAACTAAATGGTCTAATCAAGCATCTGAATTGTGCCAGAGCGATGTAAATCAGAGGCCAGATGAGCTCATACTACAGCTCAAAATGGTTCTTTCTATAGATGCTTTTCTTTCTTCTTTTTTTTTTTTTTTT
>NC_056566.1:21958992-21961781 GCF_013358625.1 Macadamia integrifolia
GTGGGGGCTGCATTATGAAGGGCACAAACAAAAGGCTGTTGTAATGCAATCTTATTCTGTTTAAGTGATCTGATCTGAAACTCTGGACTACGTGATCCAGTGACCAGTGTTCGATGGGGTGGAGGATTAGTTAACATAATAGATCATGGCACACTGAAATAAAAAAATTCCCATGAAATTGCAAGACAAAATCTAGAGAATAAGTTCCAAAAAACCTGAGCAAGGGGATGAACTTCATCACAGCAACCCACTGCTGCTTCCTTATGTGGAATTCCAACGCTACAGGTACAATTACATACAGGAAAAAAGGGCCAAACATCAGGAAAAATCCAATCAGAAATACAATTTCACATATCTGAAAGTTTTGGATTCAGAACAACTAATTTTGTTGGAAGCTAATGCCCACTATACAATAGTTGATGCTCTATCCATAGGTAGGATCATCTTCATTTTTTGAGACACGTAAAATGGGGAATAGAAATGAATAACAATCATTTGTCAAGGCACAATGCTAAAATTTAAAATTTGACAAGTACATTCTAGAGGTAAAACAAGCAGCATATCAGAAACTGCTAAACCTCACCAGCAATAGTTAAAGCCCTACCTAGTTAATAAAATCCATGCTCCCACAATCCTTTAATTATGCCAAGACCAGTAATAGATCTTTATATTAACAAAAACTACTGAAATGTGTGGTTATCCTCTATGTAGGGTGGGAAAAACATCTGTTTCTGACAATGGCTATTTTACAAAGTACACCGTTCATGTTGGAAACAAGAGGAAAGCTTAGACATTGATCAACTTTTGTCTAAGATGTGATCGTCTCATTGATCCCCTAAATTTTCCCTATATTTTATAAGAACGGAAATATGAAGCAGTGATTTATCTCCCAAGGTTCACACAAATATACTGTTATCATTTGCATGTGCAGGGATGCCATCAGCAGTAGATAGTCATCCCCTATCAGTTTCAATGGTTTTTTACATCCACTGTTGATGTTTTTGCCCATCAATTTAAAGGCTAACTGGACAAAGTAACCCTAACCAATGCAAGCATTTTCTGCCATGTGTCAGATTCTTGATGGGTGGATCAATTCAGAATAATCAATTCACTGCAGGGTATGGTTTATACTGGTTTTGCTAACAAATAGAGAATGATGGGCCCAATGGCTTGTGGACTTGAATCACTTTATCTAAGAAATGTGAATGAGGTCTATAATTAGGTTCAGTGGGGTAACTGTTGGATTCCTTCTTGCTGTTAATTCATTGACCACGTGTGGCTGCAAATACCAAAATGGATTGTGTGTTGCCCTTAGTGATGTTGAATTGTTTTGGATGAAGCTATCTCTATCTCAGACCATATAGCATTGTCAAGATAGTTCAAAATGTCGAATTGATTCTATTGAGCCTATAACCTAACAAATATATACATAATACCAGAGCCCCTATTAACAATGCAAATACAATAAATTGCTGGACCACATTTCATAATTGAATTAGTTCTTCTTTAAGATCTAGGGTTTAACATTTCCTCACGTCACTTGCTAAGAGCCCGTATAGCATTTTTTATCAATCAGGGCCCATGTATCAGTAGGTAAAAATTTTCTCCACATGCACATCAAAGGTTTGACTTCAACATTTCTCATGTGCAGCTCAGTAGAAGATATCATTTTCCACTTGAAATTATAAATTATTGAGACTGATTATTCTGGCTGCTTCAAGATTAGTCAAGAGTTTTCTGATTTACCATGGAGATTGTTCCCAGGTGAATAAAGTTTCACTTTTCCTTTTATTTCTTCTTCTTAAATTGGTACTCTCGCAGTTTTAAAAAATCTTTTTATATGAAAGTCCTACAACTTCCCTTGCTAGATCAGTGTTATGACTTGAGTACATTCACTATTCTTCACTTTGATAATTAGTTAGAAGAAGAAATTGCACTAGGTGAAACATTAATCAATAAAAGATACAATATGCAAGGACCAATTTACACAAGTGCAGGTTAGGAAGCTAATAACATCAACAAGTGAATGGACATATATAACTGAGAGAAATACTAAAAGAACCCCCTCCCTCTGCTTCTCTCTGTAGATAAGTCACATACCTGAAGCCCGCAAAGTCAGGGCATGAATAGACACCAAAGAACTCATTGACATCATCAACAAGCATAGGAACATAAATTCCATTGTACCCTGCATATCTGAAAGCAGCATTATGCAGAATAGGGCCTTTGCTATGGCCCACTGGATTCGCGATGAGGCCAAAAACTTTTGTGTCCATATTTACATTCTCAATCTTGTAAACTTGTCTAAGACTGACAAGAGTTGGCAAGCCAGGTACTGGTTTTCCACTCATGGATCCATAAACTAAAAAGCCACCAAATTTTGCGCATAATAGCTGGCTTATAAGGCCTTTATCACCCATTGTCAATGCAATTAATGGCACCTGTGTGTCCATAAAAGGAGATGGTGATCCAATATCAAGCATTTAAAACAATGGAAAAGCTAGCTCAACTCCCAAATAATGAATAAAAATATCCAATTCCAATTAGGATTGGATTTTCGAAATAGAAAGCATACATGGCAAGAGGAAGCAAGCAACGCGAAGGTGGAGAGAGATTCGTTAGTTTGTTCACTTTTTCTTCTACAATGCTTTGGGAATGACTGTTTAGCTACTTTCCAGATTATCTCACTTGACAATACAGAAACTATTCATAATATTTCTATCCATATCATTTTTTCTTCTTCTGGTTTCTTTTCTTTTCTTTTCTTTTTTCTTTTTTCTTTTTTTTTT
>NC_056566.1:21964027-21964239 GCF_013358625.1 Macadamia integrifolia
ATATCAACATCTCCTTAATTAAAAAAAGAAAAATATATATATATATATATATATATTGCTATCATATCGTCGCCTACATAGGCTAATACATATCTTCTTCTTTTTTCCTGCTAACGAGGAACCCTTGAACCTGCTAGGTTTTACGGTTCAGGCCCAAAGATAAACCCCGATTACACACAGCCACACCTGGCTAATACACATTTGTATCAATA
>NC_056566.1:21964516-22260743 GCF_013358625.1 Macadamia integrifolia
TGCTTAAATAACCTTTTTTCATGTCACAATACAAATACATGTATTATAAAGTGATAATAAGCTATGGTGATACATCCCCTAGTAATATTGATAGGGTTTATGTCATTCTAATGAAGCTTATCAGGTTAACTAAATCAAATTAATTTTTTTAAAGCAAAAGATATCCAGTACAATAAATAGAAAAATAAAAGAAAAGGTTTTTTCTTTAAAAAAAAAAAAAAAAAAACCTGCAAATTTGCCTTAGGAAACGCTCAAATTGTGTGGGGTGCAAAAAGACTGTGATGTCCTCCTTTGACGTGGGCTGAATGAATATACTGTTACGCACCTTCCCATTGGCCTGCTGGCTTGGTACCGACAGGGTTCTCCTGTCCCTTTCTTTTTTTTTTTTCAAGGGTTGATGAGATTAGGGGCTTTATGGTTTGCATTTGTTATTGATGATCTAAGCATTCAATATAATGGATATGGGCTGGACTCAGGTTGACTACTCACCCAAGAAGGACCCAACCTAAGAAAACCTTAGCCTGGCTATGGGCTTAAACAGTTTCTCTTGGGCTAGATTCAGGTTAAGCACTCTCAAACCTAAAGATTGGTCGAAAATGGGTGGACTTGCCCTTCTACACTTAAAATTGCGCTAGGGCTACTCCTCTGGCCCACCCAATCCTTCAGAATCTAAAGGTGTGAAACCCTAGCTGACCTGATGAACTCGGTTGGGACCGACCGATCACACGGTTTGGAGCAATTATTCTCTGTAGCGAGTGCTGTTGTGGGGTGAGCATCGGATGGCTAAGATGTGCCCGGATGTCTTTGGCTATCCGATGCTCACCGCACAACCACACTCGCTACAGAGGATGTTTTCACCATGGTTTGTGGATCGAATACCTAACTAAACTTATTAGCCAACGTGATACCAATTGGTTATTTAATCAGGATCAGTCTTGACCCAATAAGTTGGAGATTGAATAGAGAGGAAACAGATCCTCTTTAACATTATCGATTCTTCAACGACTCATCCAAAGAACTGGATTCAGATAGGGATTAATCGAACCTAATTAATATACACTCAAAATAATCAAATCATCAATCCACGTCATAGAAATAATTATCACAAAAAGACCTTCTGTTTTGAGGAAAGGATTGTAACATGAGACATTAATTGGGAGAAATAATGGAGTCCAGAATGTGATGGTTTAGACCTTTGTAGCAATAGGACAATCCCAATTTCCAATTCCCAAGTTCCAACCCCACCCCCTTCCACAAAAAAAATCTGGTGCATACATTTTTAGGAGAAATCTCTCTTCTTTCTCTCTCTCTCTCTCTCTCTCTCTCTCTAGGATTGTTAGGTGGTGGTGCGAATGTCTGGCCGTACTGGTAGGTAAGGGAGCCAATTTAGCACCTATTTATACATAAACTGAGTTTAAAATTGATCCAATCGAACCGAAGGAGATTTGGTATAGTTTCAGTATTAAAAAAAAGGTATCTTTCTTAGTTCAATATGTACCAAATCATATTGATTTACATGTTTTTAATCAAATATAAAAAGATTGATTACATAAATGATATATCCTGTGAAAGGTGAAAAAATGGTGAATTAAAAGTAGCAAAAACCCTATCATATTCCCTAAGTCCCGCAAAATCTTGAGTCCCTAACCTTTTCAATCCTAATTTTCTCTAAAGCCAAGGAAACTGAAAAGCTCTTACTCCTTGGGTGTGCAAGTGCGGCGTTATATAAAATAAGACACCATATTTGTACAAAAAAAAACCGTATTTATATTGAATAAAAATTATGTCAAAAACCATATCGAGCTGATTCAATATCGATATTGAAAATTTAGCATGTTCTTAGGGCCTGTTTGATAATGTTTTTATCGTTTCTGTTTCAAAAAATGGCAGAAACATAAATTTCTATTTCTAGAAACAGAAACATAATTGAAAGTATTTGATAAGTCATGTTTCTGAAAATCGATAGTAACCAGCGAAAGAATGACTACAAGTCGTTTCTAGAAACAATGAAACAAGTCCTACTATTTGTTTCGCCTGGATCATTTCTTGAATCATAAATAAATAAAAATTTTAATTTTAATTTCTAAAAATAAATGAAACAAAACAATTTTATCAAACGTTTTTATTCTATTTCTGTCATTTTTATAAACGCATTTGTTAAAATATTATCAAATGAAATTTTAATATAATCGAGATCTATTCTCCATCTTTTGTATCGTAATGAAATACCAAAATCATAACAGGTGACATCCTTATTGATGGATACCGGTAATTAAACAGCCAACAGACATGTGATGGGACAGTTGGACACGTGTAATCATTCAATTAACCTATTTATAACCCCATTAACCCATTCATAGATCAATTGAGGTGAACCCAATCGTGGAGTATAACCGACCGGTCAACATTGATGTCCCTGTCTGACAGGTCGGTACTCACGGTAGAATGATGAGGGATCGACTTGTAGTCCAGAATGGGGGGAGGAGTTACCCTCCTGGCCTCCTCCTTAGAGTCCGGGTGCCGGGTAAGTATCCGGATTCACTTCAAAGTGCTAGTGGCTATGGACTGGGTTTTCTAAAAGTTGGGCAAGTATAGGGTGCAAGTTTGGTCCTGATGGCTTGAATCTGCCTTTTGCCCACCTTGATCCCAAACAAGTACCAATTCAAAAATTTTGACCCTAAGGGTTAGCTTGACCTTGAAATTTCTAACCCTGAGTTAGGGTCAGGGCGGGTAAAGGTTGATGTCTTTGACCCACCCAACCCACCCTGAACCGGGCCCTGATTTTTGCCCCATATTAACCCTGGTTGTGACCTTGATGTTAACCTAATTTTTTATATTGTTTGACATTGAGTCATTGACACCTCAAAACTCCTAATATATATTCTCACCGATCTCTCTTGCTTTTTTTACCAAAAAAAAAAAAAGATCTCTCTTGTTTTTTTTAATAAGAAATTTGTAACTTTGTTTTTTTTATCTCCTCTTTATTATAAATATTTTTTATTTTTAAGTTATTTCATATTTTGTAGGGTCAGGGTCAGGGTCAAGGTCATCCCGATCCAACCCTGAAAAATCAGGGCCAATCAGGGCTGGTAAGGGTTAGGCTGAACCCTGAAGGGTAGGACCAGGGTTAAAGTTTTGCTGCCCTAAGTTAGGATCAGAGGGGGTTTGGGCCTAGTTAAGGGGACTCAGAGTTGGGCTAGGGTTTTAAGAAACCTAGCCCAACCCAACCCTATTGCATCCCTAGGCAAGTACTAGGGGAACAAGATCTCTCCCTCCAACGTCCATTCGACAATTAGGAGTCTCTTAGAGGGGGTGTCCAGGTACTTTCAACCATCATATTTCATTGGGCAAATGTCTGCACTAGAGAGGATCTGAATCTAGTACTAGAGAGTTGGAGAAACGTGGGGTTGGGGTTACATTATCGATATTGTTTAGGATGAAATTTTTCTGCGGCCAGGGTTGCAGGAACTCTCTTCTTACACTGCTCGTAGCAAAAGAAATAGAATCTCTCAAATGATATTTTAGAAAATACGAAAACCTAAGAAGATATTTGTGATCTCTTTGATCATGAGCCAGGTAGTAGCAAAAAATAAAAAAATCCCCTTAAACCTTGACATCATCATCCATAGGTCTTAGCCCTCTTACCCTATAGGTTTTTGGGCTATGTTCGGATGACAAGAAAACAAAAAAAAAAAAGAGAACTAGAACTTAACAACACTCACCAAACTAGTGTACTACAAAGCTTAAATTCAAGAAACACAAACAGTACCTGAAAGAGACGATGACGGGGAGTGGTCTCCGTTTGATGAGGTCTCCAAGGTCTGAAATGTTGGGGAAGGAGAAGGAGGAATCTATTTGGAGCTCAACCAGATCAGCACCTTCAAGCTTAGCATTCTCCATGGAAGAAAGCATTTCATTTGATGTGAGCTGATGATACTCTAAGCTGGTGCAGACTAAGACTTTGTTCCTGAAAAACGCCATTATCAGTTTAATTTAAAAATGATAAGGGTTTGGGGGAGCTATCTATCCTCTACGGTCTCTGGGCTTTTTGCTTCTTCTCTTTTGGTTCTGGGAAGGTGGGGTTATGCTGTTGATAAGGGCAATGGAAACCCAAAATAAATAAGGAATGGAAAAGCTGGTAGGAGGACGTACAAATAATACACCTCTCTGTGGGGCTGATCCTTTGATAAGACGACGGGTGACATTAATAAGGAAAAACTTGTAGGAGGACGTATAACTACTATATCAGGGCGTTTGATTTTGTTCCTTGACACATAAATAATAGAAACAGAAAAAATATATAATTATGTGCTAATAAACGATTTTTTGAATTACAAAAAGGTATTTTATTTTTATAATAAACATCTTCAACGGTGTGATAGGGGATGCTCAAGGGTTCAAGCTATAAATGAAGGCACGATGTTATAGGTATGTTTCGTAGAGATAAACTTCAGAAGGATGAAGGTAGTCCAAAATTGTGAGTTTTATACAACTAGGTTGGAGTCGCTACTTCTGGGTAGCAAGAACTTTCAACAATGAGTTGGGGTTGGGATTGGGGTAGGTCGAGTGAAGTATTGAATTTTTCATAATTTTTGTTCATTTCACTTGTTTTTAGAAACAGAAAAATAAGTCTAATTTATTTCTCCATTTATGTTTCTAGACATAGAAATAGGCATAACTTTTATTTTTATTTCTATTTTGAAAAACAAGTAAAACGAAATCAAAAAATCAAAACAGTTTTCGGGATTGTTTTCCATTTCTGAGCATAAATTAAAAAATAATAATAAAATAACACTTTTTTAAAAAACAAAAATCAAACTCTCTCTCTCTCTCGCTCTCTCTCTCTCTCTCTCTCTCTCTCTCTCTCGACATTTATTGTCTTTGGACAGTAATAAGGTATATCACTTTTATCACCATAAGCTTTCACCTCTTTTTTTGTTTTGTTTTGAGAGAAGGATGTAATCGGTTTCGATCGATGCAACAACAATACTTTAGAAGTATATATAGAATTGATTTTTTATTGGAAAAATTACAAGATTACCCACAATTGAGTTTCAGTTTACCAAATTACCCATTCAATATTTCCTTCAACAGATTTATTCAAAACATTGGTATTACAAAAATACTCAAAACAGTACCATCCTTCACCATGTATGGTTTATTTTACATTTTTACCCCCACTCCTTCTATCATCCTCTTTTCTCTCCCCAGCTCTTCTGTTGCTTCCATCTCTGTCCAAGAAAAAATAGAAAGGAATTGAGATGATAATCATCTCTCTCTCTCTCTCTCTCTCTCTCTCTCTAAGAAGGCTTTTGGGACTGTTTCAACTAAGGGTATCAAAACTAAATCGAAATCATTTATCAAAATCAAAAGTTAATTATCATTTCCACTAGAACAGTAAAATCATCATGATTTTGGTTAAAAAAGTGAGACTGTTTAATAAATGGTTGGATTTGAGTTTTAACTATTTAATATAATTGTTTAAATTGATTGCAATGGATTAATTTTTTTATTTCTATTTACACAAATAATATCCTCTCAAAGCTCGGAGATCCTCATTTGGCAATTTCTTTCAGAACCTTAGTTTTTTTTCTACCAAACTAGTCCGGCTACCGGACAGATGAAAGGGCTTGCTTTAACAACGGTGGGAGTGAACTATCTTTTCAAGCCACAAGAATGAAAAGATGAAGGGAATTCTATTTGATCTACCCACCAAGAGTGCCCATCACAGTCTCACCCCTATTGATGAAATTGTTTATGCTTTTTATAAATATAATCATTGAAAATTCAAAAAAAATGAAGTAAATTATATATTAAATAATTGTTTCTAACTTTTTATATGAAACTAGATTTCTATTAATAATTATTTATGATTATTTTTACAAGATGTACAGCATACATCTTCTCACAAAGAGGGACAAATGACCGCATTATCCCCCCCTAACCAATTCCATGGCCTCTTTTCTCATTGACTCCCACGTTGTTGCATTACACGCAGCCAAATGACAATCGTTTTCCTTAAAATTACATATAAAATGTATTATTACTAAATATAGTTAAAATTTTAAGTCATTTATACAATCATATTGGTTGGGTAATGATTACAAAAATACTTTTTTTAAGTTTGAAATTTTTTTACTTCCCTTCCCTTCGAATCCCTTATGACTAAATGTAGCCAAATTAAAAACATGGATGGTAGACACAATCGCAAGAGTGATTATAAAGAACTTAAAAACACTCAACTTGTGTACCAATGTAGGAGTGCATATATGCATGCCTAGAGAGATTGTTAGCAAGTTAAATGCAAGAAGTACCTGAAAGCGACCATCACAGACAATGTTCTCCATTTTATGAGGTTTGCAACCTCTGATATGTTGAGGAAGGACAATGTTTCCATTCAGAGCTCAACCAGATCGGCTCCTTCAAGCTTGGCCTTCTCTAAGGAAGAGATAATGTCATCCACTGTCTAACCTAAGCTGATGCAGACTAGGACTTTGCTCGTCAACAATGCCATGACTAATTAAAGCCAAGACATGTTCCACAAGACTTTGGACTTTTTTTTTTTTTTTGGTGGGTTGGGGGTGGGGGTGTTTTGGGAGGTGGGTTTGATCCTCTCCAATGCTACAGGGAACCCAACTACATCCGATGGCTAGGAGTACTCTGGGCATGCACCCTGAGTGTTCCTAGTTGTTGGATGCGCGCTGGGTTCTCTCCAGTGTTGGAGAGGATCTCAATCCAAAAAATTTATATTTTAAAGTTACCAAGATGGAAATAAATGAATTAGATCGGATGATTTCTCTCTCTCTCTCTCTTAACAAAATTTTATTTTATTAATTTTTTTATGAGAAATAAATTAAGAGAGGATAGAGTTTATATCTTACATTACATCCATTTAAAGATTTATTAGTTTGATTATTCATAGTTTTAAAAGCTACACACTCAAAAGAAAGGACCACTTCTGTCACTAGGTCTGAGCCAAAAGTTAGTATTAGGGATCATATTACAAACATTCGAAAAATAGAGTACTATACTCGAAGACCGACATGGTACTATTACCAAAAATAAATAAATATTGTAATTCCTCCGAATTGCTCCACACTTTATTGAAACATAATTTTAGTGATGAACAAAGCATGTGAAGCTTGAGGCAGCTGGGATAATGTCAAGAATAGTACTATAATTTTTCCTTGGGACTTTTTTTTATTGGACGTGAAAGTCATGAGATTATGCTCCTAAGAGTACAATATGGTCCCTATGGGCCTCTTTTGGTTCCTTTTCGCGGGCCTTTTGTGTTGGCCCCTATGGTGGATCGTCCCATATGACGTCCGGGCCCCTTGATGATCTTTCCCTAAGAAAAACACGGAGTACTAATGTGTGGTGACCAGTCCATGATTCACAGCCACACATTCTTTAATTTCTAGCAAAACATGTTTGGCATATTATTATTGTGAGTCTTGTGACTCCATGATTGTACCTCTAGAGGGTGACTTTCACCATTAAACTCCTATCTGTATTGTATACGCAGTTTTAGAATTTGGTATTGGATCAGCTAATACAATACGGATATGATTTTCTTTTATATAAGAAAATATATATTTTGATATGAGATTGGGACAATATGATTGATACGTATCGATATTGATGGTGACTGGTACCATCACCAATATTATCAATTAAATCCATGATTACATTGCCGTAAATACTTCTAGTTCAATCAAGGCTCAAAAAGGTTCTCTTTTCACCGTGGGCGAAAGTAAACTTAGTTCTTACAATGAAGTCCATCAACTTGTTTAAAAGAAAAGAAAGGGAAAAAGTTTTCCATTCACCCCATGATTCAACTGTCGAGACCATAGTTAGCAAAAATGGGAACAGTAAAAAAACAGAAAGAGACGATATTGGTTTTAAACAGTAAAAATTTTCGAATGATACGGTCAAATAAAAGGTAAAAAAAATAGAGAACAGTAAAAATAAAAAAAACGGACAATACGAGTTTTAAACGTATAGATTTCAAACAAACGGGACTAAAAAAATGGTAGTATACTCATAAATTAAGGAATTATTATATGAATATCCTGCATCTAGTGTTCAAAAAGACTACAATATCTAACATTAATGCCTATACATCTCATGTCTCATTATAAGTTTTAAGATATATCATTGAATATCATCCAACACCGATTCTAAATTCATACACCAAACATGCCCAAAGTCTTATTGAGCAATGTGACTAGGTTATGGTGTTGTTCATTGTTGTCAACATAGTCAATACATTCTCGAAGTGATATATCTTCAGTGAGAGTTAGGAGTCATCACTTTAGAAATATTTTCAGCAAATACGTCAATTTTTAGGTCAATTTTGGGGTCCGTGAATTAAATTTGAGTTGAAGGTAATATCATGAGAAATATCGTCCATTGTGTTAGCTTCAAGTTGGTGAAAGAATCAGGTCAATCAGAGTTCGGAAGAGAGATATATAGTCAATTAAGTGGACATTATGTTCAAAAATCAAGTTTTAAAGAGACGCCATAAATACGGGAACGTGTTTTAAACGTATTTAGAACGGGAATGCTTGAAGTTTGTTTGTTTTTTTTTTTTTTTTTTTAAGTATCTTTAGGAAGCATATGGTAAAACGTATCTTAAACGGTAAACAAAGGAAACGTGTTTAAGATGGAGTTTTAAATGCGTTTTTGCTAACAGTGGTCGAGACCCACCCTAAAATGGCCTTAAAAGAAATTTCGGTAAAAAAAAAAAAAAAAATGAAAAAAAGAGAGAAAATCTTGTTGTAACCAAGAGTGGGTGAAAAGAAATTGAACTTACTTTTTTAGAATATGTTATTTCACATAAATACTCGAAAACAAGCAAGAAAATGACAATGCTTGAAAATAACATAATGATTTGGCTAGTTGAAACAGTACAAAATGTCACAAAGGGTCATTTTCATTATAAGGACCCAAAAGATAATAATTCCTTTTTTATTTCTAGGTAAAACAACAAATACCCCCAAAAGAACATATCAGAGTATCAAACGGATAAAAATCGTCTATTTTGCTCATCCCTGTTTTGCTGTGTTTTGCTAGCTGCAGAACACGACACGTGTTCAGTTCATCACCAACGGTCAAGATTAATTCAGTTGGGTGAGGGTTATAACATCAGGTTTATAAGTGTGGATGACTCGAACCAACCTTCATAACCGGTTCACCCAAACCGTAAGGTTTAGAACATGTTTTGAAATTTGAATTTCAAATTTGAATTTTAGAATCCTAAAAGTTGTGTTTGAGTTTCTCATACTGCCATTTTCCCTTCCGCGATTCTCTCTCTCTCTCTCTCTCTCTCTCTCTCTCTCAACCCTCTCGCTCATTGCTCTTTGCTCTGCGAAGGTTTCTCTCTGCATCTGAGGTTCGGACTCTCTCTGCTCACGAGGTCTTTTTATCTCTTCTCATAGGTTATTCTATTTTGCTTGATCTCAATTCCTAAACCTGCTTCTTAGTTACTAAACTGAATCGAGTGGTTTCACTATGTGGATAACCTTAATCTTAGGAGACAGGTTTTTTTTTTCTTTTTTTGGCTATCATGATACTGAGGAGACAAGTTTTGCTTTCAATGAAGTTGTTCCAACTCCACACTGTTATTGCCTTCTCCCCCTAAGATTAAGGTTATCAACCTGCTAAATCAAACCCAAGAAAGGCTTGCTATGTGTCTTCAAGACTCGTGGCTGTAATCTATAGCTACAACCAACAATTTGGGTAAGAAGAATTAATCTATTGATCATGAGAGTTGTGATATTCTTTTTTGTTTTGTTTTGTTTTGTTTTGTTTTTTTTTGTTTTTTTTTTTTTTTTGAATGAGAGTTGTGATATATGGAGATGGTGTGATGCAGTAGTGGTGAAAGGGACCCTGAACTAAGAGAGTCCCTATCCCCCTTCCCTATTCCCTTCTTCTTATCTTTCTATTTTCTATTTATTATTTTGTGATATAACCACCCTTGAGAAGGAATGAAGATTGAATTGTTGAAGTCCCCTCATGTTCTGATTGAAAACACAAATCCACACCTTGCGGCTCTATTAAAGAGTTTTAATGCAGCCGATTTCAGACCCCCAGGATTCCCATATCAGTCCATCAGCTTCTGCCCAAGTTTTGATATTACGTCCCTCACTGGTAGTTTGTGAATGACACTAAAGTAGTGAAAGTTCTTGAATGATTATAATTCTCAGCATTTTCTCACCAGTGACTCCACACTATTTATGTTTAGTTTCTAATTCTCAGCATTTAGTCTTTCAACTTGACACATATTTTGAAGAGTTATTCAACCTCCAATACTAAATCTGTTATTTTTATTTTTTGGTTAATCCCTATCTTGTTCTGTCAGCCGATAGACCAGCTCTGGTCTTGTTTTTTTCCACTGCAATTATTTGGTATAAATTTAATGCATGGATATTGCATTGACTGTATATTAAATGTTGCATTGTACTTCTTCTCTTATGGATATTTGGTTATTTGGTTTAGGACTTAGAATCCTGGATTGAAAATTGCCATATTTGCTTGGCTGTTCTAGTCTGCATTTTAAAATCACTTCAGTGACAGAGCCCATTAGATAAGGCTGGATATCTGCCATATTGCTACTCATCTTTCTCCTTTTGTTTATCTTGAAATTAAATTGACGAGAGAGCCCATTAGAGAAGGCATCCATCTTCTTTTCCACTTTATCTATTGTCTATGTCGGTTCTACTCTTTGAGTTGGCTACATAGGTTTTAAGAACAAATCTATTAGGACCTCTTAAAAAATACTATCAGAGATATCTCCTTCCAATATAATGCCTATTGTCTATGCACACTCTAAATATTATGTTCAAGAATCTTAATGAATACATCCTTTGCTTCTGCAATTCTAGTAATTGTGTAATGGAAATCTTTGCAACTTCATTCAGAATATGTATGGAATCATTGGGATGAGTTTACTGATTAATGAGTACTGATGCCGGGATAAGATTCATCTTTGTGTAGAACTGACAGTAAGCTCAATGATGTAAAAATATAACCTTTTTTTAGTGCAGACTGTATATTTGTCTATTTGTTTCAGGGTTATTGGCAGAATATATTCATTACGATTATTCTCTTATGGATATTGCATTTTACAGAGAAATGGATGCACAACAACGGATGTGTAGCTGTGAAGAGGTGATGGTCATCTGAACTTCTCAAACGGCGAGGAATCCTGGACGAAGATTTTACAGATGTCCGGTAGACGGAAAACATCCGGGATGTTTTATTTGGTTGGACCCAGTGTCGAGGAATTATATTGAGACTGTAGACACAGACACATGTTATTCAATAGAAAGTATTAATAGGAACACACGGGTCATCTCGGCTATTCGTCAACCCTTTTATAGTCCACAAGTGCGGAAACAAATACTAGTGGACTAGTCATTGCTCAACCATTATTATGGTTTAACCATCTTCCTATGTATTTGGGTGTTAATTCTCTCGTGCTATGTCTTTTATGTAACAACCTTGTAAATAGTACTATAGTCTATTTCATATTAGTGTTACGAAGACTCTGAAACTGTATTTGGCATGGTTTTTCGTATGATATTCAGGAAAGCAGGCTTGTGAACTGAAAGTAGGGAATTTGAAGGATAAATAGTCATTATGACCAAGCTGCACTTCTGGCTCTCCATGGGCATAGAAGGAAAATCAGTGCGTACTATTAGAAGAAAGCAACTATGCTACATCTCAGATGCATGAAAAACAAAAATAAAAATAAAAAACTCCAAATTTCTCAATAGTGCAAGTCACATCAGAATTCCATAGTCTATATATTTAACTTTGTACCAATTTGTTTTTTTCAGTAGAAGACTTGAGTATGTAATGAAACCAGTAAACATATATGGCAGACTTGCAAGCCAGAAAAAGAAAAAAATCTAGAGAGAAACACACCCTGTGCATATTGGAGCCTATCAATACTTGTGGAATCAATATTACAGATAATTTAAATATTTCTGCTTCTTCTGTTCTTGGTTACTTCTGCAATGGCCTCAACCCAACTCGCCCAGATTAATTCAGTCTCTGAGACTGCGACCTCTTAGAATCAGGCAAGGAGGTGATATTTGCATTGCAATTGTTCCTGTTCCGGTCCTTATTATCAATCAAACGTTTCTTATACTGGTCTTAGTACCTGTAAAGCTATCCAGAACCAAAACAACATCACTGCTACCAACTCCTATACTGGTACAAGGATTAGTAAATATTGCAATATGCTGCTTCCTATCCATTCAATCATCAGGTTCAATTGTGTGAAGGCTATGTGCCTGTCAACTACTTATAAGTTGTAATTCAAGAAAATTGGTATGCAATTAGAAAGTAAATTCTTGAAGAGAACCTATAACGGATATATTTGTATGATTGCCAAATTAGAGCTTCTGATTAAAAAAATTAAAAAAAAAATACAGTAACAAAAAAAGTGAAAAAAAGATAGAAGTTTCAATGTTGTTTCGAAAGTGTTTTGACCAAAGTCTTAGTGGATTCGAACCACTATAACCTGGGCATTAGCCCAGCTGCTCTACCATTTTGAGCTAAAGACTCCTTACCTACAAAAAAAAATTGTTAGTACATTAGAGGCTAATCCAACAATAAAAATGCTTAGAATCCTGGATGTATTGGCAATAAAAAAAAATAATAATGTTCCTCATTAACTGAATGTATTTAATAGCAAAAAAATAATGTTTCTCATTAACTGAATCTAAATACAATCTTCATCTAGTGATTGATGAACTGCAGATGCTTGTGATTGATGAACTGCAGATGCTTGAGATGATATATGGGAAATAGACTCCTGCATATGACATTGACCATTAGGGCAATCTAGATTCATATAAGAAAATGAAAAATGCAGCAAACAACATAACTTACTAAAAGTACTCACCATAAGTGACATGTAAATGGGATAAGTGTTATCCAACAATTGCGTACTCATTGGTGCAGGAGTTGGTTGTTGTTCTTATAATCGTTGATTGTTACTTGGCCCTCCACTCTTTTTGTTCTTACCTTGTTTTTCGACCCAACTCTTTAGCCGTCTACCACCCTTACTTTTCTCTTTATACTTCAAACGCATTCCATCATATACATCAGTTGGGAAATCAAGCAATATTGGCATATCAGAGCAATCAGTTGGGTTGATTCTAATATTACTAACCTTCAGCCTTAATTCATTAGCAGCATCTTTCATCAATTCATAAATTCGTAACCCTCAAGTGTGTTAGAAGCTTCTAATGCTATTTGAACAAATTCATGACAAATACGCCTATACCGCTGTGTACAGTCCAGATTGACATCCTCTTCAACTTCTTCCCCCCCACTATCATTCACCACCATGGTTCTTGCTCCCCATGTCCATCTCTTCAAAATGTAGGCATCAGGAATACACTTTTATGTCGAGCACATCTAAAACTTTCAAACAATGGCAACAAAGAAGACCATTTGTTTCGAATTTCCTGCAAGCGCAACCTATAATGCCATCAAGCGGGTTACAACATACTTGATATTCACCTTCTACATCAACAATCCCAACCCAAAAATCAATGAAGGGAAATCTATCAGTTTGGCCTCTAATGCAACAAACAGTCATCCAATTATATTCCTCTTGAAATAACTCATAAATTGTAGGAGTGTAAAGTTTCCCAGCTTATTTCTGGACAATTGACATTGAATTTGCAAGTCGTGGCAACTTGTTTCTTGCTTCAAATTCAGTTTTTAATTCATTACCACGCTCCTGGTTAAGAACTCTCTCGAAGTGCTTAACAAATTGCACAACATCCAAAGTTGACTTCAAATAGTCCTTCAAATCACTATTCAAACTCTCACTGAGTTGTGTACTTCAAATACCTAATGTGAATGTGTTTTTTATGTAGCACTTCGCTCATTTATTTCTAAGTGTATACATGCGCCGCAACCATGCATTATCCATAACACCATTTTCACTAAGCAATTTATACCATGCTCTGTCAAATTGTTCTTCCTCATCGTATTGGTATATGCATTTCTTTATATCTTTAAGAAACCCAGAGCCATCTTTCATCATATTACCCAAATGATTAATGTCATTCTGCATTAAGTGTCATGTACACAACCCATGCCATGTCTGATGCCACATTTCTATTAATGCTATAGTCATAGCAACATCTTGGTCCGTGAAGATAGTTATAGGCTTCTTTTCACCATGTGCCTCAGCAAATACCTCAAACAACCACTTGAAAGATTTCACTGTCTCATCATATAAAAGTGTCGCCCCAAATACAGTGTATCCTCTATGATGATTAAATCTAGCAAACACCCCAAGCGGCCTACACTGTCTGTTGGTGCGAAATGTAGTGTTGAAGCTGACTACATCTCCAAATTGTGCGTAATCAATGATCATCTTTGGATCAACCCAAAATATATTAGTTATTTGTTCTTCACTATCCAGCTGAACTGAGTATGTGAAAGATGGATTGTTCCTAGTTTGAGTAGCAAAGTACTTCAACAAACTACCTACTTCACCATATGATAAGGCATTCATTCTTTTAGTACGGAGATAGTTCCTAACATCTTGGGTCGTACAGATCAAGTTCTCGATCCCACCAGCCTGCCTACCCATCAACTCAACTGTGAATCTAGGTCTAATCCCCAAGTCATCAGCCAATTCAATTTCATACATATGTATGTCTGACATATGCCTCTGTGAACGCATCATATGAACTGTTGAATCAATATGAAGATCATGATTATGTTCCCCCACAAATTCACGACACATATTTTCCATCATCACCCAAATATATGACCATCTGTGCTTTACAACTTGTTCTTGTCTCAGCTCGGGGTTTAGTAATATTGTTGTCTCACTTGTCTGGTTGCTGAGACCCAGCTTTCGAACAGACAAACCGCCTTGACGTAATAGTCATTTTGTCTTTCTTGCTTTTATTTATAGTGTGTCTTCTAATGCTAAACCCCATTGCCCATCTGTACTTGTTGTAAAAATCATATACTTTCTGTTCTGAATTGAATAACATACCAACCCGAGGTTCCCTCGCATCATTCAAACAAGCATTCTCCATACTAGACAAAACAAATAAAAACAATGATACCTTAGATACTACTACATTCTGGGATGTAATAGACCCTAGTTCTTAGAATATGGATCTTATAGCCAGTCAAAGAAGAAGAATGAAAGATATTTAGTTAGAAAAGAAAGTAGCTGAAAAACTTAGCTTGTATTGGTACATGTTATCTATAAAGTCATGAAACTGAAAATAATGTAACCTTGGTTCACCCAAACTAAGCTATTGTGGTCAATCTCCATCCATTTGAAGCCCAAATGGAATTCGGCAAGCCTTCTCCTCTAATTTAAATCTACTGCTACCTATAAATATAGTGAGTGTAGTGGAGTTTTGGGATCTTTTTTGCCACCGGCTATTTTTAAGTGGCAGGGATAGGTAGCTCAATTTGTTTTCTGTTCCAAGGTTACAGGGGAGGCCACTTCTGTTGACATAGTTTTAGAGATATAGTTTGTTTATCCGAATTTGAAAGGATCCTGAAAAGAGAGAAGAAATGTACAAAAATGTTTTTGATAGCTATGACCATTGTTTATCTTGCCACTGCTTGTTAAGAGAGGGAAGAAAAGAACCTAAAAAGAAATGACAATTAAGAGGCAGAATCACCTTAGACTTGTAGCATGAAATATAAAGATGGTCGAAAGCAAAATTTGGTTATAAAGTGACAAATTAAACCAAGGATAGAAGAAACTAGTAGTAACAATTAAATGCAAATCCAACAGAAAATAAAAGAGCCCAAAATATCAAATTACCCTTGCGACCTCTCACAACAAGATTTTTAGTATCTACAGAAATATACAACAGATATGTGCCATTCTTTACCCACCCAGCATGGTTTTCATTGTTCTATAAAACGGTGGAGTCCATTGGACTCAACTATGCAAAAACAAGGCCCAGATCGAAATACAATCATTTAACCCAAGCCAGGCTTTCTTTTTTGCATTCCAAATCTCAAACCCAACACAGTCAGTGGGACATAGTTGGAAACATCAATGACTACCAAAATGTTTTTGAGAAAATAGTTTCTCCTTGTTGCTTGAAGTTAAGGAGAAGAACAATGTATTAGAGTGTAGTAGGCATTGATTACCTTCTTCTAGGAACAAGCATTTAAGATTAAGCAGGACAAAAATTCTGGAACAATAGTTGATTATTTTGCTAAACCAAGGAAAAATGACAAGAAGGAGAAGAAGAAGAGAGGAAGAATGGATATAAACCAAGTAAGAGTTGGATTACATTTAAAACAAAAGAACACAATCGTACACAAAGAAATCCATGATCAAATAAAAACTAAAATCACCCATAAATCTAATAGAAAGAAGAACTTAGGTACATGTTATCTATAAAGTCATGAAACAACAGACGATTCTTAAACATACTTGAGCAGACCGCGACCTTCATTCGTAGAGAAACCCACTCCTTTGGTCGCAAAGAGAGGGTTGTGAGAAGGGAGAGAGAGAGACCCTTATTGTAGAGATTGTGGTCTGAGGGAGATGTAGTGAGAGGGGTGAGAGATATCTGCAAAGAATCAGGAGCTTGCAATGAGCGAGCTTTGTGAGTAGAGCAAAACCTTCGCAGAGCAATGAGCGAGCTTCATGAGCAGATTTTGCTAGCTAGGGTTTTCTCCTCTGAGCGATAATGACTCAAACCCAATGAGAGCGCCGGACAGAGAGACTAAGGGAGATTTTCATTCGTGAGCTTCAACCACAGGGAGATTTTCATTTGTGAGCTTCGACCTTGAATCGGGAGCCTGCAAGAGAGATGCAGCGAGAGGGTTGAGAGAGAGAGAGAGAGAGAGAGAGAGAATCGTGCAAGGGAAACCCAACTTTTAGGGATTCTGAAATTCAAATTTCAAAACATGTTCTAAACCTTACGGTTTGGATGAACCTGTTATGAAGGTTGGTTCGAGTCATTCACACTTGTACATCGGATGTAATAACCCTCACCCAGCCGAATTAATCTTGACCGTTGGTGATGAATTGAACACGTGTTGTGTTCTGCAGCTAGCAAAACACGGCAAAACAGTTGCTTTTTATCCGTATCGAACTAGGGTAGGTGGGGAGCCAAGACTGGCCTAGGGTTTCAATTCACCCAACTCAAGCCACATTTCTCCAACACTGCTGAAGTTCAGGCTCTAGTTTGCGGTTGGATCAGCTTTGGTGTCAGTTTAGTTCAGGTTTAAGCAATTTTGTAACGGAAAGATGGCAGAGCTTAACAATTATGCATATCACATCCTTTGAAGTAGAATTTTCAGATTTAGGTTTGATTCAGTTTTTGGGCTTAGTTGAACCGCACGGTTTACCAAGTCAGGCTCAAATTTATGTCTCCAATGGAATAGATGCATCATGGGCTAAATAATTTCGAGTTTTCTATTGTATTGGGTCATTCTATAAATCCAGATATTAGGAATTTAAGGCCTATACGGGATTAAGTATTTAAGGCCCATACGGGATTAAGTATTTAGTTTATTTTCTTAGCTTCAAACCATCAAGTTGATATGGATTTTGGATCTGTTATTCCTTCCCCCACGCCCACACATCACACATTTCTCAGTTTGCCAGTGTTTGTTACTTCAGCCAAGCTTACCTCATCACCTATTACAAGAAGAAACAACCAAAGCCCAGCTGAAATAGATTGGATTTTAGGTTTTTACACTCAGCTCCTACCCTGCCTTCATCCCTCCTCTGGATGAAGCAAATTTTCAGCTTGTGATTGAGCCAATCCAAGTTACACTGCACTGTGAACCACCCTAAGGAAAAACCAAGGGCAGTAACCAAAATTCAAAGAGAACCGAAAGATTATATACATTGTCATGACATAAAACAGAAGCTGGAGCATTTCCTTTGTGTCAGACTGAACAGGAATACAGATAGCTATCATGCCTCCAATTTGACTTGTACTATTAAACTATATCATTTACAGCAAAAAAATATAGTCAAGCATTAGACAAAAATGCAGTTAACTGTTTTGGTTGCCCCTTACTCTGCTTCATCATCTGGTACAGCTGGCACTATTGAGCTCCCCACCGAAATATTCTCGGGCATGCTGTCTTTCTTTTCCTCTTCCCCACTTGGCAGAGATGATGAGGATATATCCACCTGCTCTGACGACTGATTCCCGTCATTTTCTTTAACGCTACTAACCAGTGAAACATCAAGAGCAGCACCGTCATGATCCTCACCAGGATCAGGAGAAACTAGCTGAGAATTATCTGATTCTGATTTGTGTACTTCTCCAAAATTTCTGTCACACTTACCTGCACTGATTTGATCTGCTGCAGGAGTTTGAATCTCACACAAATTTTCTGGAAGGGTATCCAAACTGCAAGATATAGCAGCAACTGGCTGCATATATTCTAAAACAAGATACCCTTTATTTTCATCCTCAACATAAGGGGTTTCCAGATTTACTTCATCATGATGGATATCCTCACCAGATGCGAGTCCACCTGGCACAATACCAGGATGATGATCTTCAACTTCTTTATTAGAGACAGGACCATGATTAACAGTTTCAGTCACTGTTTCATTAGCTTCAGTAGTATCGCTGAACAATTCTTTTTCATCAGAAGGAACCCTCATATTTACAACCTGAACACAGGAGACCTCCAAATCCTGTTTATCACCATGGGAACCCTGTTCAGATGTGATTTGAGTTAGCACAATACAAGGGTGACGTCCAACTTCGGCAACTTTCTCAGAGCACCCAGTACCTTGAGTAACAGCCTCATCAATTATATCATTATCCACTGAAGTGTCACCGACCAATTTTTGTTCATCAGAAGGAACTCCATTATTGTCACCCTCAGCAGAAGAGGTTTCCCGATCCAATTTATCACCATGGGAATCCTGATGAAATGTGAGTTGAATTGGCACGATACTAGGATGATCTCCACTTTGATCAATTTTCTCAGAACACATGGGATCTTGCCTAAATGCCTCATCCATTATATCATTATCTCCTGAAGAGTCTCCGACTATTTCTTTTTCATCAAAAGGAAGCCCTTCATTTTCTCTGTCAACAGAAGAGGCTTCATGATCCAGATCCAATTTATCACCATGGGAATCCTGGCCAGATGTGAGTTGAGTTGGCACAATACTAGTATGATCTCTACCTTCATCAGCATTCTCAGAATACACAGGATCATGGCTAACAGCTTCACCAATTTTAGCATTCGCTCCTGAAGCATCACCTATTAATTTGTCCCTGTCATCAACTGGAACACTTGCATTTTCACGCTCAACAGAATAAGCTTCAAGATCTAATTTATCACTATACTTACCCAGGCCAGACGTGAGTTCAGTTTGCACAGTACCAGGATGATCTCCGACTTCATCAGCTTTCTCCAAATATACAGGATCATCACTAACATCTTCATTAATATTATAATTAGCTTCTGAAGCATCTCCGACCAATTTTTCCTTGTCATCAAAAGGAAACCTTTCAATTTCACTTTCAGCAGATGAGGCTTCTGGATCCAATTTTTCACCACGGGAATCCAGGCCAGATTTGAATTCTGTTGGCAGAATTATAGGATCAGCTCCACTTTCATCAGCTTTTTCAAAATATACAAGATCTTGACTAACAGCTTCATTAATCTTATCATTAGCTTCTAAAGCATCTCTGACAAATCCATCCTCATCATCAAAAGGAACCCTTTTGGTTTTACCATCGACAGAAGAGGCTTCTGGATCCATTTTATCACCACAGAACTCTGGGCTAGATGTGAGTTCAATTGGCGGTGGCACAATATCAGAATGATCACCACCTTCATCAGCTTCCTTGGAATATACAGGACCTTGATTAACGGTTTCGTTAATTTTGTTACCATTACCTTCTGAACTGTCCATGGCCAATTTTTTTTCATCGGAAGGGACCCCTTTACTGTCACCATCAACAGAAGAGGCTTCCAGATCCCTTCTATCACCAGGGGAATCCTGCCCAGATGAAAGTTCAATTGGAACCCCTTTATTGTCATCCTCAACAAAAGAGGCTTTCAGAACCCTTCTATCACCAGGAGAATCCTGCACAGATGTAAGTTCAACTGGCACAATAAGAGTATCTCCACCTCTATCAGGTTTCTCAGAATATATAGGACCTTGACAGACAGCTCCGTTAGTTTTACCATTAGCTTCTGAAGTGTCTCTGACTGATTCGTCCTCTTCAAAAGGAACACCTATGTTTCCACTCTCAACGGAAGGTGCTTTCAGACCCCATTCATCACCATGGGAATCCCCGACATATGTGAGCTCAGTTGACACAGTACCTTCTTTACGTCCATCAGCATCCTCAGAAGATACAGGACCTAGAATAACAGCTCCATTAATTGTATTGACAGCTTCAGAAGTGCTTATGACCATTTTGTCCTCATCAGAAGGAACCACATGCAAAACAATTGGGGTGTGGCTAGGTCCAGGGAGTGCCTCACTAGAAATAACTCCATCATTGTCAGCTTTCTTGACATCCCCTGGATCTTGAATAATACTATCGATTTCGCCAACACTTTGACTAGGCCTGTCCAACTTATCGCCAGATGAATCCCCACCTGAAGCAACAATAGCTGTCTGATCTGTGACAAAGATCTTATGCATACCCATAGAATCATCTAGTCCAGAAAGCTCAGCTTTCTCACAGATCATAGAATTTTGATCTTCCCCTGTACCACTGATATAAGAACTGGGGTTATCCTGATCTGAATTAGAAATCTGGGTGGATAATACAATTCTTAGAGTATCAGGTACTTCTGTTTCTTCACTCTGAGAAGGCAGGGCAGTGCTCTCATGCCCCTCAGTCTCATCTCTCCCTGGAGCTTCTGAATTTGCAGAAACCACATAATCAGAACCTGCAACATGGGTCCCTGAGGGACAGGAGGCCTGCAGATCTGTTTGAAGGATCTGGCTAGATGTGAATTCAGGTGGGGCGGTACTAGATAGCTCAAGTGCTTTGCTCTGACAATTTACAGTAGAATTGCAGTGTTTCGAATAACCTTCACTCTCAGTACTTGTATAATGAGGGGTACAAGTATCAACGTCTCGCACATCTAGTTGCAGATCATGGCCAGTTGCAAACATTGATGGGGCAGCATCATCCTTGTACTGTACTTCACCCAGACAATGTAGAGTAGTTCCTTCAGGTTTCTTCACATCATCAGCATGCTCTGGCTTAATCTGAAAAGCAGAATCATCACAAGTAACATGAACATCAGATAAATTGAGGATCTGCTCATCTCTCCGAGAAAGGTCATTAGATGGAACTTCAATCAGTGCAGTATCAGGTAGATCACCTCAATTTGGCCATGTGCCGTATCAGATTTCTTAAAACAATCTTCCGTCCCAGGATTTTCTGAATTGGCAGGACCATCAGGATAATCATGTGCATCATGAGTACCAGGAGTATCAGACACCTGATCATCCACTGGAGGAACCTCGCCACTCCTACACATAGATGGGGCAGTATCCTGTTTTGTTTCATCCTCACAAAGTACAGTAGTTCCTTCAAGTTTCTTTGAATCATGAACATGCTCTGGCTTAACCTGATGAACAAAAATCATCAGCAGAAACATGAACATCAGATAACTTGGGAATCTGCTCAGCTGTCTAAGAAATCCCATTAGTTACAATTACAATTGGTGCAGTATTAGGTAGATCCACTACCTCAATTTGACCATCTGTCACATCATATACCTCAGAATAATTTTCTGCTCCAGGATCTTCTGAATTGGCAGAACCATCAGGATCAGCATGTGCATCCCGAGTACTAGGAAGATCAGAAACCTGCTCATCCAGGAGAGGGACTTCGCCACTACCAGATATAGGTAGAGCAGTATCATGTTTTGTTTCACTCTGACAAAGTACAGTAGTTCCTTCAGGTTTCTTCAGATCATCAGCACGCTCTAGCTTAACCTGATAGACAGAATTACCAGCGGTAACACAAACATCAGACAAACTGAGGATCTGCTCATCTCTCTCAGATGCGATTTCTAATGGTACAGTATTAGGTAGATCAAATACCTCAATTTGGCCAAGTGTTTCATTAGACTTGTAAGAATAATTTTCATTCACAGGATGCTCTGAGTTGGCAGAACCAACAGAATCACCATATGCATCCTGAGTACTAGGAGGATCAGAGAGCTGCTCATCGAATAGAGGATCCTGGCCGCTTCTAGGCATAGGCATAGATGGATCAGTATCATGTTTTATTTCACCTGGACAAAGTACAGTAGCTCCTTCACGTATAGCATCATCAGCACGCACTGGATTAACATGATCTGTATCAGCTGTACCATTACTACCCCTATTGAGGATCTTGTCACCTGTTTGAGAGAGCTGGCTAGAAGCAAATTCAGTTGGAGTGGTGTCAGCTAGATTGGGTACTTCACTATCACCGAGTAAAGAACTGCCATCATTTGTAGGAGGAACAGGAACCCGCTCATTGGGTCGAGAAACCTGGCCACTTCTAGAAAGTATAGATTGGGCAATATCATGTCTCTGTGCTTCACCTTGACATACAATAGTTCCTTCCAGCTGCTTTCCATCATCAGTATTCTCCAGATTAATAGAACCCACAGAACAACCATCTACACCAAGGGTACCAGAAGAGTCGGGAATCTGCTGGAGAGATTGAGTAAGCTGACCAGATGGAGATACAGGCAGGTCATTAGAAGGTAAGTCCGGCATTTCAGATAGAGAGCTTCCATCGTTAGGTGATGATTTGGTTTTCATTGACTTTGTAGAGCTCCCTTCCAAAGAACTAGCAGCACCACCCTCATATACTGATGGCAATGTTGATAGCTTGTAGTTTGAGGACTTCTCATTTGAGTTTGGCTCTTGACCACATACAATGTCAGGAGGAGCAGCCTTAAAAGGTTTCTCAGTGGAATCATAACTCCTTGCATTAGATCCCATACAAATTGAGCTGTTCTCCATAGAAATTACAGCATTCTCCTGCAATATTGATGTATCTGGCTGTTGCACACTCTGGCCAGGAAGATTTGATTTCTCTGTAAGCTTAGGCTTCTTGCTCAGAATTAATTTGGAAACATGGCTGTGACCATCTTTTTTGCTTTCGACTTCTTTTGGTTTCACACATGTGGTTGTATTGTCCACAGAACTGGTGGTCTTTTCAGCTATTGGAGAACATGTTAAATGCTGCTTCTCTTGAGCAGATCTCTGATCAGAATTTGGCTCCTGGCAAGATACCACATTGGGAAGAGGGGCCTCACAGAATTGCTCAGAGGTAAAATTCCTCACTGTATTGGCTTCTGCACATTCAAAGCTCTTATCCATGGAAATGGCACAGTTTTGTAATGTTGACGTATCTGCTGGCAGCTTGCTCTGGGTAGAAATAACCAATTTCTCTGTTGAGTCTAACCTCTGGTCAGATATTATAACAGGTACAAGGCTTTGACCTTTGTCATCAATAACATTTCCCACTTTCTTTGAATCATTGTCCGGCTTATCTTTCATGGTGACGGCTTTCATGCTGCTCCTATTCCCTTCTGCCACCTGTGATCCTACAGTGGGAGCATGGACTGAAGGAACTACCACATTTGAACTCTTAATTGCAACAGCAGCTTGTTTAATGTCGGAAACTCCTAAATCTTTTCTTTTAGTTCCCCGCTTTACTGGGACAGGTGACTTGGACTTACCTTTATCAGCAGAGGATTTCATGTGATGCAGGGGAGCTGGGACTGAGTGTTGCTCATCTTTCATATTCTGAAAGCACATATCAGATGCATTGCCATAGGGTATATTATCTTGGCCTGCAACAAATTCAACAGGTTTGACCTTAGGAAGGTCCAAATACACAGCCCTTTCAGGAACTGAGCCACTGGTAGGTACTGTTCTTGAGGCATCAAGACTATATACGGCTTTCTGAGGGGTTTGGGCAGAAACAGGTTCAGGTTTTCCAGATGCTTTTTGCTTATCCAAGGTCCCCATACGATGGGATCTCCTCTCACTCAAATCTTGTGCCAATGCAGACATCACAGGTGTAGATGAATGGGAAACCTTGGAATCTTGCCCAGCAGGAAGCATGCTGACCTTCACACCTTCTTTCTTGTTTGATTCAACTGAGCTTGTTTTTGGTGTTGATGAGGTCTCGATAGGAGCTGATTTTGACTCAGAAATGGGAACTTTCTCTGTTTCCCTTTTGTCCAAGCTAGGTCCCACTCTCATGTATTTCGCCTGAGAAAAGGAAGGCATTGTGGTCCGAACTGGAACTAATTCAACCACCTTTGGTAGCCCAGTGATTGGGTTTACCTCGAAACTAACAATAGTAGGGGCATTTGAAGTACTATGTGGTCTATCCACCAACTTCTGTGTCGCGAAAGCAGATTTTCGAGAGCTGTCTGACATAATGCCCCTTTCCTTTGAAATTCTGGAAATGGAGCTAGATTCAGGGCTGACATCAATAGGAGCATTTAAAGTGCCAGATGGTCTTACAACCTTCTGATTGTCATGAACTAAAGAAGCTGGAGAGCTATCTGATGAAATGCCTCTTTCTGTTGGCATTTTCTGAGCCGGATTAGTTTCAGGTCCAACAGCAGGTGATCCTGAACTCTGTTTCTTTGCCCTGCGCCTAGATGATTCTGAGCTACTTTGGGGCTTCCCGTTTTGTCCCTTGGCTTGAATGGGGACAGAAGGTACAGGAGTAGTGACGAATGAACCAGTGGCAGCTCCACTGCTGAACTCATGTTGCGTAGTTCCACCCAGATCTTTGATCGTAACAGAACCAGGAGAACTACCATTTGAAGGAGTGGGAGTAAGACCTGGACTGATTTCTCCATGAGATCCCATGTCCAGTTTGTTGACAGTTTCAGAAGGCGCAGGAACAACCCCTGCATACAGGGAGGTACCTGCTTCTGCTGCTGCTGCCCTTTTTGGCCTACCACGTCCTCGTCTGGACGTTGGTGGCAACTCTTTGCCAGGAAGCTGTGATTGTTCTGTGGACAGCGGAGGTGCTGAAGGTGGAGGATCCATGTTACCCACTTTTGAGTTACTTGCACCCATTGCCATACTCTTGGAGACTGTTTCTTCTTTGCGTATGGAAGACTCTGGGGAATCAACTTGACACATCTTCTCAAATTCCTCTTCTGTCCATTTATCTTCATAGGAACGTACCTGAGATATCAAAGGCAAACAACACAATAACAACAGCAGCTTTCACATGAAGCAAGTGTTTACCCCAAAAATCAGACTTAATCCACCAACCTCTCTAGCTCGTTTGCCCCTTCCATACTGTTGGGTATCAAGCCCTCCAAGATTCTCACTCTTTCGCTTTACCCCAACATTAGATACTTCATATATCTGCATGGCCTGATAAAATGCCTTTAAGTCTTCATCTGTCACGAGACGAGGAGACAAGGGAGGTAAAGGCTCCAAACTGTCTTTGTCCTGTCCCAGTACCAGTTTCTGCCATGCTGCCTGCAGAATTTAGGACAGAAGGAGTTACTCAGAATATATAAAACCTTCAATCCATGATTGGTTGTCACAAGTGCACATACCATCTCTTCTTCTCGCCTTTGTCGGTCAACTGACTCAAAAACATCAAGTTCTGACTCACTGTCAATTTAGAAAACGGTATAAAGAGCAAGTTGAAAGACATAAAAAACAAGCATTCATTCACAAGAAAACTAGTGTAAACAAGAATCTCAGATAGAATAAGTGAGTCATGTAAGACTGTCCAGTCAGTAGGTCCTACCCAAAAAAAATCACCACAGCCAGATCAACCTCTGCAGAAGAATTATTCAAATTAGTAGACACAGAAGAACTGAAAAAGTATCATTTTATCATGAATGCCCCAACCAAAAGTATACCGCAGGAATTTTTTTTTTTTTTGGGTGTGGGGGGTGTGGTGAGAAGAAGTAAGAAGCAATAAACTTTGTCAGTAAAGTAAATAAATTCCGTTAAATTTTATGTTTTTAATTTATATGCACTTAATTAACTAGCACAGTTCAAGGATTTTCTGAGCTCTTTAGGTTAATCTACAAAATAAATGGTATGATCGTCTCTTTCTCTGGACAAAAAAGGGAAAAAAGGAAAACAAATAATAAACCATTCTGGGCAGTGGGCAGATCCACACACCCACACCTGCGTGCCAGCGCACACCACCATATGATCATCTCTTTCTCTAGACAAAAATGGAAAAAAGTCAAAGAACAACTACTTTTGGCACATCTGCAAAATAACACACGCACGAGTGTGAACACAGTGCACACAGCTACGCACGCACAAATACTTCCCAGTTTTGTCAAGTTTCATTTTAACATGTTCCAACATCCCTAGCTATCACACAAACACTCAATTTTCTGTCATGTTCCATTTTTCAACATGTTCCGACATCTCCAGCCATCACACACACCCAAGTTTCGTCAAGTTTCGTTTTTTTTTTATATGTTTCAAATGCTCCAGCCATCACCTTATTGAAAATCGCAATGGCTGCCAAAGAAACCTCCTCAAGCCATTAGGACGACAGAACCTGATGATAGGTCTTAGGTTCCAAGGAATCAGTCTCGTAAGCAAGGACTGACTCCTGATGATACTCTATATTCTTCCAATCAGGATATGACAAAGAAGATAACTTGGCAGCACTCAATAAACAATCTGTCCCAACAGCTCATAATGTGTGACAAAAAAAAAAAAGAAAATTGAGATAAACTGTCCTAGCTTGAGAGGAACACTGATACAAAAGCAAGATCTCAGCCAGATAATACTTCAAATCGTTGATCAGATTACCTGCGAGCCAATATATCATTAAGAGCGTCATCATCCAAAACTGGAGCATCTTCTTCTTTCTTACTCTCCCTTAGGAGGGACTCCAGGTATTCTCTTCGATCTTCGGCACTGTGGTAGGATTACAGGAGAAGTCTTCAGAAAAAATCAAATAGATATTCTGGCAGTTCTCTGAAATATCTGAGCCTTCCGAGGTGTGAAATTATTTGAATAAGGATTCTAACTTACCTTGTATTGTTATCAAAAAAACCAGCAGTAATGCTCTGATTAGCAACTCCCAGTTTGTGCTCCGCTGAAGCTCGGACTTGTTCCTCCACAGTTTGAACCTATCACAGCATTTTAAAGTAACTTACTCAAGCATAAATGGAACAGGACAACTAGAGACACAAGAGGCAGCACTCACTACCCATAGTTTACACTGTTTAATAATGATTTTGGCCATGTGCAATGAACAAAGATGTACAAGCAATGATTAATATGGTTCAAGTTTAAGGTGCTAACTTGGGTTATCATCGTCAGAGATTAGTGCTAAATGTAAAGCTTAGTGGCATGAGGAACAGTATTTATGCAGCCCTAATAAGGATAATGCTCAATCCTATCTACATTCGATGCAAAAATATTTATATCCAACTTCAAGGCAACTCAATTTTTCAAGCCTCTTCTTTTTTTTTTTACATGAAAAACACCCATTTGTCTAGGGAGTGAAAGCAAGGATTGGAATTGATTTAGTGTAACCCACTTTGAAAGGAAGATTATTGGTGCCCATTTCCTGAGAAAATGGAAGAAAGTTGAAGTTTATTCAAGTGATTCCCACCAAGCAGAATTTCCAGATAATTTACTCCGAATCCCTATCCAACCAGGTAGATTAAAAGAGTCTTTTCCTTCTATTTTCTTGATAAATGAACACAGCCTTAGTTTACCCACCCCTTACTGCGGACCAGAATATATTTACAAGTTAACAGTACAACAACAACAACTCAGCCTTATCTTAACTAATGCATCAGCTACATGGATCCTGTTACAAAATCAAAGAGAAATCACACCAGAATCTATGAAGAGAAGATGATAGAAAGAGATTACAGGATTATGGGAGAAGAAGACAAGAAGAGACTGCAAGGAGAGGAGCAGTCGATTGTCTGTTGGTTTCTTCCCTCCATTGTATTATATATATACCAAAGAGTTACACCAAATAAGGTAAGTAGTACCGTGTACAGCAAGATAACAAGAAAATTGAAACTTACTCTAATTAGGAAACCAAATAATAATAAAGCAACCTACTCTAACTTGAAAAGGCTGGGACAAACCCCCAACTCGTGACTCAAATATCTCAACACTCCCCCTCAAGCTGAGTATATATATATATATATAAATAAACAAATAAATGCAACACCAGCCTTGAATAGTAGTTGTAGACTCCAGTAAGCACAAAGAGAACCCAATCAACCATTACAAAGCCAACAGCAATAGTAGATCAAGCATCAGCAGCATAAGCAGATGAAAACTGCCATGTAGAACATCACCAATCCAAAATATTATAGCAGCAACAGCAGCATCAAAGGCTCTTCCCAACGGAGGCAGGTAGTAAGTAAGGTAAGTAATAGGCAGTATAGGTTACTACAAACCAAGCAGCAGCATCAGATTGCTGGAGACTAAGTAACAACATCAGGTTGTTGGGAACCAAGCAGGTTGCACTGTTGCTGAATATAATCATCTTCAAAAGACAAAGTTGTTGCTAAGGACAAGAGCGGATAAAGCATATAAATAATAATAATCTTGAGCTGATGATTTGAGCAGATAAGAATTCTAATCGAGTAGATAACAATGATCCAATTTCTTAAGCAGATAATACCTCCAATCTCCCCTCAAGTGTAGCAGTACATGTGACCAGATAATGCAAAATATGTAACAAGAGAATATGTCATCAATCCAGATCCCAATAATCATGAGCAACATAATAAAATAAGTTACAATCTCCCCCTCACGGCATCAAATCTAAACAAATAAACTCCAACCACCACGTCATGCAAGTACCAATTTTTCTTAAAATTGCAAGTCAAACTGATGTGATCTCACCCACCATAAAAATAATATGTCAAATAGATAAACCCAATGGCAATTCAATAATTACATCTTTGATTCCCAACTGATGCAGAACAGGGTCAAAATACCCAAATTGGGTTCAGTATAGACCCATCCAAGTACATAATAGGCAATAACAAGGGGTAGTGGCAGAACCATAATTAACCAAAATGTCCAAGGGGAGTTAATCAAGGTGGAGTGGCAATCTGGTAAATAACCAAAATTGTAAAGGGGTTATTAGGTAGGTTAAGTGAAGCTAAAACACAAAAGGAATTAGATTTATTGTCCAGGAGTAACCTAGGAAGGGAGTGTAAATTATGGACTAAAGAGGATAAAAGGAGATATGGGGCATAAAGGGAAAGTCAAATAATAAAGGAAAGAAGATTTGATGCCTTAGCCCTTAAAACAAGGTAATGTGAGTGAGTGAAAAATAAGGACTAAGGTTAATAAAGCCAAAAGGATAAGGGTAAACCTGGAAAGTAGGTATTAATAAGAAGTAACATGACTCTTTCATGCTACAGCAACTATCGAGAACACCCCCCCCACCCCAAAAAAAAAAGGATCCAGCAGAGCTCCTTCAAGCTACGTCTTCAACCTACAGCCGAGAAACCAGGGAAAGAAGATGGAGGAAATAACCACGCAACCAGCAAGAAAACTTTCTCACTTGACAGCACAAGGGTTTGTGCAGGTATGGTAACCTAGGCAGAATGACTGAAGCAAATCAACAAAACCGAAATCAATCCAGAATATAACAGCAGCATGTGCAGCTATTGTTTCTCTTCTTCTTGACTGATGAGAAAAACCAGCAAACCAAACACTCGATTCCAAGAACTCAAATCAAATGTTGGTGTTTGGATTCAGGATCGAACTTCACAGTCGATACAGAACTTCACAGCGATGTGGGAAACATCCCAAGGTGGTAACAGGGGCAGCAACATAGTCTTCTTCCTCTCGCAATCGTACAGCGGAAATACTTTGACATGCAGGTGGAAATCAGGCGGATCCCCCCCCCTCTTTTTTCATAGAAATTACCAAAGCAGGACACCCTATTTTTTCTTGGGGAAATTACGTAGATCCACTGGATAAGATAATTTATTACAAAATAAGAAGGTCTAAAATTTATTTTACATTCACTAGTTTCAAGTTTAAAAATATTTACTTAATTCCCAAAGTTAGTTATGGTTCATGGGACCTAAGAAAAGATAAAAGCAAACTCCCTAAAATAACCCTAACCTTACTTACAGTTCATAACTACTAAGGTGGAATCACATTAGTATTGTGTCTTGGAAACCAACGTGATGACCAATGGTATTTGTTCAAATAATTTATTTGACAAACCCTGCTTTGGGTGTAGCAACTAGAAACAGAAGATGTTAAAAGAAAAAAAAAAGAAAAAAATAGCAGCAAAAGATGTTGAAGAGGCCTACGCAGAGTGGTTCTTGCAAGTCATTTTGTTGTCTTTCAACCCATCCAATCACATAACTGCTATGTACAGCAAATCAATATCTTATTATGGTTCAAGTTGAGCAACCCCACCAACATAATAAGTGTGTTCGTGCCCGCTCGAAGAAGAGTGTGCATGGCTTCTCTAGCAGGTGTGCCTCTTTGGTGAAAGAGCAACGGGCCAAGATTTATATACTTCGACGCTGCGCAACCATGCTTTTGTGCTGGTACATCCAGGGTGATGATTGATCATTAGAGGAGAGGGAACCCCTTTATTGTCCCAAGTATTCTTCCTTCCCGTTTCTCTCTGACTGGGTACTTTGGATTTCCTTCCCCGTTATTCCCCTCCTCCTGAATATAGCTCACTATGTTCGTTTGGTGCGTTGAGCCCTCATTCAATTTAATGGCTATGGGGTGGCTCGCTTCTTTTTTTTCCCTCTCATTCCTTCTCTTCTTTTTTACCTGATCAACACACTTGATTGGGTTTATGGACATGAGGGAAGTTTCTTGTTGTTCCACTGCTTTTTACTGAACTGAGATCTAAACTGCAGGTAGCACTAACGGAGACCTTTGACTTGGACTTTGTTTTGTTTTGTTCTGTTTTTTTTTTTTTTTTTCCTCTTTTTGTGGGAGGGTAGTAGTAGATTCAAAACGGTTTAAAGACGATGAAAGGACTCCATGTGTTTAAAATGCTATTTCCTCCTTTCTTCTTTCATATTTTTTCCCCTGTATTTCCATAGCAGATGTGCATTGTGTTGTTAAACAAAGATGTAATTTGTGTTTCATCCCAATAATAGAAAATTATTTGAACAAATACCTTTGGTCATCACGTTGGTTTCCAAGACACAATATTAATGTGATTCCACCTCAGCAGTTATGCATGGTAAGTAAGGTTAGGGTTATTTTAGGAAGTTTGCTTTTATTTTTTCTTGTGTCCCATGAACAATAACTAACTTTGGGAATTAAGTAAATATTTTTAAATTTGAAACTAGTTAATGTAAAATAAATTTTAGACCTTATTTTGTAATAAATAATCTTATCTGGTGGATCTAGGTAATTTCCCCTTTTTTCGTCTTCTTCATGGATCTGATACCATGTTACAAAATCAAAGAGAAATCAAACCAGAATCTATGAAGAGAATAAGATAGAAGGAGATTACAGGATTAAGGGAGAAGAAGACAAGAAGAGACTGCAAGGAGAGGATTAGTCGATTGTTTTTTAGCATCCTCCCTCTATTGTAAAGAATTACACCAAATAAGGTAAGTAGAACCTTGTACAACAAGATAACTAGAAGGTAGAAACTTTCTCTAATTAGGAAACCAAATAATAATAAGCAACCTAGTCTAACTTGAAAAAGTTGGGACAAACCCCCAACTTGTGACTCACATATCTCAACAGATACTTATCCTCCAATCAGCTCTATTCAATGGATGCAAGGCCTAAGTTATGCATGTCTTTCCTCACCATTTCTCCTTTCATTTTAGGTCAGCCCCTAGCTCTTTTAACTCCGTCAATCTGAATCAAATCACTCATCCATAATGGAGCATCTAAGGACCTCCATTGAACATAGCCATGCCACCTCGAAAGACTTTCTCATAGCTTATCATGTATCAACGCAACTCCCAAAATCAGCTCTAATTTGATCATTCCTTATTTATCCTAAATAGTTTTGCCATCCATCCATCTCAACTACACTGAATTTATCTATATGATGTTTCTTAACTACCCAACATTCCGCATCATACATCATAGCTGATTGTATGACTGTCCTATTAAATTTTCATTTAAGTTCTAAAGGAATATGTCGATCACACAACACTCCGGATGCACCTCTCCATTTCATCCATCCTATTTTAATAACATCCTCTATATCACATTCTTTATTTATGATTAAGCCCAGATAGCTAAAATAATCACTTTTTAGAATCTCCCTCACATCAATTTTCACCACTTCATTATCCTTCTTAGTGTCACTAAAGTTACACACCATATACTATGTTTTCATTCAATTATATTAAAACCTTTTGACTCCAAGGTTGATCTCCATAACTCCAACTTGGTATTAATCATGCTTTTGTCTCATCCACCAAAACAATATCATCATTCATCAACACAAAGCATACACCAAGGAACTTGATCTTAAATGTCTCTGGTTAAATCATTTATTATAAGCGCAAACAAATAAGGGCTTAAACTTGATCCTTGAAGTAACCTAATCGTAATTGGGAATTCACTACCTTGACCCCCCCCAGAGTTCTTACACTAGTCACTACACCATTACACATATCTTTAACTATATCTATATATTTACTTGAAACACTTCTCTTCTCCAATACATGTTAGATTAACTCTCTAGGGACTCTGTCATAAGCTTTCTCTAGGCCAATAGATACCATATGGAGATCCTTCTTGCAATCTCTAAAACTTTCCACGAGTCTCCTAAGTAAGAAGATTGCTTTTTCGTGGGCGTCCTGGGATAAAACCAAATTAGTTATCCGTAATAGTAGTTTCTTGTCTCAGACGAGTTTCAATAACTCTCTCCCATAATTTCATAGCATGACTCATTAGTTTAATGCCTCTACAACCACTTCACCATTGAATATCACATTTATTTTTATAAATCGGAACCGCAATGCTTCTCTTCCATTCATACATCTAACATTTTCTTTGTGCTCATAATCTTATTAAATAGCTCAATTAACCAAAATAAACCACAGATTCCTAAGATATTCCACACTTTTATTGGGATCCCATCTAGACCTGGTGCATTGCCTACTTTCATCCTCCTTAAGAATTCTTTTACTTCGAACACCCTAATTTTCCTTATATATCTACAACATATGATGTCTTGATGAGTAATGCATCGCTCCGGGACACTATTACTGAATTGTCATCATTTAGTTGGCTGTAGAAATAATATTTCCCTCTCTCCTTAATGTCCTCATCCCTCATTAGTACTTTCTCATCTTCACTTTTAATACATCTAACACGGCTGAAATCTCTACTCTTCCTTTCCCTCATTTTAGCTATCTATCCCTTTCCTTTATGCTCAGATCGTTATAAAGATGGTGTCCCGGAAGGAAGGGGAAAATCTATCAACCCCAAATTAAGCTTTGCAATGTTTCCAACAATCAATCACAGCCTACTTCTAGAACTCTTAACCCTTATTACTTCTAAGAAGCACACTAATGTTCTGTCGGGCCATCACCTGCAGATTCAGAATTTCAGATAGCTTACAGATTTGAACTACATCAACAATGAACAAGGATAATGACCAACTTGAACAAGGACAGAGAAAGGCGACCATGAAAAGTGAACATCATGGAGCAACAAAAAGAGCTGGTGATCTGTCTTGGAGTGCGATGAATAAGATTTTTTTTCCTCATGTGGTGGGTCTAATTATGACATGTATGATATGGCTCCACATAGAAAACCAATCATTGATTACTAACGTAAGTCAGCCATTCCATAACCTGTGCAACAAAAGAAAGTTCATTTCATGTGCAAATACCATTAAAGGAAAACCAAAAATGTGACGAGCAAAGAGAAAGCACATAAACCCTATTCAAACACAAATGAAACCAATAACATGATGGAATAACAATAAAGCTGATATCAAACGCTGGAAAATCTAAACGCCCTTATTTATGGTTAGATCACAAGTTTTTTTTTCCCTTCAAAATAAATAAAAAGCAAGGAAATATCTACCGTTTCTAATCGCAGAACAAGTACATCCCTCTTCTGGCCAATGCGATGAGCCCTAGCCTGTGCTTGCAGGTCAACCTGAGAGCAACATCAAGCTTTAGAAGGAAGCTAATATTATTGATAACTGGATAACAAATCTTGATATAAGAGATCTTATATATATTGCCTGAGGATTCCAATCAGTGTCGAATATGATAACAGTATCAGCCGCTTGAAGATTCACTCCAACACCTCCAGCCCGAATGCTATACAACATAAAGACACAGATCCAATTGAAGTATATAATACGCTAAACATCTTGCAGTAATAGATAATTGAAGATGCCTGCAAATAAGTAGAGGTTGCCATCCAACTTGCCTAAGCAAAAATATAAAAGCAGGAGAGTCTGGTCGATTGAATTCCTCAATAAGGGCACCACGTTCGTTTCCTGATGTATGTCCGTCCAACCGAAGGTAACTGTAACGCTTCCAGTGGAGATACTCTTCCATAACATCAAGCAACCGAGTCATTGTTGAGAAGAATAGAACCTGCAGGATAATCAGACCTAGATCAACCCGATTATTGTATGAGAAAAGAACTTGCACAATACTTAGCCCCACATCAACCTGCAAGATAATTCGATTCTTATAGGCTCCTAACTATTTAAAAAGAATCACACAAGAACCAGAGGCAAAAACATATAAAAAAAAACCAATTATTTGCTGCAGTCTGTGAGCTTCATTATAAGAAAGGGCTACGCTTTCACTTATCAACAATATTTTTAATGTAATCTAGATAAAAATACCTACTGGTGGAGGGAAGAGAAAGAAATTGAGGAGAGGAGAGATCATGAGATAAAAGGAGAGGGGAAAGAGACCAGGGAAGGGAGATCATAGGGGGAGGTGGAGAGAGAGAGTCACAAAAATGTGTGGGAGGGGGAAATCAGAAGATAGAGGCAACAACCTCAATTAAAAAAAAAAAACAACCCAACTATTTTCCATTCAACCAAATCGTGATGAGCTCTAGCCTCTATTTTATAAAAAAAAAAAAAAAAAAAAAAAAAAAAAAAAAAAAAAAGGAAGAAGAAGAAGAAGAAAGAAAGAAAGAAAGAAGAAGAAGGAGAGAGAGAGATTGACACAGAACTCTAATTGATCAGATATCCAATCATTGACTGCTTTAGTTAAGCAAATAACTAATAAAAGCATCGTTGTCAAGGTGGCTAGGTGCCTAGGCGACAACTAGGCATGCCTTGACAACTATGAATAAAAGAAATAACTAACTGATTACAAAACTTCCTTCCATACGCAGGTTGCATTAGGAAGTTATCTATTCCAACCAAAAAACAAAACAACTAAAGTAATTGACTCTAAAAAGAAACCAAATAAATGAGGAAATAATTCCTAATTTGGCCCGCCACTTGTGTAGTGACAAGGTTCCTGAAATTCAGGAACTCAAATAACTGCAAGCTGTAATACCTCTATAAATGGGTCCCACAAATCGTGGCTTTAAGGAGACCAGAAAATTCCACATGCAAGGCTGGTCCCGTGTTACTGTTCATGTGAACAGTAAATTGGTTCTATAATAAACTAAATCAAGCCTGCAACCCTTTTAAAACAATAGTTTGTTGAAAATGTGATGGCATTAATGTACATGAGTTCCCTCATGATTGAGGACAGTCGCTTGTTCTTCCATCCATGATTGACCAACTATGAGGACATGTTTGGAAGAAGAAAATACATAACATAGAGCACCATCGAACTAGGAAGAAATTGGAAACTTGATGAAAACATCACACCATCGGATTCAACAATAGCCTTACCTGTCTTGGACAACATCTCCACCACAGACAGCAAAACAAAAATCTCTTCGCCCTTTATTTATGAACAGAGTAGAAGTCTTTCCATTGGGTAAACAAACTCTAGTCTTGAACACAAAGGTATCCATGGCCAGGTTTGGCTTTGATACCAATTAATGCAGATCAAAATATCTGATGGTGGTGGGAAGAGAAAAAAATTGAGAAGAGAATAGAGATCGCAAGATGGAAAAAAAGAGGGAGAGAGGAGAGGGAAGGGAGATCATGGGGAGAGAGAAAGAGAATCACAAACATGGAGGGGAGAAGATAGAGGCAAGTAGGCAACAACCTCAATTCCAAAAGCAAACCAACTATTTATCATTCAATCAAATCATTGGTGAGGTTTAGGAGAGTTACTACTTGACTAAAACAAGAAACTAGTAAAACAAATAAATTAATTGATTAGGAAACTTCCTTCCATATGCAGGCTGTGTTGGGAACTGTTCTATTCTAACCAAAAAACCTAACCAACTAAAGTAACTGAATCTAAAAAGGAAACCAAATAAATGAGGAAATCTGCTTCTTGTTTTGGCTGAGATGGAGAGTAAAAAGAAACTAATACAGATGAGGAAACTAAATCTTATCAGATTTTCCCAACCAGTCCAAACAAATAAGCAATAAGGAAATAAGTCCTAAACTGGCCCATGACTTATGTAGTGATAAGGTTCCTGAAATTCAGGAACTCAAGTAACCGCAAGCTGTCATACCTCTTCAATGGGTCCCACAAACCTAGTTTTAAAAAAAAAAATCCACACACAAGGCTGGTCAGGTGTTACTGGTTCCATAGTAAACCAAATCAAACCGAAAAGGCTCAGACCAGGACCAACCCTTCTCTTTTTTTCTAAGAGAATACTGCATCACAATGAGCATGCCTAGAACCATTAGAAAGTTCTGCTTAAAATTAAAATATTAAAAACAAATGGTGACAACTAAGAAAATATGGATAGCCAACAACATCTGAACTCTATCATGATTGCAATGTTTCGAATGCATGATTGGGTGCTGACCAACCAGGAATCAGGCACCATAGTATTTTGCCAAAACATTGATAATTTTTATTTTTATTTTTATTTTTTTTTGGGGGGGGGGGGGATGGTGGGGCCTGTGCGGATGTGGGGGATTAAGTTTAAAATCACAAGAATTGAACTCTAAGATGAGAATTTGATATGAAGCGTCAAGACTCAAGAGCAGGTTCAAACAGGAATTCAAGGAGTATTGGATTCCTTCTGAGATAATCAAGATTTGTTTGATTTGATTACCAACACAATCACACATTTAGTATGAGTTTCAAAAGCACAATCTCATGATGCACTTTAAATTTTTGCAAAATCATTTGCTCCATTTTCTCTGACTATGGATCCACAACCAGTATAATCCACGCTTCTAGAATTCAGTTGAAAAATCAACAGCTCAAAGGCAATTCCAAGACAAGAACTGAAGGCCCATAGCTTAAGAGGTCCCTTGTCGTTTGAGCCTCAATCTGCTATTTTCACGGATTTCCCTCCTAACGTGATCCAAATGACATGGAATTACTAACACAGTATCTTTTTGGTTCACTTCTGGTTCTTTTTATTAGTAAAAACAAGGATAAGTTTTACCAATGAATGAGTTGCATATTAATAGACATTGAAAACTTAGTTACAGTGGTACCTTGTCTGGGTCATCATACCCGTACCAATCGTCCTTGTACTTGGTACGGAAAGGGTACCATTTCGGGGACGATTCCAAAACTTTCACCATTTCGGGGATGATTCCAAAACTTTCCCCAAACAGCTACTTGCATGGGTTGAATCTATAATCATATAATGGGCGATTTGGATTAATTTCATACAAATTGGATTAATCAATATGATATGGATAGTTCAATAAATCATTTGACTGGGTTGCTTATAATGTACAATGTAACTCTTTTTCTACACCCCCCCCCCAAACAAAAAAAAGTAATGCTCCTAGTTATCTCCCCTTAGGCTGTACTTCATTATTTTTATCTTTTAATCTATTCTAGCCTATAAATGAACAATAAAGTGTACCAGATAAGAACTTATATAGTAACAAGACACTACCATATTACCAAAATTGTATACCCAAAACGCATTTTTAGAGGAAGTGCCAGTAACACATACAATTCTTGGAACCTATGATTGCATATTCAGACCGAGAACTTAGTCAGAGCCCGTTCCACTATTTATATTATAAAATTGAGAGACAGAGAGAGCCTGTTAAGCATCCATTAGTCACCTTTATGGAAAGAAGCAATAGGAATATTAGTGAAGAGAAATCAATTCCCGCTTTGCTACCATTGAAATTGAATTTCTTAATTCCATGATTAGCATTAGCTTTTACATAGTACAGCACGGGGCGGTTTGAGGAGCTAGCCAAGCATAGGGGTACATGAGAAGGTTCTGAAGAAGCCTTAAGAGAACATAGTAGGGTAGACATTAATTTCCTATTGATGGTATCCCTTTCTTATCATGTGAATACATGAGTTGTTTCTGGTTATTCTCATTCTAGTTTTCCCTCAATTTCCACTCTTTAACTTTGGTCTCATCTGGCTATATATGATAGATTGAATCTTTAGTCTTGAAGAAGACATATAGCTTAGCTATTCAAATATCACATAATTCATTGATTACATACTCAAGAAAAAATTGGTAAAGATGGACAACAATATGTGATGTCAATAAGATGACAAAGGCTAACATCAAATTTAATTAAAAGAGTAAGGAGGGAATGTCTCTGCAACACTACCGTCAAAAAAATTTCCACCTACCCTATGATCAGTCGCTTTTAACTTGGGTAGTAACCTATCTAACATTTCAAGCTTTCCACAGAGTCTTACAACTGGTGGCAGATAATGTTTTGGTATTAAAGTATCAACCTGCAAAATGAGATCACACCATGAGAAGACCATGTAAAAAAGGCAAAGAGAATTATCATACCTCAACATAAGACATTCTATGGAAGAACAAAAAAATAACGTGCCTCCTCTGCATGAAGTTGGCTGAGGTATGGATGATTGCATATATTACGTAACTCCATCACAGAGTTGTGCACCGACCGAACCTGATCACAAAATGCAATTATAGTAATTATACAAATAAGTACTAAAGTAAGATATGAGTTCAATGCCCCAGATAGTAGTGATCAAGCCAATCTTTAGAGAAAAGAAAAGAAAATGCAAAGAGAACCTTTGAACTTCCAATGGAACCAAGATTGTCTTCAACCCTCTTCATTAAAAGCTTCTGATAAGCAGAGGCCTCACATCTTACGAGTCTTTCGATCTTCTCAGGCAACTCATTCTCAACCTACAAAAGCAGCATTTTAAAAATAAAACCACCTCAAAACAAAACAAAAGCTTTTGATTTCATAACTTATGAGGAAAAAAGGGCACATCAATGAAAGATGTTGTAGAACAAAATCCTTGCAAAATCCTCAGGCAAGTGACAATTCATCAGGTTACCCGATGGGGAATGAAACCCAAAATAAGGGAGCTGTATTACTAGATAATAGATGGGTCCTTTATAAGGAGGGCGGACCTCAGCGCAACAGTAAGGTTGCTCCATTGCGAACTAGTGGTCACGGGTTCAAGCCAGTAAACAGCCTCTCTGCAAAACAGGGGTAAGGTTGCATATATTATGAACCCTCCCCAGACCCCACAGTGGCAAGAGCCTCGTGCACTGGGTACACCCTTTTATGGATCCTTTATAAGAGTTACCATGTAAACAAATCTTGATCTTGAAACATGTATGGAACTCCTTGTTAGAGTTCATGTAGTAAGGGTATTATTATTTATGGCTACTTTGTTAAATAAGCTTGTATGTTACCTCCCTGGGTATTCTTATGATATTGTGGGGTATTGATGTAATCTACATGTTATTTCACAAGTTAGTAAATATAGGGGAGAGAATTTGATTCTTTCCCCAAGTGTTTCTCGCACATCTTTCTCTCTTGTTATTTTCCAGCATTACTCTGAACTCTTCTCAGATACAGACCAAATGAAAACCTTACTTCCACCTTGTCCTTTTCTCAGTTACATAAATCATTACCACCTCTATTATGCAGAATGCATATTGATAGTATTTTTATTTATTTTTTTGCTCAGCCATAGAAGGTCATTAATACAGACAAAAACCGCACATGTATAGGGACAAGAATCCACTCAAAGTAAATGCACAGTAAGTATAAAAATAAAACAAGTCATTTGCTAACTCCACAGAATGATGATTTAAGAAGCCCCAACTTTACTAACCCTCTCTTATTCTGACACTAGCAATGAAAAAAGCTGCAAAACCCAAGTTACAGTACCTAAAAAAATGAAAAGAACCAACAGTGTAATTCTCATGGCAATCATGAAGTTAATTTCTACATGGCCCTCGACTTGGGCATGGTCAACACACTAACTCTATAACAACAATTCAACTCAAAAAAGCCTAATCCTACTAATCAGGGCCTGTTACATGAATCCTGTTTCAACATTAGACACTAGTGGAAATATTCAGTGATAGTGCAAATACATGCAAACAATTAGCCCTACACAATTTACTATCATGATTCATCATCTTGGTCAAAAGATTCAAAACTGCGAGATATCCCAGTTTCAATAGAAACCGAGTCAAAACCTTGAGTCAACACTGACTTGTACCAAGTTTCGACTGGTTTCGACCACTTTTCATACATTTCGGTGGTTTCGGCCAATTTTGACTGAAACATATCAAGTTTCAACCAATTTTGACCAGTTTCGGTAGTTTCGACCAGTTTTGACCAGCCCATAACATGTCAAGTTTTGCCCAGAAAATACTGGTTTCGACCGTTTCTACCCACATCTCGGTTTTGGGCTTGGTCGAAACCGGCCTCAAGATCGAGATGTCAATCGTTTTTACAATGACAAAGCAAATCACTATGCAGCTTTCATGAGAAAGGAATTAACCTTTTCCTAGCAGAGGTAGTGGCTTAGACAATGAATATCTAGTGAGAAACATATCATAACTTGGGAGGATGGATAACATGGAGAAGTGAGGTAACACGGTTAAAGAGACAGGTAGAAAAACAAAAATAAAATAAACAAATGAGAACCAGTTGGGCTGGACAGTGGAACAGGGGACCACCACCACCACATATTCTAAATCTCGAACCTGCTGGTTAAACTGGGAAAACCAGAGCTGGATCCAATTACTAATCTCTACATGCAAATTTCTCAAAATATGAGACAGACAGGAAGGGAAACACAGAAGAGGTAAGAGTACACAGGTCATAACAGCTTTTATTTAAATTGATATAGCCATAGAATTGTCCAGGCCCAACAATTGAGAATCTGAGCACTGAGCAGTGCACCATTCTGAATTAGGCAATTTGGAATCAAAAGGAGTAAATAAAGGGCCATTAAGCATAGTTCAAAATCTCGATCGAACCCACCGATATTTCAAGAAATGTTTCAGTTTCTACGAAGGTCAAAACGAAACTTGGTGTGACTTAGTAGGAATGAAGGGCGTCAACCAAAATTTCAGCATTTTGGCCAAATTTTCGGCTTTTAGTTGGAAGTTCAGAGGCAATACCAACAGGCTGTTTAGATACTCAATTGCAAATGAAATGGGTTGAAATTTTGAACCATTTCATTAGTTTCTTCAGTTTCAACTGAATTGAGGAAAAAAACTATAAAACCCGACTTCCAATTTTTTGCCAAATCACCTCCATTTCTTGTTGGAACAAGGTGTTGGGGACTACTTCAACACATCTACACCGATGATTAGCTTGATTTGTGCAAGATTCCAAGTTAGAGGTATACCCATTTTTCCAAAATTATTTTTGCAAAAAACAATTTTTTATCTGTTAAACACCGTGGGCCGATATATGACTTCCTTTTAATAATTTTTCATCATGAATTATTTTTTGAATTTTCTGGTTAAAAAACTGATTTTCTTCAAACAATTTTTTAGAAACAAACAGGGTTAATATGCATTAGTTAAGACTCAATTTTATATACGTTAGACACTACTGGCAGATCTACAGCTTCAAGGTGTTTCTACATTTTATAATTTTCAGAAATCAAAAAATAATTAAAAAGTGGGAAAAAAAAGGAAAAAATATTCTGTTTTAGCTTGAAATTTTGGTTTGACTTTTCAATTGAAAATGACGATTAATGTCTTGTTCCACCTTAACTTTGGTTAATTAGAGTATTAATATTTAATAAAAATTATAAAAATAGTTTATTTAGGAAAAAAATATATATGAGTTAGGTAAAAATTATGAAAAAGCTTTGTTGTTGCCTTTTGAGTTTCAATTGATGTAGAAAAATTAATAATGTAGCTTTTTTGGTTGCAACAATCTATGAAGACTGCATAATGGCTGCTCGGAGAGGAGATTGGAGTGGAGGCATGGCATGGACAGCCATGGAGGCATGGCATACACATTGGAAATGAGAAAAAAAAAATTCAAAATGTGATTATCGAGGAAGAAGACCATGGGAGGAGAGGTCACTAGACTGAAGTGGCATATGGCTGATGGATATAGGGATGTGGCCAAATGCCCTAGGGACCTTAGTGAGGTGCAAAAGATCATGGCTGCCCTCATAAAGAAAGAAATAAAGAGGATGTTGGCCAAGCAAAAGACAAGGGAAGAGTTTGATGAGGCGCAGAGCCAGAGAGACTGCCAGCAGCAAGAGATGACTCAGACATGGTTCGAAATCTCGCCGAAATTTCGGAATTTCGGTTTTTTTTTTTTTTTTTTGGCCGAAATGAAATAAGGTTCGAAATAACATTTGTACAAAATTTTGGTTGAAATTTTGACTCTGTCTCACCTATCTCAATCGTTTCGATTCCATTTGCATATTTTGAAGGAAAAACACTCCAAATCTCCAACAAACCTCTAATTAGCGACATCATCACACATTTAAACTTCCATTGGACTCCTACAAGATCTACACATTCAAAGCTTAGGAAAGGTAAAGTTCTTTCTCCAAAACCAGGTAAAATTTTCAGAACAGCTTGACGGTTGTAGCCAAACAAAGGTACAACTCTAAAACAATGTCATGTCCTAATATTTTTGCATTTTTATGTTCTAAGCATGTTTATTAACCTTAAAATAAGTTACCCGCCAAGATTCAGGTCAAAATATGGCCATTTGACCACCGAAACAGTCAACCGAAACAAACAAAAAAAAATACACCATTTTGGCCAAAATTTAGCCGAAACGAAACGAAACTTCAGTTTCTAAACCCATCGAAACACCGAAACGAAACAAGATTTCGAACCTTGGACTCAGATTCTAATAATGGTGAGGACTACATGCCTGATGATGTGGAGATAGAAGCAATGGTGAGACATACGGCTTACTAGGGCAGCATGACAAGTTAAACAAAAGCATGAGCAGGGTGGGTTAAGAGAGATAGGAAGAGTAGTTGGTTCCTCCAGAGCAGCTGCACTAGAGGTTGGCGGTAGTTGTTCTTCTACACAGAGTATGATTTTTTTTTTTTTTTTTGGGGGGGGGTGGGGAGGGGGAAGAAACAGAAGCAGAAAGAGTTGCCTTACCAGAGATCACAGAGTATGATTAGAGCCCAAATCCTAGTAGATGAGAAGGTCATTGACATTGTGCAAGATCCTACAGTTTTCAGGACTCAGAGCAGTAGACAGAGAAAACTAAAATACGAGTGGTCCGACTGGAAGGGTCAAGTAGCCGACGTCATGTCAAAGTGGTTCTTTTCCCATACTATCTCAGCACATGCCACAGAGGACCTTATTATCATAATATGCTAGACATTGTAGGGAAGGTTGGGAAGGAGTGAAGAGGCCCACTGCATACGAACTCATCCTTCCAAGAGGAGTACAACAGGCAAAGGTGAGGCCAAAGCCTGAGCCGTAGTCCATCCAATTCACAGGAGATTCAGTTCAATCATGCTATACAGGATGCTGACCACGGTGCATGTGCCCCCACATGTTCAGGCTACTCAAGAGACCCACGCCGACTGTTCAAATCAGTTGCAAAGGATAGCATGGAGATAGAAGTTACGATCTTGTCTGGCATTTGGATGCCTGAGCCTAGAGAAGAGTAGTGGATCTGGTGTGTATGGACAGCCAGGACTGTGGTGGGCACTCTCATTCTCCACAAAGGGCTCCGCTGCTGTATATGGTGGGTATAGTGGTTATGATCAGTGTAAGTCATCTTCGTTTCCTCTGCATATGAGGACTAGTCCCAGGGTAGGTTTCATTTGTCGATAGCATTTTCTCATTCCCAGCCCCACCAACAACCATAGCCCTATCTACCAAGCAGCTACAGTGAGTCCACACTTGCATCGTCTTCCTGGTTCAATGGTCTATATCCTAGATTGGGTTACCGAGAGTATGTTGATGATAACATATATCAGGCTGCTGTGTTGGACTTCGAGTGCTTTTATAGGATACCATGGCATGGCCATCTTTTATGATAGTGTCGGAGGAATGGTAACATTGGCTGCAGTAATCTTCTGGTGTTTTGAGGCTCCCTGGAACTCTATGCGGTGCTGACAGATTCGGAGGAACAATTGTACACTTGAACTTGACTACATATAATGCACTATTAATGGTTCTCTTCATTCCTAATGCATATTTGAGTTTTTTTAATTGAATTTGTGTGTTCTAGTACTAAATGTAGAATAGGCTATATTAAAGAAGGTATACAATAAAGTATGACATACACAAGCAGCCTAGGGTCCAAAACCAAACTACCATTTCAGGTGTGTTTTTTTTACAATCTAAAGGTTTCAATATGTCTAGAGATGCTTAGTTAGGGTTTCCCTAAAATTTTGAGCCAAAGCCCAAAATACTTCGGTTTCAACCAGGGCTAAACTGATATTTTAAACCCCGTCATTAAGTACCAGCATCAATGGACTGCATGACCCAACAACCATTCTGATGAGTGATGACACTCAGAAACTCCAGTCATTAAAAAGTTTCCAGTCAAAATTCAGTACAGTTGTACTGGATGCAGTTTTCAAAACAAGATAATTAAGGGTGTAGAGTACCTCAAATATATGAGCCACAGCCCATTGAAGAGGGGTGGAGGTCATAATGTGCAGCAAGAGTCAGTCCCCAGAGTCTACCCCCACGCACATATGGGAGTTGAGACTGGTTTGCTAGCTAAATAACATAACAATAATAAAACTTGGTAAACTGTTAACTATGATAATATATAACAGTGAAATGTTGACCTGTTTCCAGAAGTAAAACAGATTAAAAAACAAATAATGGAGAAGGTCGGTGTGTCAGGTCAACAACCACCATCGTCAAACCTTTGCCAAACCTTTTAGCATGGATCTTCAGAGTTTTTTGGTGAAAGAGGGTCCATGTAACTGAACCCATTTAGTTAGGATAAGGCTGAGTTAAGTTGTACAGATTGTTATGTTGCCAGCCAATTCAAAAGAGTAAGAATTTAGAATTGTTGAGGAATTAACCACTACAATATGGCTTCGACTAATAAGTACAAACTGGAAAGAAAAAACTGGCTTTACTGTGAGCATGGAGAATCATGTACGGACCTTGTGTTTCAGCCTCCGGAGAACAAAAGGTCGAAGAACTTGATGAAGTCGATTTATAATCAAAAGATTTTCCTCCTCAGAAAGTAGAGCCTAATCAGTAATAAGCATCAATAATAAAACAAAAGTCAGGAAAGAGATTTACTTTCAAGAAAAAAATTTAATAAAATCTACACCACAAAATCTCAAAAGAATGTCAATGCTTACTTCATCAGGTGAGTTATCACCACTACTCTCAAAGGGCTTATTGAACCATTGAGAAAAATCCTCTGATGAGTTGAAAATGTTTGGTAATAAAAAGTTGAGTAATGCCCATAACTCCTCAAGGTTGTTCTGCACAAAAGACAAAGATGCAAAAAGAACTACCAATAGTATCTTTTCCCAACAACGACCAGACTTCATGCAAATATTCAGGTGAAAGAGCCAGATGTAGGAAATTGATTAACTAAAACAGATATGTCTAGCCACAAATCGGCCGGGAGGTGGGAGGGAGAAGTAACAGAATATAAAAGGTATTGGTTGTACAGAATTTAATTGCAGTGCTAATCTATGACAGTAGGATCAACACAACATGATAGTATCCCAGATAGGGTAAAAAATAATAAGATGAAGGGAAAGAAGAAATTATGACGATTTATATACCAGATGAGATTAAGAGAACTTGTTGGGAGGTGAATATCAATAAATAAAAAAGCTTGTGTTTTCATCTAGCTAAAGTAAAAGATTTCATTGTATGGGGCTCAAAAAGTAACAGCAATACTCAATCCAGGAAAAGGAGAAAATAATAGCATAAACAGAAAACAAGCTAAAAGCATAGATAGGATCATCAGTAACCTGAAGAGGTGTTCCAGTCAACAACAATCTATGAGAGCTCTGATAGTGTTTCAAGTCTGCATTCAGTTTGCAGGAAGCATTCTTAATGCGATGGCCTTCATCAATTATTACATAATGCCAATGTATTTTGCTTAGTCTAGGTCTATCGTGTTTGTTCATCAAGTACTCATATGTTGTCAGAAGGACATTGAATTTTCCTTGGGCGATCCTTTCCCTGAGGGGACAATGAAATAAAAATCATTCTCCAAACAAGAAAAATAAATTTCATTTTCCCTGTGGGGACAAAATGAAATAAAATAATTCTCCAAACAAACAAAATAAATTTCACAATGATACGGCATTACTTGAATAACCGACGCCGCTCCTCAGGAGGTCCTGCATATGCAATCTTGCTTATGCCAGGAGCCCAGAAGTTAATTTCTGACTCCCATCCTGGTAACACAGAGGAAGGTACTACCACAAGGAAAGGTCCTCTATCATTTTTTGTTTCCATTAGGTAACAAATCAGAGAAATAACCTGCAAAGGTACAACTTATCAGATTTCTCTATCATAAACGAGTCCAAAGCTGTGACAAAGAACAGAAAGTGGCCTACATCAAAAGTATTGTATCATTCCAGGCAGATAACACCAAAATACCTGGACAGTCTTTCCAAGACCCATTTCATCAGCAAGAATTCCATTCAAATGATTATTGTACAATGAAACCAACCACCGGAGGCCATTCATCTGGTACCTACACATCAAATCATTCCAGCACATAAACTTAAAAACATACCAAAAAAAAAAAGATTGTCTGTAATTAACACCAACTACAAATGTTAAAAACATTACATGAAGAAATAGACAAAAAAGAAAAGTACTGAAAGAAATCCACAAACAGAGAATCAAAATTCAACTTACTCCCTCAATTTCCCCCCCTGAAGAGAAGTTGGCTGCTCTGTTATGCTCTCTTTTATACTGCATAGACATTGCATAGACAAATTAAAATGAACTGAAAAGTCTCGACGATAATTTCATGAAAAAACCAAAAAAATAAAAAGTCCAGAATTGAAAGTTGGAATATAACATGTAGGAAAGAACATCATGGTGATTCAAACAAAAGGCCGGTTTGACTTAGATACCTATGAGCCATCAGATAGTACTTTTCATTGCTTTCCAGATAATGCTGCAAAGAAAAATTGAGTTAAATCAGATGGAGAATATGAAGGAAAAAAATCACAAATTAGGCAACTTACCTGTGCCTGGTCAGTCTCATCTTCATTCTCAATAGCAACCTCCTTCTTTTCAACAACATTTGCGGACCTACTCTCATCCATATCTGTCTCAAAACATCGTGTCATGGCCTTTGCCTCCTGTAGTTTGGCACCCAGCTTCTGAAGATACTTTTCAGTCTCCTTGAGCAGTTGCTTAACACGATCCGATTTGGCATCCTATACAATTATGTAAATGTAATAATGTGAAATAATATGCAAAAATTATAGCTACCTTTTTAAAAAAATTAAAAAACAAAAAAAAGAGCATATAATAACCCAGAGGGCCATTAAGAAGTAAAGGATCTACCGGACCTGAACCATCCGTAAGTACCCCTCCACATCATTGATCTTTAATAGATTAATCTTCTCACGCTGAATTCTGTCAATCTTCTCACGGTGTATCCGTTCCTTCCTTTTATGGAACTCCTTTACATATTTGTTGAAACCCTTCCAGCGCTCTCTCTTAATTTTAAACCAGTCATCCATTCTCTCCCTACAATACAAGTAACCAGTCAAATTATTTTTAAAACTATAATACCAATACAAAGATCAGATGAAAAAATTCAACAAAAGGAACTCTACTTGTAATAGCAACAAAATTGGCTAACTTAGAAACAAATAACAAAAATCCATCTCTGCAGTACCACAAAGGTAAATCCTTAGATTTCCACATAAACCAACGAACACTTTGAGAACTGCATGAGTGAGACCTACTGAGGAAAATAAATTACTAAATGAACCAAGCTCAAAGATACATACTTGTGAACTTCTATTTCAGAAAAGAACTCTTTCTGCCTCTCATGAATTCTCTTCTGTCGCTCCTCCTTCATTTTCTGTTCAAATTTTTCAATCTGTTTTATCCGCCTTCCATGTTTATGTTTTTTAAATGCTCTCAAGCGCTCCATGTCAGATGTGATAGGTTTGAAGAAATCATGCAGAAAATCACTGCCACAGTAAAACAAATACACTTTCAGAAGAAAAAAAGCTAAAAAGCATACGACACCTAGTTAGAAGCAGGAGATGACACAAAGTTTAACCAGGTAAATAAACAAAAGATAAGGGCTTTAGAGATGCCAATTAGACTCAGATAATAATTACCTCCGCAAGCGACGTTGAAGCTTAAGCAGCTGAAGCTTTTTCAGTTCAATGACACTTCTTGTCTTAGCAGAAATATCTTCAGATGAACTCACAGTCTCCTACACCATAAATGTTAGCACAAACCAAAGTTGATAATTATAAATAAACACTTCTAACCGGCAAAAACAACGCAGTTTCTTTCAATTCTCTCAATGCAGTTAAACTAGTATTGATATGAGAATTTGAAAGAAGATAATAAACCACAAAGTGTAAAACAAGAAGTACAAACAGGGAAGTTCAGTTAAATTCAAGTGGGAAGAAACCCAGAAACAAAGGCAGTTTGTAAATACAAGTATGAATTCATTTCCGATACAAATGGAAAAATGAGTTACACATACAGGAAAAACATGCTATGACTTGTGACAAGATATCTTCCATGGAAAATATGGAGAACAATTCGCCACCTATTATTAGATTGTGGAAGGAAACAATCAATTTACCTATGAACATGGTTATCAGACTAGAAAGCAACAAAAAGAACCATAGAAGATGTAGTTCTAGCAGTGCCAATTTGTTAACACCATGGACACAAGAAGTTTAGCAGTCATTTTCGTGACTAAGGCTATCCACTGCATACGTGTCTGCCCTGTCTGATACCAGTCTGATCCAAGAAATCCCAAACCAACCATTAAAAGCATGGCATAATGGTTCTTGGACTATGTTTGATCCTGATCCTTGTAAGGACCATTGTGGCTTGGCATCAACAATTCAAACAGTCAGACCACAACCTGACTGCCTGGTCCAACAGTCTATGAAGGCATAGCCTTAAGATAATAAATAAATAAAAATCTGCTAACGCATAGCTTCTGGTAGAAGTGTTATAGACATTATCAAAATATCTGCTAACATATTTATGGAGTTATGGTAGAACTGTAGAAGTGCTATAGATATTGTCAAACCTCTATAAGCATATGCATTATTAAATAACTACATCATATATGGAAATGCCCTTTCACTTTTTCTTTCCCCTACAGACAAATGGTCCACTTTCTTGAACCATGTGAATAGCTGATCTGGTCGAACCAATAGATACTATCCACTATCTCTCTAATGGTTCTATATGGGTTCTCGTTCTCATTAGCATAAATGACAACATCTCTTTATGTTTCTTGCTACTTGAGATTTTCCACTTCATGACACCTTAAAAAAAAAAAAAGGTTATTACTCGACAATTTCCAAGATAAGTCAGTTTTCAACCAAATTTGAGAATTCTTATTTCTTGCTTGTCACATTACCAAGTTGAACAGATACTAGATCATCAGAAACCCAATCAGATGCTTCTAGGCAGATTCAAGACACAGGTTTTGGGGAGCTTCATACATGTAGCTATCAAAACCTAAATCTAGCTATCAAACAGACATGTATCCAGCTCCAGATTCAGTTCTAAGTGTGTGAAAACTATCAAAGTGCATAGATACAAAACTTGAAAAAATATCAAGGAAAATCCCTCTTGAGAAAAAAAAGAATCAAGAAAAATACTATTATTTTCAAAGCACACCTTTAATTTATCAAAAGAGGCAGTAATTTTTTCCTCCATCTTCTTCTGTTTCAGTGCCCAATTTTCTTCCTCAAGCAGCTTCCTTTTCTGTCTGTCCATAATCCACTTCTCTGAGGTAGTGTACTTCGGAGAAGGTGGAGTCTCAAAAGATAATGACTTTTCATCCTCTTCTTCCACTGAAGATTTTTCCAGCATGGTAATTGGATCCCCACTGAGGGTAACCATTTTGCATCCATCTGAAGCAATTTGCTTTTGAATCTCAGATCCCCTTTGATCATCTGAACCACAATTTCCACCAACAACAGAAGCGTTAGTAAAACTATTGAAAACAATAGGCTCTGCTTTTGCACTATGTTTTCCTCCCTGCAATGCTTTCATGGTTAATGGATTCACATCCTTTGGAGGCATTGGCATATGAGGTTCAACTCCTTTCCCTGAAAGTCTGTTCTGCTCTCTCAATGGAAAAGTGGATGGATATTTATCTGCATATCGCCTTGCTTGCATAACAGAAGTCTCCACCGTAAACAATTTGTTTACTCTATCCCTGTCGCCATAAGTTTGAGACTGATTTAAATGATTTTCTTCTCTTTCTAAGAATTGTTCATGCTGAAACAAAGAAGTTCCAATTGCTCCCTCAGTAGCCTCGTGATGACAGCTGATTCCTGTCCAGATTCGGTCTCCCCTTCCCACTTGTTGATGGCCATTGTCAGGATCATCCTTATCTTGAATATTCTCAGAAGAAATACTGCTATGGTTCATTGTGGATTCAGGCTCCAAGGTCGTAGCCACGCCCACCTGTGATTCTGCTGTTCCTTGAGTCTGCATTTCATCCTCAGGTTTTCTTGTCGCAAACAGAATTTTTTTGCTGTCTTCTGTTAGCAGTGACTGGTCAGTAGGTGGACAGTTTTGTTTTTCTATCTTCTTCGTGTTCTCCGTGTCTTTTGACAAGGAGTCAGTATCTATCAGACTTCCAGTGGATGAGGAACCTGGAATAACTTTTTCAGCTTCTTTTATATCATTTGTTCTTCCAGATCTAACCCCTACTTCAATACTGTTACTTGGCCCCATTAAGGATGACTCTTTCCCTCTATGGTCAATCAGTTCCCTACGAGCTCCATCTACACTGCCACCTGCTCTGACAAGTACAAGAATTAAGGAGTTGCTAATCAGATAAAAGGACAATAAAAGTACAGAAGTACCAACCTTCTTTTGGATAGCTTTCTCCAATCGCAATTTCAAGATGCAGTTTCCTAGGAACCATTCCATTCCTATACATAAAAGACAGCTAATTAAGAGATTGGATCCGAAACAAAATTCTGTAATGCCTTATTTAATTTTTCTTCAGAGGCTGAAAACTAGGCACTTTGGGGTGAGTGACATGCCTGAAAGCTAGAAATACAAGGCACTGGGCTCTGAGTTGTTTCAATTGTTGTTCCTTGAAAGGCATCCCTGAGAAAGCAGGAGGCTGAGACATTAGACTCTTTCCTGTATCTCGAGAAACTCCACCGCGGGCCATACTCATTTCCATGTCACTGTTTGTCTCGCAACCCTGTTGACACAGATACCATCTTTGCAAAGTGAACATCAAAAGTTAAAATTAATATAAAAATGCAGAGCAGAGAAGCATAGCCAATGTGTATGGAATCATTTCAGAACATCAATCATGGTATATGTAGCAAGAACAAGTGCCTCAAAAGGCGTGTTTGATGGCTACCAACTACAGAACTCCACATAAAGGATAGCCTATTGACTATAACTTGCAAGTTTATTTGGCACAATTGTTGCACTCTTTCGAAGAATTTTTTTTCCAAATTCAGTTCATTATCTTTTTTGCAGAGCATTGAACCCCAAACAGTTAGAATGAGGCTTACTTGAGTTGAGTATTTACACACAGATGTGACAAGAGCAGGAATACAAAAACTGGCTACAAATACCAGGAATTTGGCAACAGATAAAGGGCCATGGCCCGTGGATCGAAGACAATCCCAACCTAGCATTTTTTGCACAAAGGGGCCACTCTCAAAATCAAACCATCTTCATGCTGGCAGCCCAAGCTTTTCATCATTGCACCAAACGACAGTATAGGTTTGAAAATTGACAAAATAACATCATTGGACATCACTTTTTGAGGAACATGCTGAACTTCAGCCACTGATGTATATATTTCAAAAGAAAGTTATTTGACCATGAACAAGGTCCTCAATATCGCTTCTATTTGGAAGTTGTATTTTCAGTGATAGCTAGCAATGTGCTTAGCAACTAGGACTTCTTGGAATAGGTATAAGTAATAAGGCCAATCAGATTTCATGCCAAGTTTAGTTTATAAATGTTCAGCCTTTAGCAATAGCGCTTCCCATCTTGGAATCTAAGAGAATAAAGGAAATCAAATAGCAGGAAAGACTTGGATCTCCATAAAACAGTATCCTTCAATTTTCTTCCCTGAAGCTCCACTTGAACCATTACTGATTTCACCTTTTTTTACAACTTGACAGAGGTAAAGATACTTAGCTTAGCCAGGCCTGGACCTTGTTTGAGACCAAAGCTTCAATCAAACAGGAAAAAAACTCACAAACTTAAACCCCCCCCCCCCGGGCCCCCTGGTAAATCCAGAAAGAGAATTTTCAATAGCCAAGATGGCAAATTACCTTGAGAGCAACCATCAAACCCAAGCTTGATCTTCTCAACTGGAAGAGCTTTTACTTTCTTTGAACAAAGGAGAGGAGTAAGATACCACTTTAAATTTCTCATGGTGCGCAAGTCAATCCAATAAAGCTGTATCTCAACTATTTAAGTTTAGACCATTAACCACCTTCCAAAAATTCTGCCACCATACACCCTAATGTTTGCAATTTCAAGCTAAATATTTCAAAATTAGCAAGGTATTTCTCCTTCCCATGGATCCGAAATTTGCCAAAATTGGCGAAATAACGAAAATTTTGAGCAAAACCTGTCAAACTTGGCGATATATTTTCCCCACAGCTCAAAATTCACCCGACCAGTAGTAATCTTGAACGTTGTATAACACCCACAGATGGGCCGACAAACCTAGATTCATCAAGGTGATTTCTAGGCTTTAACCTTCCAATTGATCTCAAATGAAAATCATAACAGAAATTCCACTTTCATATACTTATTTTAGCTCCTTGGAGCACAATGATCATCCAACTCATAGATTGAGCTACAAACTCCAGTATTTCTGACTTCTGATTGGAAAAATAAATATTTTGGTTATAATTAAGTTAACAGGTGACAATACATAATTCTACAAGTAACAATGGATGTTAAGATTATCAATGCAGAAAATAGAAAGGGGCAGTGCATTTAATTAGCCTTCGCATAGGGATTCGATAGGCTTTTTTCCCTTGATTGGAATTTGATTATGGTATAGTCCCGTACCTTATAAATGATCTTTTATAAATTCCTAAAAGAAAAATGTTGATAGAACCCATAGTGACAATGAAAGAGTACCTCAACCATCTTACAGGAATTGGTCACTTCTAAAATTTCCTAAGAGAAAAATGTTGATAGAACAGAACGATGACGAAAGAGTACCTGAACCATCTTACTGGAATTGGTCACAGTATTTAAAGCACCTTGATCCTGCTCTAAGACCCTTCCACCAGATAATGCCTCTTCCCGACGACTGGATGAACAAAATGGAGCATCCAGACCTTTCTCAGAAACGCTTTGCATTGCATCCTTTATGAATCCAGGTTTCCTAAGTTCAGAATGAATAGAAATTTTGGCAGAAGCAAACTCAACAGCAGGAGATTTCATGGGCATATCAGTAGCTATCATATCATTGCTCTTCTGCAGTAGCTGAGATCGAGAAGAAGCCTCCACATTTCTCTCCTTACACATCTTTGACGCCAAATCATGACTGTCGAAAGAACTGTTAAATGGCATTGGAGCAGAGGAACCTGGCCTTACTATTGGATATGAACTAAAAGCACCAGGCATGCCACCTGAGGTAGCAGTGTTACCATGTGAGGTGTTACTGTTTACTGGTCCAAAGGACCTTCCAGGAACCCCAAGTTCAGTCTCATTACCAAGAGATTCCTCTCCAATTTGTTGCGCTGAATGAGGAACCTTTTGTTGTTCCCAAAAGTTTCCAACCTTGCAAAGAATTGTTCCTTCAGATGACTGGCCAGCTTCCTTACTTGTTCCAGGAGACTGAGCTGCCAATTGGGACATGGAAGTTTCAGCTGTTGAACTGCTGTAAACAATATTAAGAGGAAACCTAGAGCCTTGAGAATTTTCTGTTTGTAAACCCACTTTATTCTGATTCCAGCCACCAGAACTGAGAATTTCATGTCTGGACAGTTGCATGCCACCTTTCGGTAGTCCTAAGGTACCATGAGGTGAAGAAACTTCTGCCTCTTCAGGGTATCTTGGAGTTGAAGCCCAACCCATTGAATTGCTGGTTTTTGTTGTATCACCTGGCCTTTTTATTAGACTCTGATTCTCTTGCTTGGTCCTAAATATTGATCCTAATCCACCAGAAAACGATGGCAGATGATTTACGTGACCACTATTCTGAACAGGATTGTGTACAACAGCTTTAAGTGTAAAACTGCCTTGGGCATCACCCTTGTTCATCAGCTTCCCCTTCATCATATTGGATCCAATGCCAGGACCATCTAGTGGCTGAGGGTTGTCATTTTGTTCTTCCATGGCAGATGTTGAGGAGTCTGCTCTCTTTCTCTTACCACTAGCCTTCTTAGTGTCTTTTCGACGTTCCTGTTTTCCTGGTTTTGCTGTATCACGCCTTTCCTGCGAGTTTGCAGATCTGGTGTCAAGACTCGATGGACTTTCATGATCAAACGATTTACCACTTCTCTGAGATGCAGAACCTTGATAAGCATCATGTCCCACATTTTCAACCCTGCTTGGCCCAGCTGGTGGCCTATTCGGAACAATTGCCTCAAGCCTTCCCATCTCATTCTCAGGAAAGCATGCTTTAGACTCTTTCAGAACCCCTATTCCCTGGCTCGATCCTCCATAAACATCATCTTTTATCTTCCCACTTGATCCAGCATGCCATGCACTGAAAGACATGTCACTGGGACCAACTGATGACTGATTGTGAAGCTTATCCTTGTCCACTGACCTTTCAACTGCAGAATCTCCCATTTGTGTTCCACCAGTCATAGGAAGACGTGATGACTTCAACGCCTCAATGTCAATACCATTTTGATTGATCACCGTTTCCATGGCCCTGGCATATAAAAAAAATATCAGGTTAAATTTTTTAGCAGGAGATGAAAATAATCATGGCATGGATGGATATATCAAATCTTCCACTAAATTGAGAAAAGGAGAGCTTGAGTCTAATTTGTTCAATCATCATGCAGTTTCCTATTTATCTACTTAGTTCTTTATTTTGATAAATAACAAAACCATGCAATTAAGAGATAAGACTTTGAGGATGTCCCAGCAAAAGATATAATATAACCTGGCAAACATAAAATATCAAAGAGCTAACTAATAACAACAAGAACCACTATGTATTTTCATACTAACAAAGTAGTCTCCTGCGACTGAATTAACCATGAATGAAGAAATGGGACCTTCAGAAAAGAAGCCGTTATGACACATGACATGGATATTCCGAGTGTTACATTTCAAATAATATCTCACTTTCTAAATGAATATATGACATTATATTAAAAAACAGATTGGGACTTTATAAGCTTCTTTATCAAAATAACAGATCGTGAATCTACAAGCCTTTCTGTTCCACCATGAAAGTGATGATATCAACTCTAGGACTACTCTTTTTTTTCTTTTTTCTTTTTTTCTTTTTTTTCATGTCAACTGAAAAAATTCACCGAAGACAAAGGGGCAATGGTCAAAGGCTGACATACCAGATCATACAATGCACAAATACAATGTAAAACTCTGGAATCAGAGCACCCTTGTACAAACTCTCAAATCTCAATAGACTCCCGATGCATTAGCCATTAGTCAGTAACTCAGCTAGATAAATAAGAACCAATCTGGAGGTCCAAGCCAAGCTTGTGATATCTGTCAGGCCCGGTCCAAAAGCATCCATTTGTCCAAGTTTATGTCATTAGTACAAGACAGATATATATAATTTTTTTAACTGAGTAATTATAACTTAAATCGTTTTTGGTGAGCAGCCTTATTGCTAGTGGTCTTTAGAGAAGGGTATGTAAGTCATTAAGTTACTTTATAAAGAGTGTTAGTCAAAGTATGGCCATATTCCTTATTGGAGTTTATTTTGTTCTAAAGAGTTTCACATACAAGTAATGAGATACACCCATGGTTGAGAAGTCTATGCTCTATCAACTCTCGTTCCTTCCCTCCTCCCTCCTCCCTCCTCCCTCCTCCCTCCTCCCTCCTCTTTCTTTATTCAGTATCCATTTTTCTTGTCCCTTCTCTTTCTTTTCATATTCCGTACTAAGAAATGCAGAGAGGCAAACTTTATTCATTTCAGATAGATAATAATGGTCAGCCCTTCTTTTCTAAAACCAACAGGTAAGTTGATATTAGTTTTTCTTCTCAACTCTGTTCTCTAGTTCCAAATATTCAAGTTGATTAATCTTCTTGAATCAGTTCACATTCCTAATCTGCTTGCAGTATAATTGGCTTAAAACTATCTTTCATCATTATTCACATATCTAGCACTGTATTTAGTTCATCTTCATCAGCACCTTACCTATTTGATTAGGAACCCTTTTCATTCTTCACGTAGGACCAGAACTGTTACCCTCTTATTGGATTTGGGATTCTTTTGCTTTATATGATGGATCTCTCTTGGAAAATCTCATTAATGATGAGTCAATGTTCCAAACAATCAAACACATCCATGTGAGAAAATCTCATTCTTTTGCACTACTTTCCCTCTCCTTTTTGTGCCCTCGCTATCACGGCCATAAAGAATTGAGACTCCATACTAAGGAAAAAAAGGGAAGGGAAGAAGTTTATTGAACATCCTAAGAACAGACTACTCCTGCAGGTGTGAACTGTGGAAACAAAACACATAAACTCATGAGTTCACATGAAAGAGCTTAGACATGGATCAAATGTTTTCCCCCCTTCCAAAACTCTTACGTAAACACAGATAAAAATGCATTCCAGTAGGAAAAAGTGAAGTACTGCACCTACGTACTTTTTTTTTGGTACCATACTTTCTTCTTCTTTTTTAGGTAAGACCGCATCTACATACTCACAATATTATAAATTGTGAAACCAAACTTATACCGAATAAATCAATAATGTGAATGCAATTTGAAACCGACAGAAACATATTCAATATATGAAAACCAAAGAAAAATTATGCATCTCCTCAAAATATGATTCACCTTGATATTACTTGATATGGCAAGGACTGCTCCTTCCCACTCATCTTCATGTGCTGGCATATCTGATACACTCGAACCAAATAGAAAAATCCATGGATATATTATTTAGAATGAGCGAGAAATTATCAAGAAGCAAGTGCAATTTTCAAATTAAGCTACTTCGCATCTACCACGTATAGTTTCATCGCCAGTTTCGCGGGCTCATCTTTTGACTCCTGAATAAGCTTTTGCAGAAACTTCGCTGCCTCCATTTCAACATGTTGTGAAGCTGCCATCTCATTATCACTGCAAGAAAAAAAAAAAATCACCCTTTTCAAATCAAGACCGTTAGGGAAAATCTGCCCTGTGCAGTCACGACAATCTGTTACGATTACTGGGTCATATCAGCTCAAATATACAGCCTAGCGTTTCAGACACTTCCAAACAATACATTTTGGGTTTCGTGTCAAAATGGGGCAGATGATCTTCGGCAACAAAAATTAAGGGGGGTAGGGGAGTTCTTTGCAACTTTTCGTGGAACCGTAATCAGAAGAAATGTGAATTTTAACACTGCCAGGATCTCAACACGCTAAAATGGTTGGCCATTGGGAAAAATGAAACCCTATACCTAAATTTCAAGCCACACTCCCGATATGAACCAAATCGCCATGAATTCTTCTCTACACAAGAACGAAGAAAAACACAGACGAACACAGATGTGTTTAGAAGAATAGCTAATCGATTAAACTCGTACAGCTCGACTTCAGTTCCTTAGTAAATTCAAACAAAACAGGATTACCTTCTAATGTCGCGGCTATGATCCTCGCCCCTTTTTTTTTCCTCTCTAATTCTCTTCTTATACTGCTACAATGCGGAAGAAAAAAGGATCAGGGACGAAGTACATCGAGCAAATCATGTCACGCGAGCAACCACATTACATGATCTCGAGGGTTTTTCACCGTAGATCATCAACATATGTAACCAGGCGATGACACTTTGGAAACAATTGCGATATTGTCCGAAAATGGGTTTTCGTGTAGTATCGCGTAGTAAATTGTGCATCAAATCTTTTGTTTAATTGGATTACTTAAAACAAATCTTACCTGAAGAAAAATATTAAATAAAAATTGTATGGTTGCGTGGCCCATCGCTCAGGCACATGTCGCATGAAATTACAATCCATACCAATAACTCAATCCCATAGTCAGGCATATAAGGTGGTGAGATTCAAAACCATATCAACTCACATCGATTCTCATAAAATTGATATAGGATCATCCCTCATAAGTTGATATGGGATCGTTACAACTTGCTCTCTCCTTTGCCCTTCGCATCTCCCCCTCTCCCTCCTCCTTCACCTTTTGCAAATTGCTTGTTTCAATCGGGATGATTGTTGTTACACCTCTACAACCTAGATACTGTTCAATCCACTTTGTTCAACTCATGCCCACCGTTAGTCAAAATGGGAACAATAAAAAAAAAAACGTAAGATACGGATTTTAAACATATAAAAACGATGAACAATATGGTAAAAAAAATGATAAAAAAAAAGGGAACGACAAAATGACAAAAACGAATGGTACGAGTATTAAACGTGTAGTTTTCAAAAGAACGAAACTAAAAAAACGATAATATACTATTGCAATTTGAGAGATTATTACTTGTATACATGCATCTAATGTTCAAAAAATTATGAGAGTCCTAAGATAAAATAGCCCAATGGGCTACAAGAAAATGAGATGTTGCTAGCTTTAGCTTCTCCTTACTCAATGGGCTATAAGAAAATAAGTTTTTTTTTTTTTTTTTTCTATAGATAGTATGGAAGTTAAGAACCAAAAACCAAGTACCATATTGTCTTCACTCTTCACTTTTACTTTTTTTTTTTTTTCTTCTTTTTTTTAATTAATTAATTTTTTTAATAGAATTCATATTTGACCCTTAAAAAAGGGATACGCGTTTAAAACGGATTATTTTTCCGTTTTCGTTCTTTCCCGTATTGTATAATAGCATACGGGAAAACGTATTTTAAACGGCAAAAAAATACAACCGCGTTTTAAACGCGTTTAAAACCCGTTTTAACTAACATTGCTCTTGCCACCTTCCCCTATTCTCTCCCCCCGCCCTTCCTTTTGCATGCCACTCTCACTGCTAGATATGGATGAACCAATGGGCCCATTGATGTCTCCCGATTCACATAATATATTCAAGGATTCCTGTTATGGAATATAACGGTAGCAGTGGAAGCTAAAAATACATCCGCAAGTGGTGGTGGAACGTTATTAGAAGGCTCTTATAAGAAAATGGAAGGACATTTACTAGGAGGCAATGATGGTTGGGTGTGGGAGGGAGGAGAGTGACGGGGAGTCAACGGAATGCAAGGGGAGGGTAGTGGGTTCAAGGAGAAGAGGTGAGGGGGTGACAAAAGGTAGGGGTGGTGGTGGTGACTAAGATGGGCAGAGATAGTTGGGGCCAACAATGGCTACGGTGAGCAATAAGCAAGGGCACATGGGGGAGATGTCAAGAGGGGCTCACGACAATGTTGCCGCAAGGCTGACGGGGGCGCATGAAACCAATGGGCAGTCTGGGTTACGATCCTTACTTCAATGTTTTGACTCATTCTATAGTTTTGCAAACAACGAGTCCATCAAGGGCTCGATCGGTGACCCCTCTTATAGCACAAATATCTAGCTTTTATCACACAGATAATGCTTAAAATTCCGTATCCATAATGGATCTATGACACCAGCCTGTCCATGGGGCAATAGACCACTAATTAAGGATGCATTAATTGTTCTAACTCTTGTTCATAATGCCTCATTGGTTGGTGGGATCCAATGAGAAGAGGGTTACTCATCTTCCCGCGTGATCTAAACTCCGTATCTTTCGAGATGAGGTCTTCACTATTTTTTTTTTTAAACTAAATTGAAACCTATGCCCTACGTCGAGAACAACCATGGCCCCAAAAATAGAAACCTTATTTGAATAATCGATCTTCGAGATGTTGAAGATGCTTTACACATAAGAAAGGAAGGAAAGAGAATAAGAAGAATAGGGGACTTCCAGATATGATCGTCCACGTGTCACAGAACACATATCGGCATCCGAGGTCATCTCCACCAGCCTCCATAGATTCGTTGGCCGTAGAGGATCTCGATCCTATCTTCATCTCTCATCCGATGTTTGTGCATCGTTTTTATTTTATTTATTATTATTATTTTTTTAATGATATCATCATGCACAAAAACTTTTGGCTTGTGAATATATATTAAACAATAGGGTTGTAACATTTGTCTTGATTAACGTCGCTGATAGAGGATTGCGATTTTAACGAATGGATTAATGAACAAAAAGCGTTAAAAGCACTTTTACAGTAGTTTATTGGAATGTAAAATATGAGAAGCAGTCCAACGATAATATTCGTTTGGGTTTACATCCTTGCGGTAAAGAGACTAATGATCCGCATTACCAAGCGCTAATCTAATCGAGCACAGTAGTTTGCGAGGGAAAGGATAAGGGAATCTATCTCTACGTCGCCACTCTCAATCTTCTCTGTTTCAACTAACCTGTTCCTCAACACTTCAATTTGTTCACACAGCTTCAATGGCAAAGGCAGTCGCCAGCTGCTCGTTCTCTATGTGCACACAAAGCGACGCCTCTCGAATCCCTTATTTTGGCTGCCATTTCGCCACTTTGCGGAGGAACTTATACTCAGATATACCTAAAGTTAATAAATTAACGTATTCCAAACGGAAAGCTATAACGAGAGGCCCCTCCTCTAATGGCGAAACCAGAGAAGAGGTAAACCATAGACTATCTCATTTCATTATGGATCTTATCATCTTGATATTGTTATATGCTTGGAATTGTTTCAATGGAGTTCTGATCCTTGTTAAGATTTTTTTTCATTGGTTAGTTGGTCAGGGATTCAGGGCTTAGTACAGGAGTTGACAGTTGGTTTTATCGATCAAAACATTCAAGAATTGATTTTTTTTTTCTTTCTTTTTGGTGCTGCATACTGTGCTTCTTGGTGTTCGGCGGTTTTATTTATAAATGTCTTTCAGATATATGCGCTCTACAATCTAAATGGTGTCGTTTCCCCTCCTCCATCTTCATTCTTTTACACCGTCTCTTAGTTGATAAAGAAATCTCTTTCCTAACGCAAGCAATGCTACTTGTGTTTTGCTTCATGCTAAATGATTTAGTTAGCAGACACATTTTGATTGATTTTATCATATATGTTTTTATGTCACTCAATTTGCAGAGTTAATCCCGTTTCACATTGGTAAAATTATCGCTAAACCTTGAACGTCTAATGAGAGCATTGGTTAAACCAATTTTGTTTCTTATCCTAATTTTGCACTTGTGTTCATTTCTAAGAAGAAGTTGGTACAAAGATCAAAAGGTGAAAGGCGGCATTCAATTCCAGATGGGGTTCGAAGGGAGACGGGTAAAACCAAATCAACAGCGTTTAAATCGCCTGGCGTACAAAGAAAAGACAAGAAAGGTTTTGGGTATGACATTAAGGAGCCACAGGTATGAAACCGATCGTTGGGAGATTTCATAGAGTTGTATTGTTTTATTGTAGCTCAGCCAGACATTGATCGTTGGGAGATTTCATAGAGTTGTATTGTTTTATTGTAGCTCAGCCAGACATTTTCTTTCTTTAATGATTTTCTGATTCATCACATTTTTTAGTGGATCATTTCCTAAAGGGGGAAGTATGAACTGATTTTTCCTTGCTCATTTCTATTTCCACATCATTTTCTATTGGCATGCAATATTGACAGTTATAGTTCAACAGTTGTGGCTGAGCATTTGTATAACACATAACGAAGCTTCTGAGCTCCAATCATCATAGGAAATAAAATTTTCAAACTTCAAACCTATTATCTCCAGCCGGTTAGTGGAAGGACTTGTAACACTTTTTGGGGGGGTGTTTTGATGTACTATGGCCATTATGCTAGTGCTTGGAGGTGAAAGACACTTGCTTTACTTGTCTCTACATCCAGTTTAGTGAGAGAAGTTGTATCTGATGGCATTGCAGCGTGTTGGAAGCTGTTGAAGGTGAGAAACTGATATCTAAAGGAAAAGCATAACTTCTTTATAATATGCAGCTACAGTACATCCAGTTTAGTGAAAGAAGTTGTATCTGATGGCATTGCAGCGTGTTGGGAGCTGTTGAAGGTGAGAAACTGATATCTAAAGCAAAAGCAGAACGTCTTTATAATATGCAGCTAGAGTTGTTTCACTGTCAAGGATTGGATTGCAATACTAAATTTGTGACATGGATAGAAGGCCTATGGAAAAATCTTAATTCTTTGCCATGACTGAGATGATGTAAATCTACTACATTACCTATATACGCTGTTGATAGTCTTGACACTAACAGCTTTTTGACAGGAAATCCACATGACTTCTTAGTATTCCTGGTACAACATGGTAGGCACAATATACATTGTTTTGTGCATGTTATTGACAATTCATGTTTGGCTGCAATATCAATATGAAGCACCTCCGATGCCAGAAGGATGCCAGAAGAGTTGGCCCTCACTAGAATTATGAATAGAAAAATAAATGGTGAAAGTAATGCTCCAACCATTTGGTAAGGTCTTTGTGGCTGAAAACAGATTCTGTTATGTGTAACTAGGAGTATGCGGCATTGCTGGAATTGAAGATATAGAGTTCATATTGAGAAAGGGTAATTTACAGCGCCACCCCCTGGAGAATGCCACTATTATAAGAACACCCCCTCTATTTCACCAAATTAGACTCAGACCCCCTACCGTCAGTCAATGTTAAGGAATATACCTTATATGCTGATGTCAGCAACTATATTTTATTTTAAATACCAAAATTCCCTTATTAAATACAAAGTACCTAAAATACCCTTGCAATAAGATAAGATAATATTTCTCGTCGGTCTATGGAGGGATCGCCGGGAACAGATACATCACTGAAGGTTTGGTTTTTTCCCTTCTTCCTTTGTTTTTTCTCTGTGTTTCCACCTGGTTCGGCTGAAAGTAGAGCTAAGTTTCGGGAATTTTTTTTTTTCCTGATTTTTCTCTGTTCTTCCATCTGCTTTTTCTGATTTTTTCTCTAGACAAGAGTCACAAGACACTTATGTTATGCACAAGATGAACATCGAAAAATAGGACACAACATAAGTAATGAAACTTACAGTAGGTGAAGTCTAATTCCATTATCAAGAAAATTTACAAGATCTTCAAGACTATTCTTCACCTTGATGACAAGAGAAAACTGTGCTCTAGAAAGTATGGGCTGAGAACCACAGAAGGATAAGTATAAGCATTATTCACATAATACATCTCCTTCCAAACTCTGCTATTCCGGTGGTATAACAAGATCTGTTTCTGGGTCACCATTAACATGAATTCTTCAGTCTGACTAACCGGGAAAAAACACTGGCCGCAAGTCCTCTTATACATCTGAGACTCAATTTGTCCACCATACATGATTCCTCTCTCTCATAGATCTTCAAAGCCCATATACTCATCAATGCTTCCAAAATCTGAACTACAGGCAAGGAACCTCCCAAATCCACTCTACTTCCACTCTCACCTTGACCGATTACTTCAGCTGGCAATGGGATCTTCCCCCAAACCTTATTATCCAAATCAAGCACAAGGATATACAAGCAGTTGGACGTCAACCAGTGGAGAGACCCACTAGCGAATACAACTTGGTTCTTGTCATATGGGTCATCAGATATGGAGGAAACAGATCTCCTCCATGTTTTGGTATCCGAATAAAAAACATGGCAGATGAAAGAATCGTGTCTCCTCGGTCGATCATCTACGTGGTTGTTGTCGTCCTATTACAAGTATTGTTCATCTATCTGATCACAGCTTACACATGTTGAAGAACATCGCCGACAGTGGCGTTGTGCGTCTTCTCTCTCTCTGGCTTCCGCTTGATGTCTCCGTGAAGGTGAGAATAGGTAGGGTGAAGAGGATTTGAGCTAAAATGAATTTTAGTGAGAAGGGTATAAATGTCATTTTAACTCTTGACTTAACAGTGACTGACGATAGGGGGTCTAAGTCTAATTTGGTGAAACAGAGGGGTGTTCTTATAGTAGTGGCATTCTCCAGGGGGTGGCGCTGTAAATTACCCATTGAGAAATTGCAAAGGATGGACAGGTGAGGACTAGGCTAGGGGCAGCTGTTATATTCTAAAATTAAGTGGCGTAGGCTCATCTGTTCAGGTATGTAGGGAAAAACGAAAGTAGTTGATGTAGTAACATAGTGGAGCATGATGTGATGACACCAAAAAGTTGAAAGTACAAACCAATATACTCTATCTTGTAATCAGTTAACGGAACACAGAAGAGAAAAAAGTACTGTTTATAAGATTTCAGGACTCCTAGCAGTATTAAAGTTTCTAATGATTGAGCTTTAATGTTCAGGTTAGGTATAACGGATATTAGCAAATCAGGTCAGCGTTAAAAGACAACGGAATAGTATAAAGACTCTGTGGCTATAATGGGTTTTTAATTCTAGGATGGAAAAAAGAAAGTGGTTTAGAACCTCAATTTCAAGTCGAACAGAAATAGTCAGATTGCAGCATATTGTTCAGTTTAAAGATGACTGCTGTGGATGGGTGCAAGAATCACAGACCAGGGAATAAAACATATGCTTTTTCTGTGTGATTCCAGCCACCGAAACCACTGGGAAATGCAGTAACTTGAGGTGTGGGATTTGTATTGACCTCATGGGTTACTGTAGTAAAGAATTGATAGCAGAAATTAGTAATTCTGGTGGCCATTACTTATCAGTGATAAATGCAGCAATAACTGCTGCAGAAAAAGAAGAAGACCTTAAACAAAATGAAGAGATAAGAGGCCATTACTCTTCTCCAGGTAGTTGTCTCTACTCCATACCATCTCCTTTTGTCTGGTCAGCTACCTTGCCTTTTACAAAGGCAACAATGCTTAAAAAAATAGAAACTCTTTCACTTAACATTTCCCAAGCACATGATGGCATACTCTGCACAAAAGAGAAATCTTCTAATCTCTAACTTACTAAAAATTCAAACCCTAAGACCATTTCCTAATTTTTTAAATTAATATTTAATTTTGTGATGTATGATGCCAACTTGATATTTTCACTGCAATTACAAACTTAGCAACTTACAACAGGTGCTTCCTGAATGAAGAAAAGTAAAAACTACAGATAAAAAATAAAGGGAATTCTGAACGCTATTGATCTGTTATCTTTTCTTCCTTTATTCTTTTTCTTCTTTCTTCTCCTCTCCTGCAATCTCTTCTCTTGGATCTTTTGACTTATTACTGTTGAATATTGTCTCTGATTTAGTAACAGCACCTAATCATGACAATGAACCAGTCTTTACCTTACTAAAGTAGTGCCGCAAATAGCTGACAGAAATAATCCAGGCAATGATCCCACATCCTTTGAAACCTGAGATGCTCCCACATCAACAATTTTTTTTTAGGGACAGGAGATTCTCACGCCTCAATCTTAGTGAAGTAACAAAATTTCTATGGTTGTACCTATTTATAATCAGAACTCGCTTACTACTTGTTCTAAATCCAAAATTCAAAGTTCTTTGATGCACATTTTGTTGGGGTTACCTCAACAGGTTAATAGAAATTAGGGTTATTTTCCTTGCCTCTTCTTCAGAATGAGTTATTTTTCTTCATATCTTTAACTCTTCTAGACAGTGTCTCTTATGCTATTTCGCATATGAAGGACATCATTGCTACTTGGGGATGATTATTCCATGGTGCAAATGTGTACCTTTAAATCGTTTTTATGGTTGAATGATTTTGAGGCTTGATTGGATCCAATATGCAGAAATAATTATGCCTGAATCCCTGACAACTTTGACTTGAAAGGTCGTCTTTGAAAAATCCAATTACTTTATGTATTACAATACGCGCAACCATGAGAGACCTGGCCATGCAGCTTGTAGGATTTTATGGGGAAGTGTTCATGGTCAGTGATTTCTGCTTTTTTCCATTTGTGCCTTTTCAATCTTGTGAAACACTAACGCACATGGCTGTGCGCACTGTCACAGAATTGGTCGCAGCCGATCTCTATTAGGATGCCAAGAGTGGGAGTGTTTCAAGAAGTGCAAAATGAGAGTTATTGTCAGCATATTGCATCCTCTTTTTTTTTGCTGGGTTGTGGCTTGATTGCAAAAACTCAAATGTTGGAGAGATGATATGATTGTCTATCTTTAGGTTTTTGAAAATGATTGCCTCACCCACAGGTGTTTCACTCATGCAATTTCATGAGCAGAAAAAATTATTTGGGGTTAATACAGTAATTATTTATTTCTACCTTTTCATGAGCAGAAAAAATATCACTTTTCCATTGTTTTCTCTATATAATAAGTTTGGATTACCCCTTTGGCATGCATTTTCAGGTTGGTGACTCGGGCAATCTTCAAGATGCAGCTTTTCTTAATGCTGTCGTGAAGGTATAATTTGTAGTTTTTTCATGGAAATAGCATTAAATAGTCAATGTTAGTGCATTCTGTTGACCAGTTCAAATCTGTATTGCTTTTACATTTTCTGCTTTAAAGCATCCAGTCTTTCACTTATGCTACATCTGGCAGAATATACATATCAGGTGGTTTAGATTATCCAATCAAATTATTTGTTGGCATAGGAATTTTCTTAGAATCCTAGGTGAAGGCAAATGATAGGATGGTCCCAACCACACCAGCATGTTAATCCAGTAATAGTATATGAAAACTAAGGGCCCGTTTGATAACGTTTCTTCCGTTTCTATTTCAAGAAACGGTAGAAACATAAATTTCCGTTTCTAGAAACAGAAACGGAATTGAAGGTGTTTGATAAGTCATGTTTTTAGATGTCGATAATAACCAGTGAAAAAATGGCCACAAGTCGTTTCCAGAAACGGCGAAACAAGTTGAACTTGTTTCGCCTGGATCGTTTCTTGAACCATAAATAAGTAAAAATTTCTATTTCTATTTCTGAAAATAAGTGAAACGAAACAGTTTTATCAAACGCTTTTTGCTCTGTTTCTGCTGTTACTGGATACAGAAATGGCAGAAACGCGTTTCTTGAAACGTTATCAAACGGGCCCTAAGAATCCAGACCTCACCTATGAAAATGTGTCTAGCAGCAGTTATAATCATCAAATCAGGATTAGGCCTTAGTGCTAATTCATACGTCTCCTTAGGATAGGCCATTGATCAATCATTCTGGATCAAAGGGCATTTGTACCACTTGAAGATATGGAGGGTGAGAAAGGAAAGTTTCAATTGGCTACAGTTGAGGAAATATTTCACTTCTTTGGTTATGTATATAATGCTGGGGGATTATGGTCTGGATTGTGGGTGGTGCCTGCACCCTTTGACCGGTTATTGGTGACTTGGAGAGAGCAGAGGTTTAATAGAAGAGGCATAAAGCCTTGGTCTTTAATGCTGGTGGCAGTTTCATGGAGCATTTGGCCGGAGAGAAATGAGGGTGCCTTTAGGAGTGATACTGAACCTACTTGCAGGTGGTGGGTGAGTGCTACCGTGCTACATTCAAGGAGAAAAATTATATTCTGGGCTTCAATATGTGTAGACTAAAGAGTTTTTGGTTTGTCTGGGACAAACATCAAGAGAGACTCCGGTGGAATTTTAATGTAGGCTCCAGTCAATGTCCCTTTTACCTCTTGTTTTTTCTGAGCCTTGTGTGGTATAGTGTGCTTCTTGTATGAATTTAAAAAAGAGGAAGAGATATAACATGTATATGTGATGGAAATTGAGGTCCATTCTCCCATTGAATCACGTAGTGGAGGCAAGTTAGATTTGCAAGACCATCAGTCTCTGGATGGTCCAACCATTTCAAGCTGCAAATAATGGGACTTCATCTCTTTTTATGTTCAAATGTTATTGCTAGATTTTACATGATGTGAAAATGCAGGTGCTCCAAGAATGTCATTCACCTAAAGATGCAATATCTATTACCTTTCCATTCATATTGCCATTATCTATTGCTAATCTTTCATGCTTGTTGATATTTGGTCTAGGTTTATTGCACTCATACAGCACCTGACTATTCCCTTCCCTGGCAAAAACAGAGACAATATACAAGTACAGGCAGGCATGTCTTGAACTCTTGGCTGTTAGTTGTTCTTGGTGGATTCTTTTCCTTTTTGGGCTTGTCAATCTTCTATGATTATTATTGTGTAGTGTGTTGTAGCAGTGGGAGTATTTGCTGAGCTGTTATTGGTTATGCAGTGCTTTTATGATTGGGGATGGAAAACTTTTGACAAATGCGCATTGTGTTGAACATTATACACAGGTAATCTTCTACAAGTTTTCTCTCTTGTTTATCACCATGTTGTGGTTGGGATTAGGGATCTTTTTGTGTTGTGGGTGGATACCCGATCTGAACTATCAGGGTAGGACAACCCCTGTTTATCAATCAAATCCCTCCAGTGGACAGGATATTGCATACTTAAGTAGACGACTCATCTGCAAAAGGGTATATTTATCACAATTGTACTTGGGAGGTCAGACTGTCATAGAGTGTGAGATATAGGTGTTTGTCCTTGTTATTTCCCCAAATCCAATGTTTACTCTCCTTTAAGAGTTGTAGTGGAACCTGCGATAAAATCTCTCTTTTCCACATTTTCATTCTTTATTTCATTCTTTTTCATATTCCATCATTCAAACCCTAGATCTGCAAACCGCATATTTTAGCTTGGTTTCGGAGCTTTAATTGATCCAATTGGAGTTTATGGCAAGCCTGTTGAAGCCACAAGGTGTCACCTTCATTATCAGTCTGTACTCTGTACAGATGATGTCAGCACCTTTGTTGACCAATTGCTCCACTTGAGTGTGTGAAACCAGCACCTCAATAAATGTGCACCTGTGTTAACCTTTCTACATGGATCAAGAAAGGTTATAAATTCTTCCACTAGAAAGGCACATTGATGACAATCTCAAGTTGGAAACTGGAATTATTCCCCTCAAAGCAGATATTTTAGTTTTTCACTTGCCTAATTTGCTAGTACTTGATGAAGTGACTGCACTCAATTCCCTATTGACAGAATGATGATCATGACCATGTTCAACATGTCTTCATGTGCTGATTGTTTTCACAGAATACTAATTTTCTATGATGATCATGTAATGCATTGAGTGATTGCAGGTCAAAGTGAAGAGAAGAGGAGATGACACAAAATTTATGGCAAAGGTATCTACATAGTGTATTTTTGAGTTAATCCTTCTACTCTGTATTGTACTCGACTCAAATAAGTCCTGTCCCAACAGTATGCGTATGCGGTTTCTATAGTATTTTCTCAAATAATAAAATTTCAATCAATTTCTAAACTCACATCCTCTGAAATTACCTCTTCCACTTGCATCTCTCTTTTTTGAAACTGTAGTTCCAATAGATCAATATGGAACGTGACTCCTGTTTTATTAAGTCTTGATTACTTACTATTCTTTTAGCTTTTAAAATGTGTTGAAGCAGTAGCACTATGGCTCTAAAGGGGCTGAAATAGTGAATAGGATTTGTCTAGTCGTCTGATCAACTATATTTAGGTTTAATGGATCTTTGTTGAGCTGTGTTTAAGCAGGACTGGAAATTAAAACTGTTGTTCCTATTAATTGAATGTTGCACTATTCTTGATTTTTCGATCCATCCTGTTGTTATTTGATCTGGGTCTAGGGTTGAACCAGTTTTGTCTAGGTTACGATCCCCAGCTAAACAAGGTTTCAAGACAAGCTTGGGTTGCTGCCGACCCATGTTGTTATGCTATCATTGTTGTAGAAGTTTGGGAGGTTGTTCTAGATCTATCTTTGAGATTATAATGGTTATTGAACTAAATTTATCATGAACTATTTCTTGAGTGATCTCATGTACAGGTTTTAGCTAGAGGTGTTGAATGTGATATTGCTTTGCTTTCGGTAGAAAGTGAGGAATTCTGGAAAGGAGCTGAGCCACTCCGTTTTGGGCGACTTCCACGCCTTCAGGTTTTTATCCTATTCTCCTCTGGTAGTTGTAAATATTTTAGTATATGTTCTCAAGACAACTAAGAAAACCTCTACTTTCAAGCACAGCAACCTCCACAAGCTTGATTGCAGGCACTTGTTAAATTACTTAATCAATTACTATCAAAGAAAAGTAATTTTGAATACTATGCTTCATCATTTGGAAAGAAAGGATTTAGCTGCAATCCATCTAGGAACATGTGATTAGTCAATCTGAACATGTGATTAACTTCTATTTTGAGATGGGTTTATCTTACATGAAATTAAGTTAATCAGTTAAGAAACTTGCTCTGCATACGCTGTTGTAAGATGGTTTCACTTTTAAACTCCTCATTTATGCTTTCAAAATACTTTTGCTTACAAGGGAAAAGGTTTTGAGAAAAATAGTTAAACGGTATAAATTTGTAGTTTTCAACTCGGGCAGTGCCATTGAAGATACGACCACTGTTTTGGTTAATGTGTTGTTCAAAACAATTATGGAGCCGTGGTCTTAGACATCCTGCCATAAGATGTGTTTGCTTGTTACCTATTTGAAGGGTGGTTTCTTACATATGTTTCAAATATTTTTTTGTTAACATGAGGATTTTGTGTGAAAATTACTAAGAAATATAAATTTGTAGTTTCCACCTCAAACGGTACCTCTGAAGACATGGCCACTGTTTTTGTTAATGTGATGGTGAATTCAATTATGAATTCGTGCTCATAGAGTGATGTAATAATAGTTCCTCTCTCTTGCCCTTCAAAAAGAGAAAGAAAGAAGTGGTAGAATTATAATAATCAATTTAATACTGTGCTGAAATATGAGAAGATTAACCATAAAAGTTCTCTAAGTAAACTGAAAGTGTGGTAATCAATGATTTAGGGATTATTTTATTTATTTATTTATTTAAATTTTTTTTTTTGTCATTATCACAATATGACACTGGATAATAATTATACGAAACCATTTTATTTCTTGTTTCACTTTGAACATGAAATTTAATTGAAACAGTTCAATATTTGTAAGATGTTAATATATAAACAAATCATATTGGTGTTACCCCTAGTATCTCTCATTGAGCATTTCACTATTTTGTGACGCCTAACTTCTTGTAGTTTTATATTCAAATGCTTTGCAAGTTTGTCTGTTTGTGATTGGTACTAATGATGGAAAATTGGCCATGAATTTTACTAAATTTCTGCGAAGGCTTAGCCATGCACACTTCCTATTTTCTAGATGGACATGGAAGCATTAGAAGTGAATTGGTTAGAATTTAGAGTAATGGAATTGAAGTTCATAATGCAATGATTCCTATTGCCTGCTGCAACTCCAATTCATTGTTATTGGCCTTGTCATAAAATATTTATATTATGATGCTACATACCTTTATCTAGTGATAATTTCTGCACATTTAAGATGATTCCTCCTGAATGGCAGGATGCAGTAACTGTTGTTGGCTACCCATTCGGAGGAGACACCATATCAGTTACAAAAGGAGTGGTTTCACGAATAGAGGTTTGGTCAGATGTGTTTTCAGTTTTGATTTTGTATTTCTTTGACTTATAAGTTGCATTCTTCATCCATTTATTGTTGCAGCTGGAATTTCTTGTTTCATTGTCATGAGCACGAAGCAATTCTACCTGGATGATATGGCACAATTTTATTTTGGAGATTTCAATATCATCATTTCTTGTCACCACTATATCATGACATAAACTACAAGAGCAATAATCTTAGTTATCATTATGTTTGACAAATAAGGTATGATTGGCCTAGCTCTGTTTGTACCAAATTTCTGCATAGCTTTGAGGAACCGGCCAAATCAGACCTATGAAGACTGCTTTAGACCATAAAGATATTTCTTTAATCTGCACACTTCCTGGTGTTTGATGATGACTCAAAACTTGAGGGAATATTCATATAGACTTCTTCCAAATCGCCATTTAGAAAGGCATTTTTCACATCTAAATGTTGGAGATTCCACCAAAGGTTGGCAGCACAACAAGGTAAGAACTGAGTTCATTTTGGCCATTGGAGCGAAGGTGTCTTGGTAATCGACGCCATAGATTTGAGTGAAGCCCTTAGCAACTAACCTGGCCTTGTCTTTTTCAATGGTGTCATTTGACTTATGTTTCACTGTGAAAACCCATTTGCATCCTACTAGCTTCTTTCCTTTTGGACAAAGAACAAGCTCCCAAGTACTATTCTCTCGCAAAGCCTGCATCTTCAATCATAGCACCTTTCCACCGAGGTTCAATTTATTGCATCCTTCCAACCCTGTGGAATAGAAACAAAAGACAAGGAGGAAAAGGCCCGATAGGACAGAAACAAGTACTCATTGGAAACAAAGTTAAAAATGGGATATTTAGTACATTCCTAGCTCCTTTCCTAATAGCAATAGGAATATTAGTTTCGCAATAACAATGAGAGTATCCGTATTACCTGACTGAGATGAAGGGGGTAGATCCAAGAGCATTGATGGATGTGGTAGGTATTTCTTAGGCTATTTCTTCTGGTGAGAATATGTAAGCAATTCATTCTTGGGAATACTCTCCCTCTTACTACTGTCTGTGAGAGGTGGCTCCCCCTCAAGACGAACAATGTCAATAACAAAAGGACTTGGAGGAAGCTCTGGCATGGCATTCTCCCTCTTAAGAGGTGATTGATAATAAGATTCTGACTCATGGAATGTAACATCCATGGTAACAAAAAGGCTTTGAGAGGGAGGATGGTAGCACTTGTAGCCCTTCTGGGAAGGAGAGTAACCCAGGAAGATACAACGGAAGGCACAGGGATCTGGGAGACGACTAACATGGGTATGGAAATTCAAAACATTGGGGGGGAACCTGTTGATGAGATAGGCTGCAATGAGGGATAACATCCGGGAATGTTTATGGTAAATGAAAGGAATCGGTTAATGTCAAGAAGGTGACAGTTCTTCCACTTAGGGATACATAGGGATACAAGAGGTATGGAAAAGAATATCCTGGTCATCAATGTACTTGCGAAAGCTAGCATCAATATATTCAAAGCCATTGTCACTACAAAGGATCCGAACATTGGCATCAAATTGGGTTCGGATCATGATAAGAAATGAGTGGAAACAAGTAAATGCTTTAGATTAATGTTGAAGAAGATAAACCCAAGTCAAACGTATTAATAAAAGAAATAAACCAACGGAAACCATCCTATGTAACAATGCGAGAAGGTCCCCACACATCTAAATAAATAACAGAAAAAAGTGTTTCACATTTATCCAAAGTGGGGGGGATAAGAAATACATGTATGTTTAGCCAATTCACAAGTTTCACAATGAAAATTATCTGGATTTATTATAGAACGAAACATTAAACATAAAGAATGAAGGAGGGATGACCAAGATGTTGGTGCCAGAGGTGCACTTGCTGAAGAACATTGTCAGCACATAGAGTATGAGCAAAAAAAGGTGGTGACGCAGTAGTAGGGGGCGAGTTCTAGATAATACGGCTCAACCCATACCCTACCATAATCCAAGCATCGCTCCCATCACCAAATCCTAAAAAAGACAGTGGGTAGAATAAAATGAGACACAACATTTAGTTTAACGGTAAGACGGTAAATAGAAATAAGTTGGCACATAAATTTGGAACATGAAGAATAGAAGATAGGGAAATAGTAGGAGAGAATTTGACGGAACCTTTACCAAAAATGGAGGATAAGGATCTATTAGCAGCCCGAACTTTGTCCTTACTCGAACAAGTGAGGTAGCGACAGAACAAGTTAGAGGAACTAATCATATAGTTTGAGGCTTCTGAATCCAGAAGCCAAGAGGAACTAGAACCAGAAGATACATGAAAAATACTTGACTAAGCAAGGTAAGGTGGGAAGCAGGGGCAAGGCGAGGTGTGAGGCCGGAGTCCCAAGTTGAGACATCACTCGCTGTATGGCTTGTAACTGATCCAAAGAGAAAGGCGTAGTAGAAGATGAAGTCAATGTAGAAGGAGCAGGTCCAAGCAGAGAGCTGTCACTAGTCTCAAAGAGATGAGCCTAGGGGTGTGTAGATCCTTGCTTCCCACCATGACTCCCTCCTTGAGGGTGACCATGCAATTTCCAACAGGTCTTGTGAATTTGATGAGGTCGGCCACAATAGTCACACTTAACGAGTTCGTGCGCAAGGGACTAAGTCCAAACTAGCAAAGGTAGACACCAGAGTAGAGCGAGGAGGAACCATACTAGGCATCATGACTGAACGACGATGAGTTTCATGCTGAAGAAGAATATAGTCTTGAAGTAAAGCAGGAACCTTATCCCAGCTGAGAATTTGAATGCAGATTTGGTCATGTTTCGGATTCAAACTGGTAAGGAAGTCATAGACCCGTTCCATTTCCCGCTCATTCTGAAATATTGTGGTGTTTGTGGTACAAGCCATCCAGACAAAATGATAAAAGTCCAGTGGGTACCAAAGAGCATTCAAGGTAGCATAATAGGCAGTCAAAGAGAGTTCCCCTTGAGAAGTATCACGAACTTGATGGCTAAGCTCATAAATCTGAGCATAATTACTCGTCTGGGCATAAGTTTGTTGTACAGCATCCCAGAGATCTTTGGCAGAACTTATCAATGCAAAACTTGAACTGATGGAGGATTCCGTCAAATCAGGAATGAAATACATGACAAGTGCATCGTGGGCCAACCAAGTGTTTTTGGCAGTACTTCTCAATCAGCATAGGAGTGTCACCAGTCAAGTGACCTAAGAAATGATTACCCTGTATAGTCAATAGACGTGCCCTTGACCAAGCGAGGTGGTTAAGATCCATTCAGCTTCGTTGGTCCCGGATGGAGAGTGGGGTAATGGCCATGAATCCCTACATGACTTACCTTACTACCCCTAGAACCTCCCAAGGTGATGCTAGAATCGCTTTCAGCCATAGCGATGGAGATAGCATCAAACTAATGAGTATTAACAAATATCACAAAGACCAGCTTTATTAATAATATGAGAAGGGATTACAAATATGGGATGTTAGGTAAGGATGAGTCACAATCCTTATCCTACGTCTACACACGAAATCTACTAGATACATTGTACCTAGACACTTTAACAGCTTTTCTCATCTGCACAGACATATACAAACATATATGAAACAAACACTTCATGCATCCGATTCATCTCAAGGTTCTTCTTGTTTTTATTTTCCAGGTTACATCTTATGCTCTTGGGTCATCTGACTTGCTTGGTATTCAAATTGATGCAGCAATAAATCCTGGTAGTTATATCTCCCAACTTAAGTTCCATTTTGTTTCAACTTCTAATTCTCCTACTCTGTATCTTGAATTTTTTTAACCCGCCCAAGCTCTCTTATAAAATCTGACAAATGATTATGATTTATTAATCGTTTAATCAAATTCTTTGGGCATATTTTTCCTATACTTGTTAATTGTCACATTATAGGAAATAGTGGTGGTCCTGCCTTCAATGATGAGGGGGAGTGCATTGGGGTGGCATTTCAGGTAGATTTCTGGTGCACTGAATCAGCATCCTCTGTCTCCAAAATTTTCCATATTGTGTACATTGGAAATGCTTATTTCATAGAAATAAGATATGCAATAAGTTCTCTGTCCCAAACAGATGGTTCTCTTCTATTTTCTTCTGGTCCTGGTATTATGGGGGAATCACTGATTTTAGTGGTTTTGTTATGTATGTCATATTTCTTACCAGGCATTTCATTTAGGTTTACAGATCTGAAGAAGCTGAAAATATTGGATATGTCATTCCCACGACGGTTGTTTCTCATTTCTTGGAAGACTATGAGAGAAATGGGAAGTATACCGGTGAGGAACTTATCCTGAATTAGTTTCTTGGTGCTTTGGTTAAGCATCATGCTTGACACCTCATGATATTTATAAGATAGGCTTTCACAAACTAGGAGGATGCTATTATGCTATACAGATGTGGATAGAGAAAGTTATAATTGTACTCCTATCATGTGTACTTTTTTTGGCATGTGAGTGGGGGAAGTGGGGACGTTTTGGTTTGTTTATTGCTTTAGTGTTTTTTTAGTTTTTCTTATTCGCATTCTGGAATTGATCTCTAAAGTTAAAATTTTTTATTGATATCATTTCTATACCTTTATTTGTTTTCTTCTGGTCATGAACTACATAATTAAATTTATCCATTGGATCATTTCATGCCTAGAGAGAATTGCACATATATGTGGTATTTATAGGAGTTTCCTGTACTGTCCTTTATGTTTTCTATTGACAAGCCTTCAAGTCCATTCCTGCTGTTTTCTTTAAGTTTATGTTCAGTGGAGATAAACACTTCAAGGAATCTTTTCCATACAGTTATGCCTTCTCCATTTCCTCTTTCTTATTGCTCTCCTGCTATTCCAATTTAACTCTTTTTGTTGTTCTGTTTTTGTTTGCTGAAGCAGGAGTTGCGAGTATTTCCTTTCTGTTTTTTGCTTGCCAAGTTCATTCCTTCCAATCTTTTCCGTCAATGCTCTGTGGAAGACTATTAATGAACATTCTCTACTTTGTTCACCTTTTCTTTTATTTAATTTATCATCGCCTTTCTCTTCCCACTTCAACTTGTGGTACTCTTTCTCTCTCTCCCCCTCTCTTCACTTTATTTCCTTTTCCTTTGAGGTGATGTTGGGAGGGTCTATTTTGAGTCATGTCTGTTGTTTGTGTGGCAGCTTTAGTGGACAGATGGGGCAGTCCCTTTTTTTGGCATTGTTCGAGTCCCCATGTGTCTTAGGAGCTGGTTCGTAGATCTCTTGCTTTCTTTCAGTTATTTTTTTGTGTCGACGAGGTGCTTAGAGCCTTCTTTTTCTTTCTCTTTCCATTCCTTTTCGTTGAATTTCCTCTTTGTTGCTGTGTTTTTTTTTATTGGGGGGTGGGAGGCAAAGGAAACTTGTCATGTTAAAATTATATCAAATAAAAAGAAATGAAAAAAGGGGTGGGTGAATACATAATAGTCCTAACATACTGTCTACTTTATTGCATATAGTCTTAAGGTTCTAAACACCTAGAAATGCCTTTAGTGATTTTGTGTGGGGGTGCAGAATCATCATATCTTTTCTGTTAGGAAGAGGCACTTTTCATGCATTAAGAAAGCTTTATTCCATCAAATCTCCTCTCCCCACCCCCCCACACCCCCACCCCCACCCCCCCAAAAAAAAAAAAATTATATCCTGGAGATATGAGATATGAATCAATTTACTGTTCTTTCCAATTCATCTTCATTAACTTTCAGGATTCCCTTGCCTTGGAGTCTTACTGCAAAAGTTGGAGAATCCAGCACTACGTGCATGCTTAAAAGTGCAATCTAATGAGGTACGTTCCAAGCCAAGCTTGACACCCATTTTGTGAAATTTGCAAATGTAAATATTCCTTTTCCTCTTTATATGACGTAAGTAATAGAACTTTTAGAGAAGGTGCTCAACACATTTTTTGCCGATTCCATGCATAGTTTTGGTAATCTATATTATTTGTCGGTTTATTGTTGGTATATGATCTTTCTTGAGAGATTGGATGACATACAGCGGATTGAGGTTCAAAGGGGGCAGGGTGGGGATCTGGGGTTGTAGTGGGGTGGTGGGTTTCTTTTGTGAAATGTCAGGTAAGTTACAGTAACTTACAAAGGATGGAGGAGCAATGGGAGAGGAAAATGGAAGTTTTGGGTCCTTGACGTTTGAAGAAGAAAGAGGGGAAAGGCAGAGGCACATATTACGCAGAGATATAGGTATCTATGTAGTCTATGTAGTGATTGTAGACCTCTTCATCTAGTACCTTAAAGCTCCCAAGACATTCACATGCTTGGGCGCAAACCTACTTAAGCTTGCAAGCTTTGGGAGGGCTCAATCTGCATAGCCTGTGCTGCCACAGATAATGCATATGCTTAATCAATGGCAAACACAAATGCTAGCTTCCAATGTAGGCTTCAGTCAGTACCCAACGTTTTTTGCTTTGTTTGATGAATCACTACTCTATGGTGTTCAACAGCATGCTGAATCCCAGAGAGAGATTTTGGTTCTCCTCCGGCACAGTTCAAACAAGATTCCCCCCCACCCCCCAAAATTATATATATTAAGTGTGCATTTTTTGTATTTGCTTGCACATAGTTGTGTAGATACAGTAGGACTGTGTTATATGTGTCTCCTTTTGGACCCTGGCAATAAAATACATTTTTTTGCCGATACCCACACCTCCCACCTCCGAAAGGTCATGCTTGGCTTGCTTGTTTAGTGGGTAATGCCAGGTCACAAGGGGTGGTCCAGCACTTCTCTACTTTCGAGTTTCAAGATGGATGTTAAGCATGTGGTCATTTGCCAAAAGTAACCACCCCCCCGGGAGGGGAATAAAAAGGGGGTAGGGAAATGTTATGTAACAGCTGGTCACCTCATACCTTATTTGCTCAACATACACCTAATCCCCAAGCACACCTCTGGTGTGCCACTCAAACTTGCCATTCCCATTAAGCCACTCTACTCACCAAAGCCATGCACCAAGTCACCAATGCAGACCAACCTGAGGCCAGACCTTATTGATCTAATCCTTCTGATGAGGGTACATTTATTCGCGGTCCTTGAATTCATGCTCTGAGAGTGAGCATGGAATCCTTGACTTCAGATGCTTAAGGGCACTCTTCAAAGAGTAACAATCTACAGGTTACGAATATCATTGAGATAAGCTCATTTGATATAGTTGGACAACTATAAAAACTCACATTTTATCTAACTCAGTGAATTCTTAACAGAGCAAAGCTTAAACTCCTCGAAATCCTTTGTATATGTACACTCATGTACACCTAGACACTTTCTGCAGCCACTGTCAACTTTATGATATTTTCTCTATATGCTCTTAACTACTCTGAACTTTATAATATACTTCACTATACTCTTTGAGCTACTCTTACCTCACTTAGTCACCCCCACACAGTCATTTCTTGCTCTCTCTCTCTCTGCACTTAAGGCCACACACTGCCTACGTGCCCACAATGTGTTGTTACCGGCCATGGCCAACAAATGACTGTTAAACGGTGCTTAAATGTGAAGTGGGACTTGTATGGTCAAACTACAAGGGAAGGCAGCTGCATTATGGCTATTTTACATGTTTTAGCATATGATTGTGATTTCTTAGCTTCACATTTTAGGTTTCAGAGAGTACATGATAAATTTATTTGATGAAAGAGATACGTGCTTGACAAGTGGTAGTGAGGAGAGATTTCTTTTGTATTTAATGTGAACCATGCTTGAAGTTTGCAAAGATTTTCTTTTACTAGAATCTAAATATTGCTATCATAGAGCACAAAAATGTACTCTAGAATATAATGTAAATTTCTTCTATTTTTTGGGATAAGTGCGTGTTGTGCGTGCAATTCCTTATTCCTACATTCATGTGGAGATCATCATCACTGTATCTGTTGAGTTTTCTAATCCTTGTATGGTTCCTGTCCATGACTTCTGCTGCAGGGTGTTCTGGTACGGAGAGTTGAGCCCACTTCTGATGCAAATAATGTTTTGAAAGAGGTAAGCAGGCTATTTTTAACTCCAGTTAGGATCTCTGTGGCAACAATAATCAGTAAACACAACTGTAGGGAAGGGAACTGTTACATTGTATGTAGGGTACCCTAATAACTCAAGTGTTTCACACCCTAATAAATCTAACTGTCAGGATCACAGTCATTTAATATCCAATTGTAAACGATGGCTACAGTGCTACACTATGCTTCTTCATGAAGGTGGGATCCAGGAGGAATAGGTTGTTAGTAATCCACAAAAAGGAAGTTACTTTGAGTTTGCCAATTGTTTCATTCATTTTCTGCTCCATCTATTATTACCAATAATCAAGTTTGATGTTTTAATAATTCGTACAGATTTCTCTCCTTTAACCTTGCATTTTCGTTGAGTTTCTTTAAATCTGTTTATGGATGCTCAAATATGTAATATTTAGAGAAATTTTATCCTAAAACTTGCAAAGTAATTCTTGTAGATATTGTGTTTCTCCAGGGGGACGTGATCGTAAGCTTTAATGATGTTCATGTAGGGAGTGAAGGAACTGTGCCATTTCGATCAACTGAGCGCATTGCATTCCGCTACCTAATAAGTCAAAAGTAAAGGTCCTATGAACTGTATTTTAAAGTAGAGTCTTAAATACATTTTAAATATTAGCTGATTTACTTTTCTGTTTGTCTATGGAAATATTATGTGCGCAAAATTTCAGTCGTGCATGTTTGAAATCATTACTACAGTAGGTCACTCCTTTTCTTGTTTCCTTGACCTTGCTCATCTGGTCCTCGGTTTTTGTTCTTATCTTTTGCACTACTACTCCATATCCTTCTATTTATTTATTTGGTTCTATTTTGTTTTCATCAGTAAAGAAACTATATAATGTTAGAAAAGCAATCATCTTCATTTTCTCCATTTATGTTTGTAAGGACTTGGGCATTAAATGGTCCAGCTGGAGCAAACAGTTACATCTGGTTCTCATGCCTAACAAGAGGAGTTTTAATTCGTCTCACCTGGAAGATCTTGTGCTTTGACTACTCTCTTTTTGTACACTTTGTTTAAAGCTTATCAAATAACCTTTTGGTAAACTTTTCATTACCTAGGCATCATCTAGGGACACCTGACTGAATATGCAACTGCCTAACTGCCTTCACCTGGGAAGAAACCAACTCATTCATCTTGGTAACCATTTTAATTTAGTTTGTTTTGAGTTTCAAATAAAATGGTGAACAGTGCAGAAGGAAGACCACAGAATGGATGTCCATATAATCCTGTCAAATTTCTGGTATTGTATTTTTCTACGCAGAAATTAGTTCCACCTTTATAATGTGCTCCACACTTCAAGGCATATTGGCATGCTTGGAGTCATTTCAAAGTGTAATTAAGATTCCTCTTTTACTACTTTGTAGATGTTCCTTATTCAAATTTGTAAATAGTTTCTCCAGTTTCAGTTCTTTAATTTTGCTGCTGTCATTTATCTGAAGATCAAAGTAATGCAGGATCTTGGATCAAATTATGTTTGAATGATCAGGTTTGCGGGTGATGTGGCAGAGCTTGGTATTATTCGAAAAGGGACTTTTATGAAAGTTCAGACAGTCCTAAATCCACGGGTGCATTTGGTATGCCATTAGCAGCTTTTTTCACACTACAATTATGTGGCGATAGTGTTTCTTCATTATATTTCCATTTGAGTTGTTAATTATATTGGCAATGCCTTATAGGTCCCTTATCACATTGATGGAGGCCAACCTTCTTATCTGATTATTGCTGGACTGGTGTTCACGCCGCTCTCAGAGCCTCTTATTGCGTATGTTTTGATCCTGGTGTTTAGCAGTCTGTTTACCTTTGTGATTTCAAGTAATGATAGCATTTTCTGTTACCTTTGGGTTTTCAAGTGCTGATAGCATTGGGCAGATGTATACCAGAGAAAAAGTGACATCCTGTTGAAAATATCTCTAACCAACTTGTTTTGTTGAACAGTGAGGAATGTGAAGACACAATAGGGGTAAGTTGTAACAGTACAGAAAACCTTCACCTTCTACAACAATGTTGAGTGTGACTAATTGGCCTAATTCATATTTGTCCAATGAGTATTTTCTTTTTTTCAATATTTTTGTCAGTTGAAATTATTGGTGAAGGCACGGTACTCATTGGCCAAGTTCAAAGGAGAACAGATAGTGATCCTCTCACAAGTTAGTTACACCATCTTCAAAAGTTTGCATGTCATTAAGATGTATATGGGCTTTCACACGACTGAACCTGTCTCTTCATCTCCTTATTATATTTTTGTTAGTGGGAAACATTTGGAAACTTTTGCTATCTCAATTATTTTCAACGAATGAGAAAAAGTAGTACTCTTTTGTATTCTGCATAGGGATTTTTCAAATTGTTGGTTTGTCCTCCTAGTAATATATATATATATATATATATATATATATTTTGGTAAACTCCTAGTAATAGTCATTTGCCTGTTTCCCCCTTCCTCTTGCATAGGTCTTAGCAAATGAAGTGAACATTGGTTATGAGGATATGAGCAATCAGCAGGCAAGTCCCAAACTCCCACTATGTTTTACGTTTTACGAAATTGATGTGGCTAGAGGATGAAAAGAATAATACATATAAAAAATGTCAGGTTTTAAAGTTCAATGGGACTCCAATAAAAAACATACGGCACTTGGCATATCTTGTTGACTGTAAGTTCCTGCAGCATTTTTCCTGGCTGGTTTCTTTTTGATATCTAATACTCACTGTTGTCTCTATGCTGTTGCTAGCATGCAAGGACAAGTATTTAGTCTTCGAGTTCGAAGACAACTTCCTTGCGGTCTTGGAACGGGAGGCTGCTACTGTCGCCACTCCTTGCATTCTCAAAGGTTATGGGATTCCCTCCGAGAGGTCTTCAGATCTGTTGGAACCATATCTGGATTCATCAGAATGTGACCAAGAAACGAATCGTGCCATTGGCGACAGCCCTGTATCCAATTTGGAACTTGGGTTCGATGGACTTCTTTGGGCATGAGAATAAAATTCACATTGAGCCAGATTAGTTTGACAGTATTTGGGCGGCAAAGTCCCATCTTCAGAGGGACAGATACAACACCAGGATTTGAATCATCCATTGTGCCACAATTTGAGTCACATTATTCATCTTGGGTTATCTCATGTTTTAATCCATCGGATCGGAACATAAATCCATGGGGGCCTGATGGTGGCAGGTCCTTGGAAGCATTTTTTGAGTCAACAATCAGAATTCAAGTTCAAATAATAGAATATCTGTTTCTTACGAAGGTTCATCCACAGTGTAACTGGTTGACTTTATTGATTACTAAAAATATATGTTGCCCCCAATGTAGGGAAGTCTTAGTGTTACAGTTGGGCAGAAGACAGGCTTGGGCTGGCCATGAAAGATTTCTGTCTTCTTTGTGAATTGAACACATGGAAATTGTTATGTAAAATGAGGACCATTAAAGTTTTTACTGTTTATGGATTTTTATTAGGTTGGCCTTACATGGACTATCACGCTTCATGCCCTTGATAGATAGAGGTTTGACCACCAACCCAATTGTTCTTGGCCATGTGAGGCGGTCAGTACCATTGAACCCAGGCTTGAGCTTCATGGTCTTCTCTTTTATTAGGATGGACTCGATGGAGGACCGAGAGGTGGCTGTGTAGGGAGAGGGAGGGGTTGTTTTTTCAAGGTGTAATGCCAGGAGGCCCAGGACTACGGGTGTTATATGGCATGCACCGGCCAATTGAAGCTGAGCCATTAAAGTAAGATTTGGTTTGGTTCAGTCTTGGGTTTTTTATTGGTTGGCTTAACAGGTTCTTTGGGATGGTTTCAATTGGTCTTAATGTTTGTCTTCCTCTTATCGTTGGGTTGTGTACCGGTTTCCAAAATCCAAATCCGTAACTGCCTCAAATAAGGGTTTGATTTCAGTCTGGTTTTGGTTGTTTCTGTTCGGTCCAACCAGTATGTGTTGGCTTTTGACACCCCTAGTAGTTAAGGGTGTTAATAGGTTTGATTCTGGTTTAAATGGTTCGATTCGGTTGAATGTAAATTTTTTTAAGTAAAATCAAAACCAAATTATTTAATAAATGGTTTCATATATTAAAATTCAACCCATTTATAAACGGTTTCTTATGTTTTATAATTTTTTATCCAAACATCTTTACCTTTAAAATTTTTAGTGAAATGGATGTAAAGTTTAACTTTGAATTGAATTATTTATTTTTATATGCTTTTTTTTTCTTTAACAATTGTTTAATGTAGACTTAATGTTTTTTTTATAAAAATGTAGTTAAATTTAATATTGAATGACTTAAACTTACTACGTATATGTTAATCAGTTTGTTTAAATGGTTTACCAACAAATTAAACTTTAAAATCAAAACCCAACCATTTAATAAATGGTTTCACAGTTTCGATGTAAACAATTCAATTTCGATAAACGGTTTCCATTTCAAATTCACATCCTTACCCCTAGCTAGGAAAATCCCGGCTCAGCTATGTAGACACCCCTTCCCCCTCGTACCCCTATGCCCTATACCCCATGAACACCATCTAAATCTGATGGTTAAGTTATTCTTCCTTAACCATGGGTGTGGAAAAACTCGGCCCAAATAGTTATGTATAAACTGCATATCATATGAAATTGTAAACTTGTAGATCAAGTTCCCAACCCCACCTTAAATAAACGAAGAAGCGTTTCTTGTAGGAGAATGCAATTTTTGCTCGTGCACAAATAAGCATTTATAGAGACAGCATTTTCCATTTCATGGGGGGCAAGCCAGTCATTTTCCTCCTATGTGTCAGGGCGCAAGGACCTCACAACCTAGCAGCAAGCCTCCGCCCTATTAATAAATACACTTGGCATCCATGAAAACCTTACTCCAGCAAAATCATTGAATTTCCTTCCCTGGAGGAGCTAGGGGCTCGAGAATCAGATTCATCAAATCCAATCCCAATTCGGGCCAATCCATCTGGGTTTCTAGGGTTCAGACCATTTCCGGACCAATTTAGAGTGGAATCCAAATCAGAATCGGCTGGACCGATCCGGATCCTGATTCTGGGTTTAATTAACTTGCCTGGAGCCCTGTGGAAATAATAAAAGCCTATGATAATGACCAGATTCTGTATAATAAAGCATTATTTTTTTTTTCCAGATCCTCATTCACATTTTGGTATGAAGGAATGGCAACACACATAACATAGCGTTGCTATTAAAGAAAGGGAACTCTAAAACAACAGTGATGAAACACGCAAATACAAATTTGAGCACACACCAAACAACCACTGATTAAAAAATGGTGCCCTACTTTATTCTAGTGATCTTTCTTCACTATCATCTAGCTAATCCCAAAAGTCAAAATGGAGACTTTCATGGTACTGAGCATTTAATCCGAGACAATGTCACAATCCGCTAATCAACCGTGGAGACCAATAATTCCTGCAAAAGTTGATCATAATATTTAGTAATGAATGTCAGTATGAGCTAAAAATTCAACAAATGGTTTCCTCCGCAAGTCAGAACCAAAAATGAGTTACAAAGCTGAGGATATAGTGCACTTACCACAGGCGATTCTGCCGCCAGCATTTCCAGTGGACTTGCTGAGCTCATGTCCACCTGAAGAAAAAAATAATGATAAAGTCATAAAGACAAGCTGTTAGGGCATTTCCTTTATAGTATGTAGTGTGGACCAATATTTAAGATAAACATGAAGTTTTCCCCAGTTTAAACCATCTACAACGGAATTGAGGACAAAAAGTCTGAAGATCCAAATGAAGTTTCTCAGGGTATGAAATATTTACATTGACTGCTACTGCTGCCACTTGTCACGGACTTCTTTGTTAGAGAAGCTTAACTCCCTGAGCAGACTTACTTGTGTAACAATTGCAGGTGTTGCACGAGTGCTACATGGGCTATTTAGCTTCTCTAACAAAGAAGCTAAATATAAAGAAAGGGCTTGAAGCAAGCAGATAATGGAAACAACAATTGCAGGAAAGAAAAATGGAGATTACCCTTTCCAAGGTCATCAGGATCAGCATGGACTACAACTGCCCTTCCAATGATGGAGTTTGGTCCACTGAGAGGAATCTATAAGCATAAACCAGCATTTGAGAACAGAACCAATTGATAAGACAAAGCAGACACTTGAGATTGAAAAAGAAAGGAACCAAAATGAAAGTAATAGAGTACCTGAACGTCAGAAATATTGACGCTAACAGTACCTGGACCCATCAAATCCATACAATTCTGTTAGGGCTAATGAAATCTCATCAAATCCATACACATCTCATGCCACGCTTCATTAAGTTTAACAATCTCTAGAAGTAGAAACAACAGTATTTCATTGTTTCCATACATAAGGGCAGACCAAATAAAGCATACCTTCTTCACCAACAACAATATTCCCTAGATCACCAGCATGACGGTTCTCGTCCGTGGGAGCACCGTGCTCCTTGTTAGCAGGATTAAAATGTGGTCCTGCAAATCAAAATGACAAGCAATTAGAAACAATTAAGCGTGCTCACCAATCAGTACTTCATCACTGAATAAGAATATAAAAATGAAGGTCCTCGTGTTGTGCATAATACCAGTTGACATGCAACCATTTGTTGTGTCACCGAGCGCATGGACATGGAAGCCATGAAGCCCAGGTTTAAGACCAGAGACACTTCCAGTTACCGCAGTTGGACCTGAAAAAAAAAAGAGAAAACCACATCAACATGAATTCAATTTTTTTTAAAAGGTTCAGTAATCAAAGTACGCCTCCATGACCAGGTGGACCAGGGGGTCTTAAGCAACATAGCCTAAGAAAGGTCTCAATAGGTACACACTGGAACCTAAGTGTAAGCCTGGCTGGCCATTTTGGCAGAGCAACTGCCCAGGAGGCAAGATTACATGAGATACTCTTCTGCTATTTCTAGTTATTTTTCTGTATAACCATATTATATGCACATTTTGTGCAATATCTTTTTTTATTTGCAACACAAGAACAGATATATTTTATTTATTGGAGACAATCCTAACCTTTGGCATTTTTACACTCCATCAAATATGTCATTGGAGATGTTAAAATAACAAAGATAAGGTTTCTACACAGAGTATTAGACCAAAGTTCATCCTGTTAAGCTACACGTGCAATGCCTGGGTGTTGCCTACACTACCAACTTCACCATTTGCTAAACTTGCCCAGGCATTTCAACAACATTGAAAGATAGTTACAACCAATCAACAATATTTGACTAAGACTCATGTATATGTAACGTAAAGTATCCTACCATCTCCTTCTTGGGTAAAGTAAAGGGTGCCACTGACACCTGCACTGCTGTTAAGAACAACAACAGCCTTCACCATTGTTCAATGTGATCTATTAAAAGAAAACCCGTAATCAGAAGAATAAACATAAATGAGAAGAAATCCAGATGAGAGAATATTAGCATTAACATCGAAAATGATTGATGGAAGGGTCTCATGAAAATAAGGGAGGAGATTTAATTCAACACATGTTACTAATTTCATAAAAATCCAATGTTTACACAGGCACATGCATGTGTGTGTGTGTGTGTGTGTGTGTGGTGGGGGGAGAGAGAGAGAGAGAGAGAGAGCACGGTGTGTTGGTTACTTCCATATGTCTTAAATGGAGAGAAAAATTAATGTTAGTTCTAGAATCTCATGTTAAAAGATCATCAGTTCCAGTTTTTCTTATGGTCATGCAAAAAGGTTGTGCAGGGAATGTAAAAGCAGCCGTTTTTGCTTAAAAATCCCAAGGGAAGCATTAGGAAAGGGAAATTTTAACTTGAAGCAAACCAGCAAAGTCCACATGATAGCAAGAGTATTTCATGCCAAGATTAATGATGGAAGAAATAGTCAAAGCAACTTAGTATGCAAGAAATTAGTTTAAACAATAAAACAAGGTAGGAACCATATTAACAAATGCTACATCAAGAGGTAAAAAGAATTGATGATATCAGTTATGGCTATTAAGTATCATCCAGAAAAACATGAGACCCAAAAAAGATTGTCGATCTAAACATGATCTACAAAAGCGAAAAAGTCAAGCCTGAAACAGAGTCAGAAGCATTTGATTTCCTTAATTCCTAAAAGTTGCAAATAATCCCCCCCCAAATAAAAAAGATGAAAAAAAATCCTCAATCAGCAATCCAAGTAAAGAACCCAGGACCAGAAAGCTCAGACCATAAGAGACCGAAGAATTTGCCAACGAAAACACCAAAATGCTAGAAGCAAGCAAAAGATTGGCGTTCATTTGAAGCTAAAGAAAGAAGGGTGGAGAAATAGAGACAGAAACAGCAGAAATGAAAGCTAAAAGATCAAATTTTGTTCGGACAAATCGGATCGAAGTAAAAAACCTTACATATCAGAAAAGCGATCACAGTCTTTACTATCAAATACACTATTACAACAGATTTAAAAAAAATAAAAAAGGAAAGAAGGATGGAAAAAGAGAGACAGAAATAGCAGAAATGAAAGCTAAAGGATAAATATCTACCCAAATGTGCTGCAATCAAGTAAGAGATTCGCGTTCATCTGAAGCTAAAGAAAGAAGGGTGGAGAAAGAGAGACAAAAACAACACAAATGAAACCTAAAAGATCAAATTTGTACAAAAAAATCGGATCGAAATTAAAAACCTTACAAATCAGAAAAGCAATCACAGTCTATAACATCAAAATGAACTATTACAAGAAAATTTAAAAGAAAAAAGAGGAATAAGAAGAAGAGGAAGAGAGATGGAGAGAGAGGCAATGTTTCACCTCAGAACACCCCCTCGATGGTAAGAGAATAGCGAGAGACTGACACCCACTCACACTGCTTATCGACTGAGGTTTAATAGAAACTCGAGAGAGAGAGAGAGAGAGACGACGTGAGGTGTTATTAATTCCTCTCCACCTACTCCATCATCCACATTTCCGTAGAAATATATTTCTATTTTATATTGATATTGCGTGCTAGCAAGTAGCACCGTTCATCCCTTGATGTGGGGCCGAAGCTTTTAAATCAAACGGAAGATGGCGTGGCTGGCATTAAACCAGTATCAGAGAGTCAAAAGTCAAACTAACATTAGAAGGATCATACGGCCATACTGATCATCATTGACATTGCTTTAGAATTTTGATATACTGTATTCCTTCTCTCATTGATAAGAAAAAGATTCTTAATCTTCCATCCTGATTCGTGAATCGTGACCTAATGAGCACGCAATTAATTTCTTTTATATGTTTACGAGCATCAGATACCTTCACCACGCGCTAGATAATGCCATGTGGTATAAGGGACCACCTTTGGATGATGTGCGATGGTTAAACCTTTATCCACCGGGGCGTTATTAACAACATATTCCTGTGGGACCCATTTAAATCCTTTCAGGACAATGGACGGATAAGATTCTAAGATTCCACGGGCCATCGTCAAATGTATTAATATCGATGTACCTATGTGGAGGTCTTTATTTTATCTTTACTTTGATGACCAATGGGGCAATGGGTAGACTTTTTTTGTTCGGAGGCATTTTTAGGGGGTTGAAATCGTCTGCAATTCTGATCTCGTACAATTCTGTGCAATACCACCTTCAGGCGGTGACACGTGTATTGATGCCAATACAATGGTCCAGATCTGGTACAACTAATAAAACATTAAATCAGTGAAGAGGCATTTAAATCAGATCTGGACCATTGCATTGGTATCAATACACGTGTCACCCCCTGAAGGTGGTATTTCAAGGAATTGTACGAGATCGGAATTGCAGACGATTTTTAGGGTCGTTTGTGGAGATAATGTTTAGAAAAGTCAAATCAAATTAATATTAAAAAATATATATATTTTTTGTAATAATTACCTAACATGATTAAGATCGTGTAACTAACTACAAAATATTTAAATTGATTATTAACTTTCACTTTATTATATAATTTGAATAAAAATTAAAATTGCATTTGAAAAGTTACCACATATGTTACAATTTAAAGTATATTAATAATCATGATAATAATTTTTTTTGAAAAATCAATTTCACTTTCAAATGCAGGAGAGGGGAGGGCACCATTTAACACCTAAGGTGGGGTTCAATGCCTATAAAAAAAAACAGCATGGGAAAGTTGAAAGTTGATTGTTGTCGAACTATAGAATATATTAAATATCCAGGTGGCTTATCAATTCTACCACTCACACTCTTACACTTGCCTTATATAGTGTGTTCGAATTTTTTGCGGTGAGCAGTGAGTGGCAATGAAGATCCAACGGCTGGAGGACTCTGTTATGCACCCCAGCCATTGAATGTTCACTGTTACTCACTGTCACAAAATTTTATGCATAATTAATATTCTCTTATTCAGAGTGTCATTTTACATTCTGAAAATAAATTTCCACCTCTATTTCTTCCTTAGCAATTAAAAAATGGAAAAATGTTGGGTATATTGTCGATATCAAGCATGCTAGCACCCATTGTGTTTATCTCTCTTCCCTTTTTTTGAAATGACCCTCATATTCTTCCTGAATGATACTCCATCATGTGTTCCTATTGGTACTATCTGCTAGCATACTTGATATCGGCCGCATACCTACCCCTCTCCCTTAAAAAATTCATAGAGTTGCCTTGCATTTTATAATTCATGCTTCATAGGCAACCTAATTGACTTTCTAACTTGCATCATATCCCCTTCTTTGGAACCTCTGTAGGTCACCACCACCCCCGGCCCACACTACACAAACTCCGTCGATCCCTGATCATTGTCTTCTGCATCTTCCCTCTCCCCTGCTCCCCTTCCTTGTCTATGGTACCTCTGCACTGCCTCCTCCCCTTGCAACTCTCAACCGCACATATGACCTCTTTACTCTCTTTTGAAAACTTTGGAGACCCCATTTTTTGAAAACTTTAGGGCATTATCAATTGGACCAAAAATACAGGGAAGATCGACTTGATGAAAACCCAACTTCAAAATCAAAACTTCTTAGCATACTTCACTGTTCTTTGTGAGTCTTTTGATTTCCACTTCGTGGTTAAGGGAACCACCTTCGAAATAATCCAATGTAGCGCTATATAAATTTAAACCTATCCTTTCAAGAACTTTATCCCAGTGCTCATAAATGCTTTCTGGGATCTTTTCCCAAACCTGATGTTGGAAACTACATGAGACTGATTTGCAAGCCTAGAACAAAAATGTCGTTGAAGCTCGAGATTTGAATTCCCATCATAGGTCAATGGTGAGGGCAGTGTTGGGGAGTTACTGGGAGGAGGGATGAGAGGAATGGGCGTTGCAACAGTTAGGAGTGGGAGAGGAGAGATGCAGAGGGCGGTGAGTGGGGATTGACCTATGGTTCGTGCGGTGCAACGGTGGTGGTGATCTTCTTGTGCTGGGTCTCTTTCCTTTTACACTTATCGTATACTCTTTTATCTTTTCGCCTCCCCATCCCCTATTTTCTGTTCGTCCTCTTGTTTTATTCTCTTTTGTGTTCTGTATGAATCTATGTAGCCGACCCATTCAGTAGGAATAAGGCTAAATTTATTTTTATTGTATCATATCGGCCAATGGTACTGGCGGTGACCGATTTCAATACATATCGGATGTGTACAAATTACATACAAAAAAATTGATTAGAATGAAGTTTCTTATAATCAGTCTTGATTCCCTGCGCACTGCGTTTCAGCCTTAATATGGAAGAAACATAGACATGAGAGGAAAGAGATGAGATCATGAGAATGAAAATGAACTCAATATTGACTACATGATGTGATAATCACAAATAGGAGTCGAATGAGATTTTGGAATGGGAGAAACCTGGGTCGATTACTCTGCGGGATTCCTCCCACAATCGTGTTTCAATCCCTAACTTCCTTAGCTCCATTTAGGGGTGTCAATTCCTAAACCGAACCGGTAAAACTGGCCGGACCGAACCGATAACAACCCGGACCGAACCGAACCGAAGCCTTATTGGTTCGGTTCGGTTTCGAGTATTGCAACCCCAAAACCAAACCGAACCGCACCAAAAACCGGATGAACCCGAAACCAAACCGAAACCGGCTCAAAACCCAGACCGAAACCGAAACCAAACCGGTAAGAAACCGAAACACTCCAAAATTCATTAAAAAAATCAAAATTTGCATAGTTTTGTATACATTTGTATGGAAAGTCGAATCCAAACTAGACCAAAAACCAAAACCAACCCGGTTACAAATCGATTTAAGAAACCGAAGTTCAGCAGTTCATCATTTGGTTGTTTCCTAATGGCTTCATACCGGTTTAAAAAACCGATCCAAACCAAAATGAACCTAATAAATCCAAACCGGTACCAACCCGAACCCAAACCGCACCGAAGCCGACACCGGACCGAAACCGATAAATCCTTAATGGGTCGGTTTCGATCACTTCCAAAGTCACACCGAAACCGGTGGAACCGGATCAAAACCGCACCAACCCGGACTGTTGACACCCCTACCTCCGGCAGTGATTTCGGCAATAAGGTGGCAGTTAGCACCAAGGTAAGCCTTCAATCCCCTCCTTCTTCCTCTTCTTCTTCCTTCTTCTCCTCTTTATCTCCTCTCCTACGTTGGGCACAAGGGAAATGAGGAAATGAATCCTCATTTCCTAACTTATAACTTAAGTTGGGCCTTAGGGTCCGTTTGGTTTGGGCCTCTTTTGAACCAATCGATTTAAAATGAGTTTCGGGGTACGAGGACCCGCACCTTTAGGTCCATAAGGTGGTCACATCAAGAGGAAAGTGTGGAGGATGATTTGGGATCATCCAAAATAATTTACGATGCGAGTGGCAGGACCCATAGGCATCGAAACCTCGACAGTAACTTGTGGACCCATCAGAAACAGGCACCAAATTCATGCCCAAGATACTTTCGATGGTCAAGATAGCCTGTTGTCTTGATAGCTTGCTATCCCAGGGTTGGTCTCACATGGGTGGTTGTCCTCGGACATACCCAAGGCTTTTTGACAATTATGATGCACGTTGGAAATAAAGTGTGGGGAGTCGGGTCACTTACCGTCTGGAATCAGAAGGTATGAATCCTCTCTAGTTGAACAGGCACGCGATACATGAACATGTGGGGTCATCTTTACCCCTTCGGTAATGTGCAACTATGAGCCAAAACTCGGTTGTGCTTTCGATCTCTGATCTGAGGCCTGTCACAACAGTTTAAATTTGATCGAATTAGGGCATGAGTGTAACATCCCCCCCACCTTACAAGAATTTCATCATTGAAATTGAACGTACCTGGAAAATCAAACAATCCAAGATACTGCTTCATCATTTCATCTTCTCGGTCCTAGGATACTTCCTGTTCAGGGTGGTTCATCCATTTCACCTTGACGAAGGAAACGGTGCAGTTGCAAAGAACATGATCCTTCCGATCAAAAATCTTCTCTGGATACTCCACATAGGCAAAGTCCTCATCCAACTCACGGGGTATGTAAATCAAGACGTGAGTTGGGTCAGAAATGTACTTCCTCAACATAGATACATAGAAAACATTATGTGTACCTTCCAACTGTAACGGTAAAGCTATCCAGTAAGCTACCAGTCCGATCTTCTCTAATACATCATATGGTCCCATAAACCTTGGACTAAGCTTCCCCTTCTTGCCGAACTGCATCACCCCTTTAACTGGGGAATCTGCAAGAAGACCTTGTCTCCAATACCAAACTCTAGATGTTTCCTTCTAACAACCGCGTAGCTTTTCTGCCTGGATTGAGCTGCCTTGATCCTTTCTCTAATCACATTTACCTTCTCACTAGTAGCCTGCATCAAGTCCGAACCCAAAATATGCCGCTCACCAACCTCATCCCAATAGAGTGGAGTCCAGTATTTCCTGTCATATTGTGCCTCGAATGGAAACATCCCGATGGTGGCTTGATAATTGTTGTTGTAGGAGAACTCAATAAGGAAAATGTGATCATCCCAAGTATAACTCATATCCAGAGCACATGCTCGGAGTAGGTCTCCCAATGTCTGAATAGTCCTCTCCAACTGACCATCAGTCTGAGGGTGAAAGGCAGTGTTGAAAGCCAACTGTGTGCCCATGGCCTTCTGCACACATGTCTAAAACTTGGACATGAACCTGGGATCTCGATCAGAGATAATACTGACTGGTACACCATACAACTTGAGGATGTTATCGACATACAACTTGGCCAACTTATCCATAGAAAATGTAATCTTGATTGGGATAAAGTGAGTTGCCTTGGTCAAGCGGTCCATAACTACTCAAATAGCATCTATACCCTTCTGTGTATAAGGTAGGCCTATGACGAAGTCCATGGTAATATTCTCTTATTTCCACTCCGAAATAGGTAGGGACTACAATAACCCTTAGGGCCTCTATCTCTCAGCCTTGACTTGCTGGTGTGTGAGGCATCTAGACATATGCGTGGCCACATCATTCTTCATTCCTTTCCACCAGTAAGAGACTTTGAGGTCCTTGTACATTTTAGTGCTGCTGGGGTGAATGGAGTATGGAGAGCTATGTGCCTCTCTCAAAACTGTGTCTCTCAAATCACCATCACTGGGCACACACAACCTCCCTTTGAACTTGAGAATCCCGCTTTAAGTCACTGAGAAATCTGGGTCCTTTTGGGTTCCTTCCTGGCATTCTGCTATTAGCTTCAGTAACTCTGCATCAATAACCTGAGTTGCGGTGATCCTATCCACCAAACTAGGTTGTACCACCAATGTCGATAGTGACAAGGTGACACCCTCTACTAATAGCTCTAAGTCTAGTCTCCTGGCCTCCTCTAAGAGATACCCATTGGTGGTCAGTGATGCAAGAGTCAGTGACTTGGATTTTGGACTAAGTTGATCAGCTACCACATTGGTCTTTCCTTGGTGATAGTGGATAGTATAATCATAGTCCTTCATCAACTCTAACCAATGCCTCTGCCTCATGTTGAGCTCCTTTTGGGTGAAGAAGTACTTGAGGCTCTTATGGTCACTAAAGATCTCACTCTTCTCACCATACAGGTAGTGTCTCCAGATTTTCAGTGCAAAAATCATAGCTGCCAACTCCAAATCATGGGTTGGGTAGTTCTTCTCATAATCCTTCAACTGATGGGATGCATAAGCAATGACTTTCCTGTACTGCATCAATATACAACCCAATCCCAGCTTGGAGGCATCACTATAAACAACTATACCACTTGTGTCGGTTGAAATAGTCAAAACTGGAGCTAATACCAATTTTTACCTTAGCTCTTTGAAGCTTCTCATACAAGCATCAGACCACTCAAATTTTACACCCTTCCGTGTGAGTCGGGTCATCGGAGTAACAATACGGGCGAAGTTCTCGATAAATCTCCCTGTAGTATCCGGCCAATCCCAGAAAACTACGTATGTCTGCTTCACTCTTGGGAGTCTCCCATTCTAGAACTGCCTTCACCTTGCCTGGGTCAACCTCTATACCCTTGGCTGAAACAATGGGCCCTAGGAATGCCACCTGTGACAGCCAAAACTCGCACTTGCTGAATTTGGTATAGAGTTGCTTCTCTCTCAGCCGTTGCAGTACTAACCTTAGATGAACAACATATTCCTCTGCACTCTTGGAGTAGACCAAAATGTCATCAATGAATACTATCAAAAAATTATCTAAGACATCCTAGAACACCCAGCTCATCAAATCCATAAATGCAGCCAGTGGATTGGTCAACCCGAATGACATCACCAAGAATTCATAATGTCCATACCTTGATCTAAAATCTGTCTTACTGACATCACTATTCTTGATCCTGAGCTGGTGGTAGCCCGATCTAAGGTCGATCTTGGAGAACACCTTAGCACCCTACAACTGATCAAATAAATCATCCATCCTTGGTAAAGGATATCGGTTCTTAATGGTCAGCTTATTAAGCTCCCGATAATCGATGCACAATCTCATACTCTCGTCTTTCTTCTTGACGAACAATACCGGTGCTCCCCATGGAGACACACTAGGTCTAATGAATCCCTTCTTCAGAAGGTCTTGAAGTTGCACCTGCAATTCCTTCAACTCTGTGGGGGCCATGTGGTAAGGGGCCTTTGACACTAGTGTCAAGCCGAGGAGTAGGTCTATAGAAAATTTCGTCTCTCGGTCTGGGGGCAAACCGTCAATTCATCCGGGAATATATCAAAAAATTCTCTCACCACATCTAGCTTGGTCAATGGCCTAATCTCTACCTCAGTATCCATCACAGATGCTAAGTAGCCTTGGCATCCCTTATCTAGTAGCTTCTTCATCTAGAGTGCGGATATGATAACTTTCTTGGGTTTCTTAGGCTTATCCCCTTAGAACACAAACTCATCATCATCATGAGATCTGAAAATGATAGCCTGCTTTGCACATAGCACACTGGCTCTATATGCGAATAACCAGTCCATTCCTAAAATTACGTCGAAGTCGATCATATCCAACTCGATCAAGTGAGCATTCAAGTCATGATCACTTATGGTCACTAGAAAAGGTTTATAAACATAGTTTAAACCCACTACTCTTCCTGTAGGGGTGCTCACAGCCAAACATTGAGTCAGTCCCTTGGGTGGAATTCTCATCTTCTTTGCAAATGTCAGTGACACAAAAGAATGCGAGGCTCCTGAGTCAAATAACACATATGTAGGCAATAATGATATCAATAATATACCGATCACTAAATTGGGAGTAGCCTCAGCATCCTTCACCGTCATAGAAAACACTCTACCCTATGGTCTCTGGCCCTATAGGGGTTGTGCTGGCCTAGGGACTGAATATGTCTGCTGCAGCCTAGGTGGCATAGTGTAGGGCGCATCACCTGGTCTTCAGTGGGGGCATGTCCTCACCATGTGGCCCGGTTGATCACAATAAAAACATTTTGGGCCCAATTTCGAAGATTGGGATACTACACTAGATCGGGAGGATTGGGAAGTCTAACTAGCATCAGGCCTCCTAAACTACACTGAAGTTGGGTTGACATAAGGCACTCGAAAAGGTTTACTGCCTCCCCTAGAATCAGTAGATCCCATTGGCCTCTTTCCTATTCCCTGCTGAACCATGTAGTTATCCCTATACCGATCCTCAATAGATTTGGCCACTTTGACCACCTCAGTATAGGTTTACAGTTTCAACCCCACAATGGTTGACCTAATACCTAGCCTCAACCCTTTCTCAAACTTCTTTGCCTTGGCTCTATCACCTCTCAGATGCTCAAGAGCAAAATGGAATAGCTCCTTAAAGCACTGCTGATACTCGAGCACAGACCGGGGAACCTTGAACCAACTAGGAGAACTCACTCTCTCTCCTATCCTGAAAGCTTTCTGGAAAATAGTTCTCAAAGAAGGCCCCTTTAAAGTCTGCCCAAGTAAGGTTCGGGTTACTAGCCCTCATAATAGGCTCGGTGGCACTCCATCAATCATCTGCTTCATTCTGTAATTGATAGCCCGTACATAAAATTTTCTTCTCATTGGTGCAGCACATTAGTCTAAAAACCTTCTCCATTCCACCATTCCATTTCGATGGATACAACGGGTCTTACCCCACCTTGGAGAAACATGGGATCCTAAGCCGTTGAAACTTCTCCATCATTTTTTTCAAATCTGTCCAGCCCTCTACATGGGGTTGGGCATGATCCGACATCGGGTCTTGCACATGCCCATACACTTGTGCCCCACTAGATGTTTGAAGGGTAGCCAATCCAGTGGATATTGGAACAGGTGCCGGTGGAGTAGAAGGTGCGGGCGGTGCATTACGAGCTTCCATTGCCGCTTGGATTCTATTATCGATCCCAGCCATAAACTAGTTTTGCCTTTCTTTCACTTTCCGCATTATGTTAATCATAATGAATACCACATCCTGAGCCGTAAGTATATGCGGGGTCGGTGGTGTATTATGGGTTTACCCTGATTCTGTGTAGGGGAAGGTGGAGGTGACGGGCGTGATTGGGATCGGGATCGGATGTTTCGACGTGACATGATTCCTGTGAAGGAATCTAATTAGTACACATGCATAAACAAATTTGTATGTAATTGGAACACACGCATACATAATGGGTCCCACATGTACACAATTGGAAAAATTAGGGTTAGGGCATGCATAAGTGGGGGTCCACACATATTAAGATCCGATCGCACACACATCCCAAAGAGGCACACCATCAAAAGACCCAAATAAAACTTAGGTTTTGAAAAATTAACATGATTTATTTTTTAAATGAATCCACCGAAAACAGGGAGTCAAACCACTAGAAATATCAGTGGTATTTTCGGTGAGCAAAACATAGGCTAAAATCAACTTTTCCCTTTCACCGGAAATAGGCATTGAAAGCATGCCCAGTGTTTCCGGTGACTTTTTTCCGGTGGCACCAAATCGGCCATAAATAGGCTCAGGCCTTGGGTTATTCACACAAAACCCTATTTGCTCTTGTGAGAAAGGTGTGGAAATAGCCAAAGAGTCTCTTGCTACCTATTCCCTACCTTCCTCGTGCTATTTCACGATCGATTGGAGCCGCATTCGCATCTAAGGTATGTTTTCTCTCCCTGTAACCTACCTTTTGTGATTTTCTTCTCTGCATTTTGAATGCAACCATTTAACTGGGTTTTCCATTTCAAATCCTTAGGAATCATCTTGCAACAATGTTTGGATGCCGTATACATACCCGACGTGCTCTTATATAAGAGGAGCAAGATGTCGCTGAGCAGTTCAACCCAATCCTGTTCCACTCTATGGTTGAGTGAGATCATTAGGAGTTCTTTGGGCACCACAACGTCAACCTAGGAGTCTATGTGAGGACAAACAACTTTCGTGCGTTCCATCTTCGTCAATGGTTGGAGTAGATCGGGTGGTACTACATATTGAAACCCAATAGATACTACTACCCCACATTGGTCAAGCTATTCTACTCCAACATGGAATGCTTGAACCGGGGTATCGAAGAGATGCAGATCACCTCCTATGTGAAGAGGGTGGAGATCTTCTTTGACATGGGGTAGCTGACAAATATTTTGATGATCAGCAATGTAGGTGATCTAGTGTACTACCCCACCTCGGACTCCGGCATATGAATTTCAGAGTCCCAATACCTTCCAAGAGATCAATGACATGCTACTAAGGAAGCCCAGGGATGGAACCGTTCTGTCAACTACTTTTCCACTCCAAAGGTTGTCTGTCGTGCGATTCAGCTGAATGTCCTCCCCACATATGGACATCATAATGAGGTATCTGCCCTGCAAGCCTACGTGACATACTGCGTGTACATAGGGGTGCAGATACGTCTGCCTTACCTCTTAATGTGGACCATGGTAACTCGGTCTGAAGGGCAAGATCATCGAGTAGGGAACCTATGCTATGGGAGGATATTGACTGACATCTTTTGCCGCTTTGGGGTGGACTTAGAGGGCGAGGCACGCTTGGGTGAAGAGGTCACAGACTTCAGCCAAGACTCTCTGAGGAAGATGACCATAGATCTGAGGGAAGTGACCTATTCTAGGAGAAGGTCAGCAGCCTATAGAGGTAGAGGGTGGCAATGCCGGTGAGGCAGGAGGAGAAGCTGCTGGGGTTCATGGGGCTCCACCACCTGATCCCCAGGCTATGGGTTCTATGGTAACTTCTACATCTTACAGCACTAGGGGTGCGAGGCCCTATGGTCTCAATGATGTTATGGTCCATCTGGATACCACTATGTCATTGATAAGGATTATGGACAGCCGCATCAAGAGCATAAACAGGACCTATTGTCTTATGGACAATAGAGTGGCCTCCCTAGAGGCACAGATGCAGGCGATGGTCTTCCACCTTGGCATTTTGGTGCCTCCTCTAGGAACGCATGGTCCAAACCAGGCTCAGGGGTAAGAACAGAACCAGCAGCAGTAGGAAGAGTAGTGGCATGCCTGCCACTATAGCTTTTAAGATTTTCATTTTCATATTTTTTATTTGAGTTTGATGTCTTAGGTTTAGTTGAACCCTTTTATTATGTCATATGCTTCCGTTGTTTGATTTCCTAGTCTTAGGCTAGTTAGGATTTCCTTCTTTCCATACTTTAATTTTATAAAAAGTGTAAGCTGTATATTCAAGTTCATTATTATAATGAAATGGCTTTAACACCTATACTTGTCTCCTAATTGTGCAAATATTATTATTGTTGTTATGAAATTTTTATTAAATCCTAATTTCTCCAAAATCGTGGTTTGGTCGAGATTGTGAGTTAAGGCAAAGCATCGCGCTCTGATACTATAGCTATCACACCCCACTCTCGATAGACCCAACTTACCATTTGGAATACAGCGGTGTGAATAAGACATATACATGTCTTACAAACCTACCAGGATCTCTGATAGTAGTACCTTAACATATTCACAATCTCACATCACAAACTAGTATAAGCAGTAGAATCAGAGTATAGTAGCGGAATTTATAAATAAAATGGGGAAACATCTAATGGTAATATAATAGAAAAAATCGAGTTATCCTATTACATTCATCCATGACATATACTGTAATCTCAAGAAAATGTACAATCTACAACTAAATCCAAAAATATCATAATATGATGTATAATCTCATGGTACGGCATAAGCACAGTGGTCGCAAGCACAGTTCTGATCATGCTCCTTCGTTTCTGGCATCCACCAATCTCTCACACCGTACTCTGACCTAGAAGATATTAGATCACCCATCACCGGCACCACAGTACCTGCATCATCCTCTAAAAAGGGTTGTATACGTGGGGTGAGCTTTCCAACTCGCTCAATGAGGGGTGGGGTAAGCACATCCAAGCAAGATAATAGCAATAATAATTTATGATGCATGATTACGAAAATTAAACACATAGTCCATGATGCTCGTGATGCAGTTCATTTGTTTATTATCCACCTAACAATACAAACTAAGTCTGGTAAATGCTACTACGACGCATTAGGCTGTATCCCTCGTCTTGGAAATGACATCGACTACAAAGCAAAACAAACCCTAGCCGTGATTAGAAGCCTATTGATTTTCATATGCATCCATAGGTCACCCAGAAAACTTCTGATAACCTCCTCCTAGTAGTCATGGCACCAGTAACACATCAGCCACGTCAGACAGGTTCCCGCCTCCGACAACAATCACATCGTACTACAGAAGTGGCACTTCAGGAAGGCTCATCAAACATACCACAATGGTTTTTCCAACACCTCAACCCCTGTTGGAAAGGGTACGTAGCATAGGGAGTGATACCTAACCACATATATACTACATGCCTTCATAATGATACAGTTAGTATGGATCACACGATACCAGAGAGACCTCGGCCACAAAGTGCAATCCATCTCCAAATACAGTCCCGGGTACACAATACCAGAGAAACCTTGGCCATAAAGTGTAATCCCTAAAGTGCAATCCTCTTTCTCTCCTCTCCTACGTTGGGCACAAGGGAAATGAGGAAATGAATCCTCATTTCCCAACTTATAACTTAAGTTGGGCCTTAGGGTCTATTTGGTTTAAGCCTCTTCTGAACCAATCGATTTAAAATGAGTTTCGGGGCACGAGGACCCGCACATTTAGGTCCATAAGGTGTTCACATCAAGAGGAAAGTGTGGAGGATGATTTGGGATCATCTAAAATAATTTACGATGAGAGTGGCGGGACCCACAGGCATCAGAACCTCGACAGCAGCCTGTGGACCCACCAGAAAAAGGCACCAGATTCATGCCCAGGTTACTTATGGTGGCTTATTTCCAGTGGTCAAGACAGCCTGCTATCTTAACAGCTTGTTGTCCCAGGGTTGGTCTCGTATGGGCTTTTCGATAATTATGATGCGCGTCGAAAATCAAGTGTGTGGAGTCCGATCACTTACCATCTAGGATCATAAGGTATGAATCCTCTCCACTTGGATAGGCACATGATACACGAACATATGGGATCATCTCTACCCCTTTGGTAATGTGTTGCCACGAGCCAAAACCTGATCGTACTTCTGATCTCTGATCTGAGGCCTGTCACAACAGTTCAAATTTGACCGAATTAGGGCACAGGTGTAACATAAGTGGTTTAGGATAATAAAAATAGACTTGCATACATATAGGTGTATTTGTAAAGTGAATGATTTCTTGGTCTTTCTTTTCACTTACTAGGCTAGTGAGCTCATCCCACGTGTACACCAATTTTTAGATGATTTTGCAAGTTATCCGGCTGAAGAGTTAGAACTGAGACTCATTGTGGAGTTTCCAGGTGAGGACTGGTGGGTCCTAAAGATCTTAGGCATGGGGCCAAGTGCCCGTGCAAGAGTTGTGTTGCAAGACTGCAACACTGATACCAACCCTAGATTCCTTTTGATTATTTTGTGATGTTACCCCTTTTGTGCTCTAGATGTTTAAATTGTAATTCTTGTGTATATATCACGCCTACAGGCTCACATGTAAATGTATTATGTAATACAATTTGGGTATCAAGAGTATTAGGGTATTAATAGGTATATACAAGTAAGACTTCCACTGAAATACAGAATTTGTTTTCTTAGTTGTATGTATGATGTGTAGTGGTTACTACGTCAAATGATCCTAGTAGGTTTTGGGTTAACAGGTGTTAGCCCGATCACCGATCTAGCTCTGTGTGAATGGGGTGTGACAAAATTGATATTGGAATGAGTGACTTCCCACTCTGAAAATCCCCTTGCTCCTCAGAAATTAATCTTGGCAACAAATAGGACAACCTAGTGGCTAAAATCTTTGATATTACTGTACAAATGAAATTTCCCATATGCATGGGTCTATATTTATCTAAGGATTCAACACCTTTAATTTTAAGAATCAAAACAAGGAAATTGTTGTTCATAACTTTTGGCATAATCCCAAAGCTGAAAAAATCCTTGACCACACGAACAATGTCTTTCTCCACCACCCCCCAGTAGTGCCTGAAGAAAGCACCATTTTATCCATCAAGACTCGGGGAATTGCCAAGATCTAAGTCCCAAACAGCCTTTTTAATTTCAACCCCTCCCAGAATCCTATCAAGGCTTAGCAAACCCTCCTCATCAACCAATGTTGGAATGACGTCCAGTAATTCCATATGCTCAACCATTAGAGATTTTCTATGAAATCTTCGTAATACTGCACCAAATAATCAAATATCTCATTCCTATTGGTCACCATACCGCCATCTGCCTTTCTTACCCACCTTATGGTATTTTTAGCTCTATGAATCTTAGAATAGAGATGAAAGAACTTAGAGTTCCTATCCTGTTCTTGATCCACCGTAACAGCCTTTTTAATTTCAACCCCTCCCAGAATCCTATCAAGGCTTAGCAAACCCACCTCATCAACCAGTGTTGGAATGACGTCCAGTAATTCCATGTGCTCAACCATTGGAGATTTTCTGCGAAAATCTTCATAATTATGCACCATATAATCAGATATCTCATTCTTATTGGTCACCATACTACCATTTACCTTTCTTACCCACCTTATGGTATTTTTAGCTCTACGAACCTTAGCATAGAGATGAAAGAACTTAGAGTTCCTATCCCCCTCCTTGATCCACCTTAACCCTGACTTCTCTGCCCATAACTTTTCATGATTCTGCATGGCTTTTAGGTAAGCTACTTTTTGCATCAGCCTCCTTAGGAAAAAACCCATCATCCATCCCCAAAGCATCAATTTTCCCCTGAACCACGTTAAGCTCCTCCTTGGCTCAAAATTTAGAAAAGTATTTCTGGACCACCATCTCAAAATAGGCTTCAATTTCTTTAATTTCTTACATAAAACAAAAGAAGGAGAACCACAATATCCTGCACCCAAAAACTCCTGACTGTGTGAATAAAAGACTCTTCCTCCATCCAAAACTTGTGCATTCTAAGTGACAGTTTGCTTGCTTTGGGCATAAGTCAGATATAATATAGATGGGAGCATGATCAGAGGATCCTCTCTAAAGGACTTGTTGAGCACAATCCTGAAACTGTATTAACCAAGCCTCATTATAGAGCCTCCTATCTAGGACAGCAGCCACATTATCTCTCCTTCTATTGTTTGACCACGTAAATTTGCATCCCTGGGATGGAATTTGAATGAGAGAACATACATCAATCATAGCCTCAAACTATACTGTTGATCCCAAACTGAAAGCACTAGGCCCTCTCTTCTCATGTGATGCCAAAGCAGGATTAAAAGCCCCTACCATCAACCACGGATCTACTATGACCAGAATAGCCGTCAACTCCACTCATAAATCCCTTCTAATGGCTTTGTAATGACTTGCATGGACCACTGTCATCACAACAGGTTTTTGTTTCCACATAACCCTAATCGAAATTTGTTACCCTGAGATCGAAATAGCAGTGGTTTTCTGAATTCCCATATGCCACATCAACCATAAATTAGGCACTTTATCCATCCTCTTATTATGGATCGTCTTTGCATCAAACCCCAACTTAAACCATAACTTGGGAAAGCTAGATGGCTCAATCATCGGCTCTACTAAGCAAACCAAATCAGGAGACTTCTCCCTCATAATATTCTCTGTGACGCCCTGAAACTTGGCCTAGGGTTTTTGAACATCAACGGTCCACATGATCTGTAAATTCTAGGCGATAATGAACCGAAGTAGCATCCACACAAACATAAGTGCAAGCAAGAGTTAACTAATCTAATGTAATATTAAAATTTAAAGTTCAACTATCTATTTCAACTTTCAAACTTAAAGTAATGTTGAATTAAATTATATCTTCAGAGTCTAAAACAAAGTCTACATCATCTAAAAATAAAACTCATTGTCTTCTTCGAATCCATAAGTAATGTCCTCCTGCTGATCAATATTAGGTTCAACATTCGCATCATCTCCATAATAGTCCTCACCAACGTCATCTGCAAGTTATGAGGGTAAGTCTCTGGGAAGAAACTTAGTGATTACCACAACACTAAACATGTTTGTAATTACGATCATACAACCAATAACAAGAAAAACATATATAGTATAATATAAAAATTTTCAAGAAAACAAAAGAATAAGGATACCACACATACTTCCATTGTTACATTTATATTGCCGCAGAAGTATATATGATGACTCAAGTCGGCTTGTTTAGGTTTTCAAATGATGGTTTGACCGGTTCAACCATCCGGATGTTATAACATTGGTATAGTATAAACCCATGTTTTTTTTTTGCTAATGACAGGTATCGAGGTAGTTAGGTGGGTCTATACTGACCCCACAACCATATGGACTAGGTTATATCAAGGTTGAATAAAAACCATTCAGCTTTTACCGAAAGTAGTGAAGAGCACTAAACACCCCGTGTGAGTAGTCTCGAGGAAGTAAGGGGAGTTGAACTCAAAACCACACGCTTCTTGAGGTGAAAGTCCCTTACCAACTCGGCTACCCTCTTGGAATTTATAAACCCACCTCCTTAATCAGGTCAGTCACGATGGGTATTGAAACCAAGGATAGATATAAAAAATCGGATTGGGGGCTACTGATCTCAATCTAGGTCAGTCGAATCCTTTTTTTTTATAAACAGGTCAGCCAAATCCCAGCCATTGCTAAGAGCATGGGTCAGGTAAGGTCCAGTCCAGTCCGATTGACCCAATGATATGGCCAAATTGATTACCTAGTAGGGTAAGAACACGTGGTATCTAAGGAAATGACATGTGTCGCTCACCTGTTAGAGGCTGCAAGAAGTCTGACCACGTCAACCGCGTAAAGAGAATATTTCCCACGAAGGGGATAAGACGTCTCCGAGTAGGACTCGAAGAGGAAAGGGGGCAGACCTGAGGAAGACTCCTCCAAGGGAAAAAGAAACCCTAAACTCTAAGGACTATAAAAGAGGGCCCGAGCGGAGGAAAAAAGGTATGCAGAAGAAACCCACACCATTACCCTTGTGAAAAGCTGTGCGACCGATCTCTAACTTGGGCGTCGGAGGACCAACCCCGGATAAACATCCGAGCCTCTGCCTTCTGTATTTGTGCAGGATCAGCTCATACGGATTTTCGACAGCAACACCCAACTATTAGACATATGATGACTTGGCAAGAAGGGTGAGAGAAAGGCATAGAAATTTCTTAGATGGGAGCCGTACAGTGATAGTATGGTTAGTACAGTTAAAACATACATTGGTCAAGTGGGTTGTATACATGATAATACATGTGGTGGGTGTGCCAAGAATGTGTCTAGTTTGGCTTGAGATTTTAAATTGGTCAAGGGTTAAAAAATGGAAGCCGTTATTTGTGGTACGTAATTGAACGGCTATTTTCGTGGACATTTTTTCTGCTTGTGGAGAGGTTATATTTTGGCTATTGCTTAGGTTGCAACCAAAATGCAGAAAGGTTATACTGAACAAAACTTGGCTACTACCTGGTTACAACTATTTGGCTGCAACCCCTAGTAACAGCCAGGGAAATGGAATCTCAAGGTAGGGGTGAAAAAATTCACTCAAGATGACTATTTTCAAACCTACCATTGGGATTCCATTCCCTTGGTTGTTACCATAAAGTAGCTGCAACCCAGGCCCCCTCCACATCAGCAAAAGAAGGATCTTCAAGTAGCCTTATGCATCTGACCCCTCCACATCTTTGTTAAGTTTGACCTAAGTGGGGCCCATCCGACCCTTATGTCGCCATTGTAAAATGGCAAATGAACTCTGTCCGAGAGGCCTGCCTTTAGGCAATGATAGGGGCAAGACATGGCTACCTATTGTGTGGCCCTGCATCATCACGAGAGGAGCATGAGAGGGGTAGGCTCTGTAGTATATGCTAGTGTCTTGCTAGAGAAAGGTTCTTCTCCTCGGTAGGTAAATAACCTGCATGCCATGGATGGGGTGAGATGGTTACACGCATAGGAGGGGACCTTTGACTCCCATATGTCACCATGGAAAGGGAACTGGGTTTAATTAATGGGCCTTGATAATTTGGCGGCACCAACCCTGCAATGCAGTAGAGATTAACTCTCACATGACCCAACCACTCTTGATTCCATTTCTCTGGCAACCAAATCTGAAAAATTGTTCAAGATAGTTGAATTTGGAGTAGGCACGGCCTGATTAATTTGGAGTAGAGACTCTTCCCACATAGGTAGGTTGCATAGAACCACGCTCTCCCAAAGAGGAAGCCTCTTGATTTCGTGGGATAAGAATCTCGCCAGTTGTGCTTGGGTTTGCGAGACTCCTTTCCCTATTAGGGGACTCTCTGATCATCGACAGCCACTCTTGATGCCGGCCAGGGCGATTGGGCCGTTGGTCACCTTGGTCCTCCATCGTTTCCATCACCTTCTCCTTCACTGAACATGAATCTATGTTTGTGACCACGGCAACTAGCACACCGAGAAGGTGAGTTTCAAAAACCACTTATTTGAACACGAAGGATTCCGATGAACCAGGTTGTTCCCGTTCCACATTTAACTCCTCCACCCTTCTCACTGAATCCTCAATATCCACACAGACGGGTAAAGTGCCCATACATCGAGTCCCTGGTTTTTTGATCAATTGCCATGGACGACCCACAGCTTTTGCCATCGAGAAAATGATTTCCTCATCCCAGTATTCCTGTGGAAGGTCAGGGATTCGAATCCATGTCAGCCTGTGAGTAATTTACGGTTGAGATACATAAAAATCATGCCTCCACTGTTAAAAGCGAATCAGTTGACCCTCCACCTTCACTGGTCCCCTCTTCAGATCATGGTCATATCCGCTTCAGTTTGGAACCGAAACATAATATACCCCTTGCCCAAAGATCGCAGCTCCATAGGTTTCTCCAAATTCCAGTTGTCCCTAATATAAGAATGCAACACCTCCATAGAAATTGTTCTGAAATTCACTTTGCCTAGCAAGGCAAAGCGAAGCTTGTCTAGCTTCCGATCGTAAGCCCTTTGTGGAATTTTCAGCCGTGTCAAAGCCCCATCTTTAACTGCAGACGGCAAGCTATGAATCACCGGAAGGGTAGGTCACCCTACCACTGAGGTGAAAGTACATCTAATGGCATTCTCCAACCCAGCCGCTGCATGGTTAGGCGAAAAACCCTCCAGACCCCCATCCACCCCAATGACCTCACCTACCTCGTCTCCCACAGAAGATTCAATAGCTACATCACCTGGAAATAGATGGGGTTCTCCTATCACAAATGGAGCAACCAGCCACCATTCCGTTTCAGAGTCCCTAACACCACCTGCCACCTCCACCACCCATGAGTCCGTATCACCAGCCACCAGCGGGTTCCCCCTCCACTCTCTCTCACTCATATTTTTTCAAAGTATATCCTTCTCATGATCCTTGAGAAGCAAATCATTCTCCTATATAGAATCCTTATGCCACAAAGGAAACTTGTCATCATTTATGCAGCCTCTGGAGGTTACAAATGAGGTGTCTACAAAATCTGACTTAAGCATCAAAGAGTCCCCCTCGAATCCAAGCCTCTCTTCTTCTGTTCTTGGTGTGTAGATCATCCACGTGGTCATAATGCAAATTCCAACCACAACAAGCTTCAAAACTAAATTAAAAGGAGAGCGATTATTCTCTGCAATGAGTGAGACAGTGTGGTGAGCATTGGATGGCCGAGAGCATCCGGGCAAGCGCCCCGAGGTCATCTAGACCATCCAATGCCCATCGCACCACCGCACTCACTGCAGAGGATGTTTTCACATAAAAGGAGACTCAAGCCTTTTCATATGTATCCATATGTAAACATATCATGCATACATGTGTTATATAATAGGCAAAGTATTCGTGATGGATTCTAATGAACATGTGTAGAAACGCAACCCTAAAACGATGCAGAAGATAATGGAAAAACAAAACAAACAATGCACACAGATTTTACGAGGTTCGGCAAGGTTGCCTACGTCCCTGGTGAGATGAGATCCTGCTTCACTATTATTGGAGAATAGGGTTACAGCGCTCTTCCTCACACCTCTCCATATTGCTTGCATTACAGAGAAAGAAACCCTCGCTACAAATATATAGCGAAAAAAAATCCTAATCCAAAAAGTACACAATTGCCCTCAAATAAAAAATTCGAGCAGGGGGCTGCGCCCCCCTACACCCCCTGCTATGCAAGGGGGCCTCCTGCCCCCTTGCAACCCCCATGGCCTGCTAACCGGCTAGCGGGACCTCTGTCCTGCCTGTCTAGGTGCTGCACCAGTACTCCCTGGATTAAACTGCGACGGAATACAAGACATCATACACCAACAATCTCCACCTTGGCTTGAAGTCGAGCCTCCTGTAAAGATAAATTGTAGACGTCTTCATCATTATACCTCATTAGAGGTACAAACCCGCACATGTTTGGTGTGTCCCTCATATTCAACAATGAGTAATATTAATCAAGTCCAAACAGGACTCGAACTTCTCTGTAGCAACTGGCTTTGTAAACATATCTGCAGGATTGAGATCTGTATGAATTTTTCTCAAGTGAATACTGCCTTCTGACACAAGCTCCCTGATCTTGTGAAATCTCACATCAATATGCTTTGTCCTTGCATAAAACACCTGATTCTTTGCAAGATGTATGGCACCCTGACTGTCACAATGTAACACTGTACCTCCTTGCTTCAACCCCAACTCACGAACCAGTCCAGCCAACCACACTCCTTCCTTGGCAGCCTCAACTGCTGCCATTTACTCTGCCTCTGTAGTGGACAATACAATTGTAGACTGAAGCATCGCCCTCCATGATATAGGTCCACCAGCCAATGTAAACACATACCCTATAGTAGACCTCCTCTTGTCTAAATCACCAGCATTGTCAGAATCAACATAACCTTCCAATTCTGTAGAACTTCCCTTGCCATTGAACATAACACCTATATCTTTAGTCTTGCTCAAATATCTGAAAATCCACTTAATTGCATTCCAATGCTCCTTCGCTAGATTACTCATGTATCTGCTAACAACACTGACTGCTTTAGACAAACCGCCTGCTACAAACCATAGCATACATGAGACTCCCAACTGCACTAGCATAAGGGACTTGAGACATCTGCTCCACCTCCTCATGTGTTGTAGGGCATTCCCTTTCAGATAACTTGAAGTGGTCAGCTAACGGAGTGCTAACCGGCTTAGCCTTTTCCATATTGAAACGCTCTAGCACCTTTTCAATATACCTCTTCTGAGTTACCCAAAGTTTACCTGTATTTCTATCTCTAAGGATTTCCATGCCAAGGATCTTCTTAGCAGCACCAAGATCCTTCATCTCAAATTCAGCACTCAACAAAGACTTCAAAGAGACTATATCATGTTTGTTCTTTGCAGCAATGAGCATGTCATCAACATAAAGCATCAACAAAATAATGGAATTATCACTTGACACTTTATAATAAACACAACTATCATACTCACTTCTTGTGTAGCCAATCTTCATCATGTGAGAATCAAAGCGCTTGTACCACTGCCTAGGACCTTGCCCATGCACCTTGAAACCTTCATGCTGCTCCATGTAAATCTGTTCCTCCAAGTCACCATGAAGAAATGCAGTTTTCACATCAAGTTGTTCAAGCTCTAAATCATACATGGCCACCAAAGCAAGTAGTACCCTGATCGAAGTGTGTTTCACCACTGGAGAGAATATTTCATTGTAGTCTATCCCCTCCTTCTGTGCATAGCCCTTAGCTACAAGTCTAGCCTTATACCTTTCACGCTCCTTCTCAGATGCTGTCTCTTTCTTACGAAAGACCCATTTACACCCAATGATTTTTCTTCCCTTGGGTTTTTCCACAATATCCCAAGTCTTGTTCTTCTGTAGAGATTCCATTTCCTCCATCATAGTTGTCATCCATTTATCATGCTGTGCATCACTCAAAGCATCATGGTAAGAAGATGGATCACCTGTACCTACAGTGAGGGCATAGGCAACCATGTCCTCAAACCCGTATCTCATAGGTGTTTTGTGAGTACGCTTCCCTTTACCTTTGCCACAGTAAAGGGAACTTCTACTGCTTCCTGTTGTCCTGGTAAGTCACTTGATGACTCATTCTCTCCTGTTGTTTCTAACTCACCTAACTCCACCTGCATAGTAGAACCTTCTTTATTTTCACCAACTGCTTGTGAATTGTAATTTGACTTCACTATATGGGACTCATCAAACACAACGTCTCTGCTCACCACAACTTTCTGTGAACTTGGATCCCACAACTTGAATCCCTTTACACCTTTCTTAAAACCAAGAAAGATACACTGCTTAGACTTTGAGTCTAACTTGGAACGCTGCTCACTCTCAACATGTGCATAGGCTGGACAACCAAATATTTTTAGAATAGAATAATCTACTGGTTTTTCTGTCCATACCTCTTCAGAAATTTTATAATCAATCACCTTTGATGGAGACCTATTGATGAGGAAACATGCCATGTTCACTGCTTCTGCCCAAAATCTCTTGCTCAACCCTACATTCAGCCTCATACTCTGAGCTTTTTCTAGAAGTGTTCTATTCATCCTTTCAGCTACACCATTTTGCTATGGTGTCTTTGGAACCGTGAAGTGACGTGTAATCCCTTCAGCTTTGTACAATTCTAGAAATGGCTTGTATATGTACTCTCCTCCATTATCTGTTCTCAAGTATTTAATTTTATTTCCTGTCTTCTTTCTACCTCAGCCTTCCATTCCTTAAATTTAGTGGACACCTCACTTTTATGCTTCATGAAGTAGATCCAGACTTTCCTTTAGTAATCATCAACAAAGGTCACGACGTGTTCTGCCCCACCTTTAGATTTTGTTGTTGAAGGACCCCATACATCGCTGTGTACATAATCAAGCACCCCTTTACTCTTATGTTTTGCAGTTTTGAAACTAACCTTGCACTATTTTCCGAACACACAATACTTGCAGAAGTTCAATTTACAAGTTTTTACTCCCTTCAACATATTTCTTTTATGAAGCTCCATCAATCCTCTTTCTCCCATATGCCCTAACCGCATATGCCACAGATAGGTATCATCTGTATCAAATACTGCATCTGTAGTCACAGATGCTCCACCTATAACTGTGCTCCCTATGAGTCTGTATAGGTTTCCTGTTAGCTGTCCCTTCATAACAACCATTACACCCTTAATAACTTTGAGAACTCCACCTTCTGCTATGTACTTGCAGCCATTTGAGTCAAGTGCCCCCAAAGATATTAAGTTTTTCTTTAATTCTGGTACATGTCTTACATCTGCTAAGGTTCTTACTATCCCATCAAACATCTTGATTTTGATAGTGCCTATCCCAATGATCTTGCATACAGCATCATTCCCCATTAGGACAGACCCACCATTATATGGTTGATATGTATCAAACCAATCCTTATGTGGACATATGTGATATGAACATCCAGAATCTAAAATCCAAGAATCAGAAGGTTGATTCTTACCTGATGATATAGAGAGTACATCTCCATCATCTCCATCTGAACTGTCAGCCACGCTAGCTTCCTCAGATGCCTTATCTACACCTTTCTTCTTTCAGTCTGCCTTCCTCTTCAAGCACTCTCTCTTCAGATGACCTTCCTTCTTGCAATAGTAACAAGAGACCTTTGTCTTTGCCCCTTTTGATTTCGATCGACTCTTCCCAAATCCCTTCTGATTTGATCTCCCTCTTTCTATCTCCTTGTCACCTCCGAAAAGACCTTCTCCTTGAGATTTCGTACTACTGGCCTTCTTCCTTGTATCATTGGACATGAGGGCAGCTGCGACTTCATCCATCTCAAGTGGTCTCCTTCCCATACAAGAGAGTCATTACTAGGTGATCATATGATTCTGGAAGCGACGACAACAACAGTAACGCCTTGTCTTCATCCTCGATCTTAACCTCCAGGTTTGCAAGTTTACTTACGATCTGATTGAACATGTTAAGATGCTCTAATAGATCCGTACCTTCCTCCATCTGTAGAGAATACAATTGCTTCTTCACGAACAACTTGTTCGTTTAGGACTTTGTCATGTAGATGCTTTCAAGTTTCGCCCATAACTGCGGTGCAGATTTGATACCCACAACATATTGTAGGGCATCATCAGAAAGATTTAATCGAATAGCACTTACCGCCTTTTCCTCCATCTCTTCCCAATCTTCGTCAGTAATTTTTACAGGTTTCTTCGACTTCCCCAACAACATTTTCGCCAAACCTTGCTGTATCAGAAGATCCTTCATCCTTTGACGCCAGAGGGTGAAATTGTTCTTCCCATTAAACCTCTCGATGTCATACTTGACATTCGATCCCTTCCCTGCCATCATGATAGTAAACCCTAGAAAACGGAAACCTAGAGCTCTGATACCAATTTGTAGAAACGCAACCCTAAAACGATGCAGAAGATAATGGAAAAACAAAACAAACAATGCACACAGATTTTACGAGGTTCGGCAAGGTTGCCTACGTCCCCGGTGAGATGAGATCCTGCTTCACTATCAATGGAGAATAGGGTTACAACGCTCTTCCTCACACCTCTCCGTATTGCTTGCATTACAGAGAAAGAAACCCTCGCTACAAATATATAGCGGAAAAATCCTAATCCGGATTAAACTACAATTGCCACCCTAATCTGGATTAAACTACAATTGCCCTCAAATAAAAAAAATTCGAGTGGGGGGCTGCGCCCCCTGCTATGCAGGAGGGCCTCCTGCCCCCCTTGCAACCCCCACGGCCTGCTAACCAGCTAGTGGGACCGCCGTCCTGGCTGTCTAGGTGCTGCACCAGTACTCCCTGGATTAAACTGCGACAGAATACAAGACATCATACACCAACAAATCTCCTGAGTTAAAAATCGATTATCTAACTGAAAAGCCAAATTACTCACTTAACTAGGTCAATATGTTCTAATTAAATCAGTGCTCAATTCCATTCCAACATATCTCATGCCTTATTTTCCTTTCTTGAAGTCTGTGTACAATAGAATAGATATTGGCACCCTTGAAGCGTATCATGGTGGTTTCCTCAACCGTGAGGTTCTTCATATGAGATTATCGGAAGCCCATATCACTTGGTGAGGTCAATATTATGCTTTTGAATACTTTAGTGCTAAAGGAATCATAACAAAATGGATAAACTATGGGTATAACTGAGTGATTTGTCGTTCACGTTGTTAGCCAGCCATAACAAATTCACAACCATCGAATGGAGAGAATGAGTGACTGTAAAGAGGCGATTAGGGTTCCTAATCTTGGGAATCTATTTGTGCTTGGTGATCGTGATCAAAGAGGTTTGGAAGGGAAAGTGGGCTGGACAATGGATTGGGGATCCTTGCATCCTTGGCGCACATAATCCCAGAAATATTGTTGTCAGAGGGTGAGGGTGTTGGTCGAGAGGCTGGTGACATGGAGGTCCCAGTGAATTATGCTCCACAAAGGCCACGAACATTTGCTGTTGCGGTGGGAAGTCTTCTACCTTTGGTGGAGAATCTGCCTTCTCCTGTTCAAGTGGGAAATTCGACTCGTACTAAGATCCCTCAGGTGGCTTATATGAGGCAAATGGTGAGTCATAAGTTTTCCCTTCTTGGAAGGGTGAATTTTAGAGCTATTACGATGAAAAATTTTGTAGACACCCAATTTTGCCACCCGCCCCAGCAATGATGACAAACAGGAATGATCAAGGTTCATGCTCTACATTGGAGGAGAATCCATACCTTTGATGATGACCCTGACCCGGACCTGGACCCGGACCCGGTGGTAACCCAAAATCCTAATAATCCTCATAGACCCCACCTCATAACTGTAAACACCCAATTTTTTCACCCTTCGTCGGCTATGATGAATCAGGGATCGTGGATATGGCCTTTCTCTTCCAATCAATAGAGATGACAACTGACTGAGGTAACCCAGCCCTGAAACACTCCCAACACACCCAAAACACCTAGAAACCCTAGCAAGAGAAAAGAAGGGTCCAATTGTGATATCACATATGCAAAGGAATCCGGTCCAAAGCAACCATACAGATGGATAGTACTCAAAATCACGATTCCAATGATATACGATGCATCAAAATCGGACTATCGGATCTCCCGTGATCATCCCCGGAAGATAGAATCTATTCGAAACCATCAATCAGAATTTGGGGAATATTCTCCCATGACCTCGATTCGCACTAGGTACCCTCGCCCCATTCCCAGTGCCCCCACCCCGTGCCAAGCGCCCCCACCCCATGCCAGGCGCCCCCGTCCCATGCCAAGTGCCCCCACCCCATGCCTAGCGCCCTCGCCCCGTGCCAGGCACCCCTGTCCCATGCCCATGCCTGGTGCCCCCACCCTGTGCCAAGTGCCCTCGCCCCGTGCCAGGTGCCCCGCGCCTAATGCAAACTTTGGCCCAAAAGTCCCACACCTCTTGTTTGCGTATCCTATGCCCCCGCTAGCGTACCCTATACTGATGCACCCTATTGGTCCAAGAAACCTATAAATACCCCCTCCCTCACTTCCAACACACTTGAGCCCACTTGGTGAGCATCCTTGGTGGAAACACCTTCCCTCTCTCCCTTGCCTTGTATGGCTATCTTCTCTAGCCCCTCCCAAACATTCTGAGTCTTCTAAGCCTCGTAGCCCTTCTAGGTCCATCCCTTGGCTTGCCTGAGCCTCCAAGTAGTCTTTCCCTAGCCGAAGATTCGTCGGAGTGCCGCCCAAGCCTTAGCCTCCAAGTAGCCTTTCCCTAGCTGAATCTCTACCGGAGTGCTGCCCAAGCCTTAGCCACCAAGTAGGCTTTCCCTAGCCGAAGCTCTACCAGAGTGCCGCCCAAGCCTTAGCATCCAAGTAAACTTTCCCCAGTTGAAGCTCAACCAGAGTGCCACCCAAGCCTAAGTCTCCAAGTAGCCTTCCCTAGCCGAAGCTCTGCTAAGGTTCTGCCAAATTGTCTGCTAGGGAATCACTCTTCCTTAGCCGAACCTCTGCCCAAGTATCCGAATACAGTCACAGTCAATATCTCTGAAGAAAGGAAATTGGAGGTTAAGACCACTTTCCTCTGAGCCGGGAGAATACATAAGAAAGTCCATATCCGCACCAACCAGGGGTTGTAAGGGTAGCGGCCATAGATGGACTGATGTCTCTCTTCCCTTGGGGGGAAAAGGACTTGCATCATGTCCTCTCTCCTCTCTTTCTCTTTTTAATGAGGGAAGGGTGTGTTATATGTGCTTTGCTTGCGGGCCCCGCACCACCGTATCGCCCCTCGGAGATATGTGGAGGCCTATTTTACAAGAGTGTAAAATTTATCATTTGAGATGAGGGTTTGATGATGGTCCAATATGGAAATCGGGATCATTCAATTGGGGTTTGGAGTCGCCACCTAGGATTATGGGCCTAGGACCCAGGGGTGGCCCAATTCCAGAGAAAAGGGCCCTATAATTGGTCTGGTCCAAAGATTTAGGGTAAGCATCAGGTTACAGAGTTGGGAAGGTGTTAGGCACCCAATCTGCTCGGTTCAACCGGTCTTTCTACTAGATGCTTAAGAACGAATATTTTCCACAATTATTACTATTCCACATGTATAGCTAAGTTATCACACATAAATACATTGATTGAATTTAAACTACTATGCACACTAAAATAGGGTCTATATAAAGTCTACATGATGGCAATTTGGTTGAGAAACTGTACCTAAACTTAACCCTTGTTTCAGCTAGGGAGGGCTATTTCCAGATTTAGATTCGAACAGAGCTTCAGTTAGGGAAGGCTATTTCTGGGTTTTGGATGAGATGGCACTTCAGCAGAGCTTCTGCTGGGGATAGGCTAGGGAAGGGCTAGACTGAGGTGGCACTCCGGCAGAGCTTCCACTGGGGATAGGCTAGGGGAGGGCTAGGTTGAGGTGGCACTTTAGCAGAGCTTCTATTGGGAATGGCTATTTCTAGAAAAGATTCCAGAGGCACTCGGACAGGGCTTCTGCTAGGAATTACTATTTTTAGATGAAACAGATTGACTTAAAAATAGATTGAAGATCTCCAAATCCCCGAAGAACACTTTGAAGATCCGAACAGAGTTTTGAATCTTGACAAAGATCTCTCTGTAGACCCGAAAAACCTCTAAGGGGGGGTTTCTACTTTGGGTAAAACTCAAGAACACTTAAAGGAGGGGGTTGAAGAACACACTATTTTTGGAAAAAACTGGATTGGACTCAAAACTTGGATTAAAGATTTTTAAAGTCCCAAAGAACACTTCAAAGATCCAAACAAGATTTCGTATCTTGACGAAGATTGCTCTGAAGACCTGAAGAAAATCAAGAGGGGGAGGGGAGGAGAGAGGGCAGAGCTTCACTACTATGGAGTGAGATGGGGTTGTTTGGTTTTTCAAATCCAAAGGAGAGGGTATTTGTAGGTTTTTCCGGCCATGGAAAAGAGGGAACATCTTTATCCGATAGACGAAAGAAGAGATCTTGCCTAAAGTGGGGGGATAGGGCTTTTATACACTTGGTAAAAGAGGTCCGGTGGGGGAAGGTTTTTGTCTAATGGGTAAAAAGTGGGTTCTTAGAGAGAAAATCATTAATAAAAAAAAAGGGTTTTTTGGTCTTAAGTGGGTGAAGAGGGAATTTCTTCACCCAAGGTTGGGTTGAAATGCATAGGGCATACGGGCAATGTGCACAGGGTGTGTGGGCAATGTGCACCGCGTCTGCGGGTAATGATGTGTAGCTGGCACAGGCTAGGCACAAGGGTGTGCAGGCAATGTGCATAGTGTGCGCGGGTAATGATGTGTAGCTGGCACAGGCTAGGCACAAGGGTGTGCAGGCAATGTGCATAGTGTTGTGCGCGGGTAATGGTGTGTAGCTGGGCAAAGACTAGGCATAAGGGTGTGCAGAGAGATTGACATGGGTGTGCGGGCAATATGCACAGTGTATGCGGGTAATGGTGTGTAGCTGGGCACAGGCTAGGCATAAGGGTGTGCAGGGAGGTTGGCATGGGTGTATGGGAAATATGCAACATGGCATGCAAGGCAGGCTGAACTGTGCAGGGCAGCATGTGCATAGTGCAGGCAAGGTGTGTGCGGCAAGCAGACAGGTGCGTGCGGCCATGTAGCAGGGGCATGCACAACTTGCGGTGGGGGTGCACAGGCCATGCTGCAGGGGTGCACGAGCAGGCAAGCTGGGTTTGGATGGGTGGCTGGGCTGGGTGGTTGGGCTGGCTGGCTTGGCTGGTTGATGTGCGCGAAAAAAATGTGATTTTCCAGGGGAGATTGTTGGCAATCCGACTGTCTGATTTTAACGTACCATATATCGTCAGAATCGTATTTCTGAGTATTGTCCATCTGTATGGTCATCTTGGCCCGATTATTTTGTATATAAAAAGTCAAAATTAGACCCTCCTCCTTCCCCAGTGGGGTTTCCATGGTTTTCAAGCAGGTGGGGAATGTTTCTGGGTTTTCTCAGTCAATCATCATCTCTATTGATCAAAAGTCAAAAGTCACGTCCAAGGTCCACATTTCATTATAGCTGAAGGAGGGTGATAAAATTGGATGTCTATAGAATGCCCCTCTTTGGCCGAGGCCTGTGCCAACGGCCAAAGGGAAAAGAAAAGAACGACCACATTTTGTCACGCGAAGCATGTACTACCGTCATTTTGCTCATTAATGACGGATTTGAAAAATGCAACAGATAATATCTTTTAACTACTTTAGAGTTTTAGGACTTACCTGGGTTGCCGATCGTAGGAAAGGAATTCGCTGCACTTCCAATCCTACAAAAGATGTTAGTATTTTATTCTTTGATTTTTTCCTTAGATGGGCTTCATATGTGCCAGTTCAGGGACTTTGGTCTCTAGGTTGGGTTTTTCGAACCAATCTGGACTATCTGGGACCGAAGGTTAAAAGGGAGGAATTCGCTGCTCTTCCAATCTGGTAATAGGTAAAAACCTTTGATTCTTAGATTTTCCTTAACTGGGCTTCGCATGTGCCAGTTCAGGGAATTTGGTCTATGAGATTGGGTCACTCAGAGCCGATACAAAGAGATTGGGCCACCTGGGGTCGGGTAAATGCAATTAGGCCATCTAGGGTCGAGTCAATGAAATTGGGCCACCTAGGGCCCAATCAATGAAATTGGCCCATTTGGGGCCAGGTCAATGCAATTGGGCTACCTAGGGCCGGGTTAACGAGGTTGGGAAGCCTGAGGCTGGGTAAATACAATTGGGCCACTTGGGGCTGGGTCAATGAGCTTGGTGATGAGCACAATAATGTGTGAAATCTTAGGGTTATAAGTGTACATTTTGCCCTACTTTAGATAGTACTACTTTTATTTTTCTTATTTTTTTTAGTTTCCAAGTCTACAAGAGAAAGTGCTTAAAGTGAATCAAGAACCAGTCCAAAGGTGGGACCCACTCATTGGTACCACATCCTCTCTCCTACAAAATCCTGAAGATTATTCTCTCTCCTTGCCACCTCACAAGATCTTGAAGATGCTATGCAGAGATTCCTTTCTGATTTAATCAAGATTGCAAGATATTAGTCAATATTGTAAGGAAAGAATAGAATTTGTTAATTTTGGAAACAGATTCTCTCTTTCCTCACACAATATCTCAAAGAATGAGGATTTTTACCAAGATTTAATTTAATTTAATTTTCTTTCTTTTCTTAAAGAAGACTTGTAGAAAGAAGGAGGCAAGAAAAAAACCTTATAAAAGCCCCTTCCTCCCCCCTCCTATTTTATTATTCCCCTTAGTTTATTTTATAGTCTATGCTTAGTTTTCTTCTTTCTCTCTCTCTCTCTCTCTCTCTCTCTCTCTCTCTCTCTTTTTTTTTATCTCTATGGTAACTAAACTGTTGAGTTTAACATGTTTAAGATAGGCAAGCAACCACATATGGAAGAAGAGATTAATATGATTGAGGATTTTCTGGATATTTCTGATGATTTAATTACCAACTTTGATATTAATTTTGATTCAGAATTCTAAGAGTGTATGGATGAGTTGGATGATGATATTGAAAATTTCTTTTCTAAAGTCTTGGTCTTCACACACCTGTGGAGCCCATATGACCCCTTTCCAATTCCATTCCCAAACCTTCCATAGTTGAGCCCCCTAAGCTAGATCTTAAGGAGTTGCCATCTAATTTGAGATATGCTTTCCTAGGGCCTGACCAGACTCTTCCTGTAATAATTTCTTCAAATTTGACTTCTAGTCAGGAAGAGGAGTTACTTAAAGTATTAAAAGATAATAAGGAAGCCCTAGGTTGGACCATGGCTGATATCAGGGGTATAAGCCCTTCTATTGTACAACATCATATACATCTTATGGAGGATTTCAAACCATCCACGGTACCCCAAAGAAGAGCTATCCCGGTGATGATGGAAGCTATTAAGAAAGAGATCCTAAAGTGCTTGGATCATGGAATAATTTATCCTATTTCTGACAGCCAATGGGTAAGCCCAGTTCACGTCTTGCCTAAGAAGTCTGGTGTGACTGTAGTTCCCAATTTCAATAATGAACTAATTCCAACCCGTGTCCAATTTGGGTGAAGAGTGTGCATAGACTGCAGGAAACTTAACGAGGTAACTTGGAAGGACCACTTCCCATTGCCATTCATTGATCAGATGTTAGAGAGGTTAGTTGGACATGAATACTATTGCTTTCTTGATGGATATTCCAGCTATAACCAAATCCCAATTGCTTTAGAGGACTAACATAAGACCACTTTTACATGCCCATATGGAACATTTGCTTACAGGTGTATGCCCTTTGGGCCTTGCAATGCCCCTGCTACATTCCAACGATGCATTATGAGAATCTTTTCTGATATGGTCGAAAAATTTTTAGAAATATTTATGGATGACTTTTCAATTAATGGGAATTCCTATTCTGAATGTCTTCATCATCTTTCTCTAGTTTTGAAAATGTGCATATCTAAGAATTTGATTTTGAACTGGGAAAAATGCCATTTCATGGTTAAATCTGATATTGTTTTAGGCCATGCAATATCCAAGGAGGGAATTAAGGTAGATAGAGCCAAAGTGGATTTAATTGATAATTTACCACCTCCTCAATCTGTTAAGGATGTCCGATCTTTTCTAGGGCATGCGGGCTTCTACAGAAGGTTTATTAAAAACTTTAGTCAGTTAGCCCGACCTCTCACTTCATTACTTGCCAAAGATCAAACTTTTGAATTTTCTAAAGAGTGCCTAGAATCCTTCAAACAACTTAAGAAGGAGTTGACCAATGCACCCATTGTTCAACCACCTGTTTGGACTGAACCTTTTGAACTGATGTGTGATGCTTTGGATTTTGCCATAGGAGCGGTTTTGGGTCAAAGGATTAATAAGTTACCCACTGTCATTTATTATGCTAGTAGGACCTTAAATGATGCACAATTCAATTATACAACCACTGAAAAAGAATTTTTAACGGTTGTGTTTGCATTAGAAAAGTTTCGGTCTTACTTAGTTGGTTCGCATGTGGCGGTGTATACTAATCATTCTGCTCTCAGATACTTAGTTCAGAAGAAGGATGCCAAAGCCCGTCTCATTAGGTGGGTTTTACTTTTGCAAGAGTTTGATTTAGAAATTAAGGATAAAAAAGGAGTTGAAAACCTAGTTGCAGACCATTTATCCCGGCTTTCCAATTCCTTGACTGTCGATTCTCCAGTCAACGAGAACTTTACAGATGAACAGTTATTTGCAGTGTCCAGTGAACCATGGTTTACTGACATTGTCAACTTCTTAGTTTCAAGTGTGACTCCGGATCACTGGTCCACCCAAGATAAGTATAGGTTTCATTCTCAAGTTAAGCACTTTTTCTGGGATGATTCTTATTTGTTTAAAATATTTTCGGATCAAATTATCTGACGATGTGTTCTTGATCATGAGCAACATTCTATTCTCTCTTTTTTTTATGATCATGCATATGGTGGACACTTTGGACCTAAGAAGACTGCCGCAAAGGTTCTCTAATGCGGATTTTATTGGCCCACTCTTTTTAGAGATGCTTTTGATTTTTGTAAGGCTTGTCCCGCCTGCCAGTCTTTTAGCCGTATCAATAAAAGGAACATGATGCCCCTTAACCCTATTTTGGTAGTTGAGATCTTTGATGTATGGGGCATCGATTTTATGGGACCGTTCTCTAATTCCTTTGGGAATTTGTACATACTTTTGGCCATTGATTATGATTCTAAATGGATAGAGGCCATACCTTGTAAAACTAATGACCACAAAGTGGTCGTCTAGTTTCTCACAGAGAACATTTTTTCCCGCTTTGATGCACCATGTGCAATAATTAGTGATAGGGGTACTCATTTTTGTAATCGGCCTTTTGAGGCCTTAATGAAAAAGTATGGGATCACCCATAAGTTATCTACCCCTTATCACCCCCAAACTAGTGGCCAAGTGGAGGTGTCTAATAGGCAGATCAAACAAATCTTGGAGAAAACTGTTAACCCCAACCGTAAGGATTGGTCCCTTAGGCTCATTGATGCCTTGTGGGCCCATCGGATTGCATTCAAGACCGACCTTGGTCAGTCTCCCTACCGTTTGGTGTATGGAAAAGCTTGTCACTTACCAGTTGAGTTTGAAGGCCTTTTGGGCCATCAAGAAGCTCAACTTTGATTTGTCTGATGCAAGAATTCATTGTAGGCTCCAACTATCTGAGTTAGAGGAACTTAGGAATGAAGCCTATGAAAGTTCTAGGATTTACAACGAAAAGACCAAAGCTTTCCATGATAAGCACATTCTGCGTAAATCTTTTACAATTGGTGATAGGGTCTTATTGTACAACTCTCGATTGCTTGTTTTTCCTGGTAAGCTTAGATCCCGATGGGATGACCTGTTTATTATCCATAATGTATATACCCATGGGGCTGTGGAGATTTTGAATCCAGGAACAGGGGTAATTTCGAAGGTTAATGGTCAGCATTTGAAACCATTCCTTGAGTTTCCTAATGCTGGTAGTGAAGAGGTCATGGATCTCCATGAACCTCTTTACACTGATGATTAACTTTTAATTAGGTATGACCCCCTTGCATTGTCTTCGTTTTTAATTATTTCCATGCATTGAAGACATTGCATGACTTAAGTGTGGGGGAGGGAAATAAGTTTCTGCTTTTTCCATTTTATTTAATTTTTGTTGTTTTGAGCTTGCTAAAGGATGAAGTCCTACTTTGGCTTTTGGCTAATGATCATACCATTCGGTTACTTGATGTATGAAAATAAAAGTTTTGACTAAGGTATCCATTTTGAACGTACAAAAACCCTATTGAGAAGAAAGAAATAAGCCTGTGTCTTAAGATGAGACTTTCTTTTGAAAAATAAGAGACCCCTGTTTTATGGTGTTGGACCATATGTAAGTCTGTGGGTTCCTTGTACTTTTGATTTGGAGTTGAGACATTCTTTTTAATTTCGCATCAGTTGACAAATGCATAATTTTAAATGAAATGTGAAATTTGGTATAAAGAAGAATAAGAGTTGATTCCCTTGGTACTAGACAGGGCATTGCGCCTCAGGAAGCATGGTGTCTTGATCAAAATTCCTTAGGAGGAAACTTCTGAAGGAACTCTAGCATCACTGTCTTTGTGGGCATATGCAAAAAGCGAAGCTACATAGTAACTTGGGTGTCTGGTGTTTGCTCCACCATGTATTCAAGCCAAAAGTAGTGGAGTAGAATAGAGTTTATTAAGCGAAGAAAAAGGAGAAAAAAATATGCAAATGTCATTAATGCTTAGTAATATGTTATGGTCAAAAACACTGCAACGCCTTAGTCATTGGTTCCCTATTTCTTCACAAGTGGTTTTGCCTTAAGCTAAGGATGTTTTGGAAGAGACGAAGTGAGTTCCAAATTAAGAAATATGCTAGTGCCTGGAATTGATCCAGGGTAATAAAAGTTCAAGTGTGGGGGTCCCTTGTAAGAGAAATTATCTTTACTCCGGATCGGTATCGTCCTTACCTTTAGCCAAGGTTGGGATTTGTTTATTCTAAATTTTGGGTGTATATTCACTACAAACACCCACGAGACACAACTCCTCCACTAGGGGTGACCTAGGGGTTTAAAGGCTTGTTGCACATGCTAAGTGTAACCGTGATTCCTATGAAAGTGAGTTAGGATTTTGATTTTTATTCTTTTTCTTTTTATTTTGCTCGAGGACTAGCAAAGTCTAAGTGTGGGGGAATTATGATGAGCACATTTATGTGTGAAATCTAGGGTAGTAAAACATGCATTTTACATATTGAGAATGGAGCTACCTTGGGTTTTACTCTCTTTTTGCAGGTTTTGTATTTTAACGACTTTAAGCATTATCGGACATCATATCTCTCCAATAACAACTATATAGTGTAGTTAGTGAGCTATGATGTGCAAAATTCCTTTGCTCACCAGGAGGTCTCAAGTTCGAATCTCATGGTTTTTTTTTTTGAGAATTTTGTTGAAGATTTCCTACTTTTCACTCACTTAAAGCACTAAGGGCCTGGAGGGGATTTTCACATCAAATTAGAAGTAAGGAAAATCGTGGAAGGGGTTCCTGTGTAAGAAGAGAAGAAAAAAAAAGGGAGAAATAAATCTTTTTCAAATCTTCTCTCTCCTCCACATCATCACCAAAGATGGTCCAAATCACACAAAGGAAGAAAAAAAATCGTCCCTAGGAGAGAGAAAAAAAGAAGAAATAAATTAAAAAAAAGGAAATAAAATAAGCAAAAAAAAAAAATTATAGGAAATTTCTCCAAGTTTATTTCTCTCCTCTCTCCTCCACCTTAGCACTTTTGGTCTCAAAAGATCTCAGTACCAATTGTGGGTTTCTCCCTTTTAGGAAAGAGAAATTTGTTACCCTACTTCGCCATTCCCTATAAATAAAACTCATGTAAGAGGAGGGGAGACACTTCATTCTTCTTCTAGGTTTTTCTCTATCTCTTTCTCTAGTTTTCTCTTTCTCTAGCTCTAGTTCTAGGTTTATGCTTTAAACACTTTTGTAAGTTCTTTTTATTCAATTAATGCAAGCACTTTTGTTTTTGATTCAGTTTTTTTATTTTTATTGTTTAAGCAATTGAAGTTGTAATTTTCAAGTTCTAGTTCTAGGCTTAGTTCTAGGTGACAAGAATAAGCTATGAAGCATGTCTTTTAAGTTCCATTTTTTTTTCTTTAGATTTGTTTTCTTCAGTACTAAAAATTTTAGATTTGGTTTATTCCAGATCTGGTTTTAGTATTGGTAGTATCTCAAATCGATCAAGTTTTCAGTTCAAGGGTTGAAGTTCAAGTAAGTAGGTTCCCTCAATAGTCTTCTCTCCCCCCTCTCATTCCCTCTTCTGACTACCCTTTCTTTATTTATTTAGGATTTTAGTTTTAGTCGTTACATTATTGTTATCCCTTTCCCCCAAGGTTCATGGCTAGTGTATGTGTTGGTTTTGCCCCTCCTAGCCATAGAACCATCAATTTATTGCTTTTATTTTAATTGTCTCCCTTTCCTTTAAGCCAAGTAGAGTAACCCTTGTAAGAGTGACTCTCTGGTCAAGTAGGGAAGCTCATATTATGATGCATCCCTCGGGCTAAGTAGAGAAACCTACTTGTGAGTCTCTCTCTAGCTTTCTCCCCTTTCTTTTACTTTATTTTTATTTCAACATTTTTTTCCTTTATTGTTTTTTTTTTAAATTGCGTGGGTTGTTTATTTTCAGTTATTTATTTATTTAATTTTAATTGCATGGCTTGTGTCTTTAAATTCTTAGATGACGAATGGTTAGGACGTTATTTTAAATACATATGTTTAGGACGGTAATTAGAATTAGATCACAACCATTAATCGGTTCACTTTCGCATTATTAAACAGAAGTAAATAAATAAAGTGGTTGCTCTCCCTATGTTCGACCCGTAGCTACATTGATCCGTACGCTTGCGGTTACATAAAATCTCAAATAGTGGTACTTTCCACTTCTAGTCCGAGAGCTATCACAACAGTTCAAATTATACTGGGTTGGGGAACGAGTGTAACATTCCCCCACCTTACAAGAATTTCATCCTCAGAATTGAACGTACCTGGTAATTCAAATAATCTAGGATACTGCTTCTTCATTTCATCTTCCCACTCCCAAGAGGCTTCTTATTCCGGGTGGTTCATCCAATTCACCTTGATGAATGAAACAGTACGATTGTGGAGGATGTGGTCCTTCCGGTCAACAATCTTCTCCAGATACTCTATGTAGGCATAATCCTTGTCCAAATCATGGGGTATGTAGGTGAGCACATGAGTTGGGTCAGGTATGTACTTCCTCAGCATGGATACGTGGAAGACATTATGGTTGCCCTCCAACTCTTGTGGTAGAGCTATCCATTATGCCACCAGTCCTATACTTTCCAAAATGTCATAAGATCCTATGTATCTAGGACTCAGCTTCCCCTTCTTGCCGAACCACAGTACCCCTTTGATTGGGGAGATCCATAAGAATACCTTGTCTCCCACATCAAACTCCAGATGTTTTCTTCTGACATCCGCATAACTTTTTTTCCTAGACTGAGCTGCCTCGGTTCTCTCTCCGATCACATCTACTTTCTCACTAGTGGTCTCTATCAAGTTTGGACCTAGAATATGTCATTCAACTTCATCCCAATAGAGAGGAGTTCGGCATTTCCTACCATATTATGCTTCGAACAGAGACATACTAATGGTGGCGTGGTAGTTGTTGTTGTAGGAGAACTCAATATGTGAAATGTGCTCATACCAACTGTAACTCATATCAAGGGCACATGCTTGAAGTAGGTCCTCCAAGGTTTGGATAGTCCTCTCTGAATGACCATCGGTCTGTGGGTGAAATGCAGTGCTAAAATTTAGTTATGTACACCTCGGCAGCACCAAAATGTACAAGGACCTAAAAGCTTCCTATTGGTGGAAGGGAATGAAGAATGATGTGGCTACACATGTGTAAGGTGCCTCACTTGCCAGCACGTCAAGGAAAAAAAGCAAAGACCCCATGGTATACTACAGTCACTGCCTATTCCAAAGTGGAAATGGGAGAATATTACCATGGACTTTGTCACAGGATTACCCCACACCAGCAAAGGTATGGATGCCATTTGGGTAGTTGTTGACCTCTTGACCAAGGTAGCTCACTTCATCCTAATTAAGGGTCACTTTCTCTAAGGATAAGTTGGCCAAGTTGTACATTTATAACATCAATCCGAATACCATTGGATGGCCTTGATACCTTTTGGATCGAGGTTTTCCGGTTTAATACAATAGGAATACCGTTGGATGGCCTAGATACCCTTTTGCCTTGGGATTTCCAATTTAATACGATCAGAATACCATTGGATGGCCTAGAAACCTTGGGCTTGGGGTTTCCAATTTAATACAATCGGAATTCCATTGGACGGCCTAGATACCCTTTTGGCTCGGATTTTTCCAGTTTAATATAATTGGAATACCATTGGACAGCCTAAATACCTTTTTTCTCGGAATTTTTGGTTTAATGCAATCAAAATGCCATTGGATGGCCTAAATACCATTTGGCTCGGGGTTTTCGATTTAATACATTCAGAATACCATTGGACGGCCTAGATAACTTTTGGCTTGGGGTTTCTGGTTTAATACAACCGAAATACCATTAGACGGCCTAGAAACCTGGTTGGCTCGGGGTTTCCAATTTAATACAACTGGAATATCATTGGATGGCCCAAAGACCTTTTATAAATTGAATTATTACATTCTAACATCTTGGTAGGAACTGTCCAAGGATTTCCATGCAGCAGCACAAGGTTTTGACTCTCTCGTTGATATTCCTAGATAGGATCATATTAATTTCTCGATTAATCGATGATTTAACTAATTTATGAAATTTATCGATAAATTATTTGCCTGCATTGCACATTTGCACCTCCGCCATCATTGAGTATGCTAGCGACAGTACATACTCATGGTGAAAAAATTTGGGAAGATCTTTTCTTTGCCCTTAGGCCTTGGCATAGGCCTCGACCAAGAGAGGGGAATTCTGTAGACACCCAATTTTGTCACCCACCCCGATAGTGATGACATATAGGGAATGATCGAGGTTCGTGCTTCACATCAGAAGGGAATCTAAGCCTTTGGTGATGATCCAGATGATGGCAAGGACTCGAGAGTCAACCATAAACCCTTCCTGAACCCAACAGTGTCTCGAAACCCTAATGTAGCCCGAAACCTAAATTTGGCCCTGGGGCAATTTTGAAACTGATCTTGTGGCACCCAATACTATCATGTTATATACCAACAAATTGATTTTGAGTACTCTCTAATGGTGCGGGAACGGTATAAAAAAGGATTTCCAGAAAAACCCCCAGTTCGTAAAAGGGAAAAAGTCACCTCTTTGCTATCCTTGATTTTTTGAGACAATAAGGAGCTTGAAACCCACATCATTGGATAGTTCCCAGAAAGATGATTTCAACGATATATCACACATAAAAATTGGACCATTGGATCTCCCAAAATCGATCCCAGAAGTCAAAACGAGGACCGATCAATCATTTCAGACCCAGATTCTTCTCGGGCCCGCCATTTTTTGGTGGGCCCACTAGAATCCCCACGGGCCCACCAAGATTTTGCCAAAATGGAAATAAAAAATAAAAAAAAGGGCTTTTACTAAAAATGGCTTTTAAGGAATCCATCTTGATAGTGGACCCACCAATTTCTAAATAAAAATGGTATGAATTGGGTATTTAAAACGTGGGAAATCATTTTTTGAAGAAATTTCAGCCGGACCCGTAAGAACCTTCCATTTTTGGATGGCAGGCCCGTGGCTATTTTGGACAGATCGGTAAAAGGGGAGGGATTGACACCTATAAATAGTGTCTTCCTCTCCACCAAGGGAAACATGGCCATGAGAGAAGAAATAAGATAAAGAAGAGAGAAAGAAAGAAGGAGAAGAAGGGAAGAGTGGGGTGAAGACATTCCTCCATCTCCCATTGTGCTAGAGCTCAAAGTATTGCCAGAGGCCTAGATTCCCCGAGGAAGAGAAGCAAGCAACCAAGGTCAATCCGTTCTGAGTTAGGGATCTTCATCAGAGCCGTTGAAGCATCAGTTGGGGTCCATCCCCTCTTGACCCGGAATAGGGGTCAAGATTAGATATAATTCCTCAATAGAGTAGACGTGATGTACACTTTACATTAAATATAGCATGTGTATAGTATTGTATATTAATAGTATAGTCATGCGTATGGGTTAGGACATAAAAGGGGAATATTTGATATTCAACATCTAATAGGAAGACTGGTTTGAGCGGGTGAAGTGGGTGCCAAACACCTTCCCAACTTCATAACCTGACTCTTACCCTAATCTTTGGACCAGACCAAGCCAATCCTAGGTTCGACCTTATCGAACGTGTAGAACCCTGCTCTTTAAACCAGGTTTATTGATCGGTTAGTTCAGTTTGGTCTTGTAGGGTCTGAATCGAAACAGGTTTATGCCGGTGCCTTGTGGTACATGAAGGCAAGGGTGATGTCAAATGTAGGGTGGCCAGATGAGATTGAGCCGGTACCTAAGATGATTTGCATGCCTAAGCCCTGCCCTTGCATATATCACAAGGCCATGTATGAGTAGGAAAGGTACGTTATCATATTTGAATGATAGGAACTTAATCCACAATAAGTGGCAAGAGTGAAGTACATGTTAAGACACCATTTTCTTCCAAAACACAGCAAGGTTGGCTTGTTTGGCCAACTGGTGGGTGTCGCTAGTAGGAGCGAGACCCACCAATGTGACCCACCTATTGGGATATTATGGACCCCAGTATGCCCGGCTTAGATGAGCACATGTGTCTCAGCCTCCTCATCGTAATGAGGTCTTGTATGCCCGATAATGTTTCCTACCTCGCCTAGAAATGCGGTTTAATGCGATTCGGTCCATAAATGGATAAAACCAAATAGACCCTAGAAGATATTTATAACACTAGGGTATAAATAGCCTTATAACACTCTCTCTGTCATTTATGGTTTTTAGCCAAGTGGGTGAGAGGAGTAAAGAAGAGGGAGAAAAGAGGAAAAATGAGACAAGGAAGGGGAAAGAGGCTCACCCCTTGGATTCCGGAGCCACACGTCACCTTTCCGTTGCCAGAATAGTATCCGATGACTTGAGATCTTCATTTTGAGGTAAGTAACACCATGAATCTTGAGATTTGATGAAACCCTCTTTGTATATGTTTGAATCTAAAGGATAATGAATCTATTGTGTGATTTCCTTGAATTATTTGAGGAGGGAAACAAAGATTTGGTGATTATTGAAGTGGCATATGAGTTTGGAAAGAGGATTCCAAGATTTGGGGTTTTTCCAAGTAAAGGTATGATTTCTTCCCCCAAATCTTGTTGTTATCTTAGATACATGGTACAATCAACTAGATGAAACTTAGAATGTGTGGGAAATGATGTGGGAATCACCCTATTGGGGTTCTAAGAGTTGGAATGGAAGAAAGAAGGAAAATAGAAAAATCCGAGAGAACCGGTGGGTGCCTGACCTGCCGGTGTGACCCACCAATCACACCTACTCCCACGGGTTCTACCGGTGGGTAAGATCGATGGGGTCCTGACCCAATGGTGTGACCTACTAGTCATTTCTGCACCTCTGGTTCTATCGGCGGGTAAGACCGACGGGTTCCTAACCTGCCTGTATGACCTGCCGATCTAGGAAGACTGCACAAGTCCTACCCACCTGTATGACCCACCTATAGCCCAAATGAGCTCCGATTAAACTCAAACTCACCGATAACCTTCTTCACTCTATTATACGCATCATGTCTATATCCTACATCGTTTATACATCCATATTTGGATGTATTTCTAAACCCTTTATCTGTGTTAGGTTTCGAGAAATTCATCTTCTCACTTCGGATCTTACCTATACCACAAGTGCTGATTCTTCCAAAAGAATAGATAAGTGGGGAGAGGACTTTGATTCTTGATTTTTGAAGTGTTTTTGGCATCCGCATTCATGGACTATATTGACATACCGATGCCATGCTCATGCATATAATTGATGAATGAGTGATGCTTTAGAACTGAACATGTATATCTTAAATTCTATATGCATTGTTATATGTTGAAATCTTGAGAATGGATTTATCATGTGATGTTTATGATGCCGGCTTGCCGAACATGTGTGGGATTTCTTGATTAGATGCCATAGTCAGTTGGAAACAAATGCATTGGTTCACCGTGGAATAGGACACGGAAGAACTATGCAGTTGTACTATCTCATATAGGAGCATGTGGTTAGGATTTCATATTTCCTCATGCTATGACCCTTCCCAACAGGGGTTTACGTGTTGGGTTATCACTGGGGAGAAGCATCAGTCGCAGACCACCGAGGTGGTTAGAAGTACGCCTGGCTGATCATTAGGATAGTTGGAAACCTTGGTGATTTATTCAGAGGGCCAATCATACTGCTTTTAATTTCTATTATAGTTCAGCCACGATTTACTTTTCTACTGTGGTTCAGCCATGATTTACATTTCTGCTGCGGTTCGGCCACTATTTACTATTTTGAGTACTCACGGTGGGCCTTCTCTGACAACCCTATAGGTGTTTCGTAGGATGGAGAACACATCTCAGACCCGAGGTATATGCACACTGTGGTTGTGAGTAACACATTACCTATGATCTAGAATGATTTGTTTAGGTGGAATAGGACTAAAATGAATCTGATTCATATAGGATCATTTGCTTACCATTGCTTGTGTGCGTCTTCCTTTCCATTTACTAAGCGAGTGGGCTCACCCCTCGTGTACACATTTTTTGAGATGATTTTGTAGGATACTCCGTAGAGGAGCCCATGTCGGGTCCCATTGACAAAACCCCAGTGGGGGATTGGTGGGTCCCTGAAGAACTTGAACATGGTGAAGGCTGCCCATGTGAGGGTTGTGTTGCAGGGCAACAGTGACAAATTCTATGAATGTACTCCTTTTTTATTCTTTTGGTATATTTCCCTTTTTGTGATCTCGATATTTAAATTGCTATTTCTTCTGTAAATATCATGCCTACGGGCCCACATGTAATTATACTATGTATAACAATTTGGGTATCAAGAGTATATGGGGAATTACAGTTAATCATTTATGATAAGACTTTCGTTGTATCATATTATTATATTCCATTGATCACTTGTGGCTTGTTGTGCTGTGGTTACTGTATCAGATGATCCTGGTTGTTTGGGTTCTCTGGAGGGAACTCGATCACTGGTTCGATTCTATGTGAACGGGGCATGACAACGGTGGTATCAAAGCACGATGCTTGAATCATGCACACCTTGCAAGAATTAAATTCTTAGAAACACAAATTTAGACAAGGGGTTGGGGAGAACCACAAAAGACTTCAAATAAAATTAAAAGTACACAAAACTAAAAAAATTTTGCCATGATGTATTTGTAATTTGAGAGTACCAAAAGTCTCATATAAAAAGAAGAGATTACATTACCATAGAGAATTTTTCATATATAAGAAGAGAATTCACAACATAAACACATCCAGAGATTTCTCTAAGCACCAGAGAACTGTTCCAATAGTTTTAGACAAGAAAAAAGAATAAAAAAAAAAAAGGAAAACAACAACAGTATCATTGGTCCTCATCATCAATGTCATCCAAGTCAATGACCTCCTACACCTGTTCTCTTGAGTTAATACCCAAGCGGAAATCATAGTAGTCAAATTGACGGTTCACCAAGTCCACGCCGTCCTATAGATGTTTGAGACTTATCGCTATGTCCCTAAAGGCTAAGTCCAAGGCATGGTCTACGTCATCGATGTCTATGATCATGCTCACCTAAGTTTCTTTCATCTCTGCTTGCCCTGTCAGGAGCTTTTCCTGACCCTCCTGAAATGCCTTTAAACTGGCCATCATACCCTGAAAATGAAACCCTTTTCCTGGAGATGGTGGAACTAATCTAAAGGGGACCTCATCCTCCATCTCTATATCCTCCACCTCCTCGAGGATATATTCCTCATCCTCCTCCTCATCGTCACCACCCTCCTCTTGGGCTGCCTCCCCCACCACTGGCTCCATCAGATGGAATAGCTCCATCTTATGCAAGATGCCCTGGGCAAATCAGTCCGAGGGGGCACTACCCACTTCACCCTCTAGGTCAACATGAAAGTACTCAAAAATCTTTGTAATCGACCGAGAGTAGGGGTAGTTATCGTCTGCAAGATGGGCTGTGTGGCATTCCATCGTCTTCATGATCATATATGGAAGACATAAGTGTGGAGGACCATCTAATGCAGTGTAGAGGCAGTAGGCCACATAAGCAGCCATGAAGTTCACCTGGTTTCGGTGCCCAGCACAAGGAAATAGGTTGAACTGGGCCAGGCAGCTAAAAACTCAAACCTTGGAATGATAGGAAGTCTCGGACTTAGGTTGCACCTCGCTACCACAGATGGTCTGGTAGACGTGCTTCTGGAAGTTCTCACTCATATAGGGACTCAAGGCCCTACCCCTGGGAGGGCAATAATACCACGTACCCTCTAAAGAGATGCCCAGGATCTCCGCTAACAAATCGATAGGAAGCTTGATGTTTTGACCCTTTACCTAGCTAGTAAGGGTGTACATCCTATCATCATAGACCACCTCAAAGTTGCAATAGAACAGCCTCACGAGGTTGGGATAGCCGCAATGGTCAAATGATAATATGGATTGCCAACCAAGGGCGGTGAATCACTCCAGTAGCCAAACTCGAACGAAGTCCTCCACTACAACAGTTTTCTCCAACAAGACGGGTCTCTTCTTGAACTCGACCCAAGAGCGTGCAGCCTTAAGACTGCAAAACACACTGTTATCATAATCCTCGAACTCCTTGGATAGGTCTCTAGTAGGTCGAGCCCAGGAAGCTGAGGAGCTGAAAGCAAAACCCCTCATTCTCTTGCTAGAAGCTTTCCCACTCCTAGAAGAGGAAGCTGCCCCTTTGCCTTGCAGGAAGACATCCTGCAATAGATGGAAAAGAGTATGCAAGAAAAACCGATAAGATGCTAAGAGGAAATTGTAAAGCAAAGGGTGAAAGTGAGGAAACAAAGCATTATGATCCCAAGGAAAGGATTAGTGAAAATGATGCACCCTATGCTAATCAACATTAGATAAACAATGCATGTAGCATGACAAATGAGGAGAATAACTCTACGAGTATAATACCATTGACATAATGAAATTACAAGGGAATGGCAAATGGGGAGAACCATATAAGGATGAATGAACATTGTAGAGATTCTAATGTTAAGGTAATACACCAACAAAAGATAAGCAACAAGACAGTATTTAAAGTATGGATAAATAAATACCAAGATTCCCTATCACTTGAAGAAATTGACAGATTTTTCAAAAAAGTAGAGTAAATGGGAAAATTTCACAAAGCGTAGCACAACCTAGTATATCCAAATCATTGTGGAATGATGACAATAATATCTGAGGAAAGGGTCAATTTCATGAGAATGTGAATATTATGGCATATGGAGGTTAAAATGAGTGAAAGCCCCAAATTTCCAAGAATATTAACCCAGAAAATGGGGAAGATCCATGCCAAAGTGAGAAAAAAATGAAGTATATGCGAAATGTAGCACTCCTACCACTATCATGCAATCAAATGTGAGTGTGTAGACTCATTGAATCAAATATTTCACAAGAAATAAAAGAAAAATGGGAAAAAAACCCTAAAACAGCAAGAATTTTGAGAAAATGGGGTTAAGTAATCCATAGAGATGGCATATGTAATGCTAGAAAGGAGGAATATCAAGGAAATGACCATTCCACATACCACATTTAATTTAATGGGAAGAAATTTAAAATAAAATGGAGTATTTGAGATTATTGAGCAAGGACAACTGAAATCCCAAAGAGGAGAAGAGAAAACCTACTTACTTGATGTTGATAATGAAGTATAGCGACTGTAGATCCAAGGGAGAGGTGTGAGTAGGGCTAGAAATGGTGCTCTTGGATGCTCCTTGGGTGCCTTGGTCGATTTGGAGAAGAGAAGAAGAAGAGGGAAATGAAATGTTTTCAAAATGTGGGATTTTCTGCCTTAAAACAGAATCTGCGACAAGACCGGCGGGTCGCCACCAGCAGGTCATAAAAATGGTATAACCTGCCGGTGTAGGTTTTTGGACTGAGAAACCCCTAAATTTTATGGATTTGATTTTTAAGCCTTGTAGACCCCATTTTTATGAGAATTATAAACTAATGTGCAATGAATTTTCATGCATGCTTATGTGGAGTAATTGTGATACAATGTAGAACTTAATGTTTAGGAATGCATGCTATGATGATGAAATGCACTACGATTGTGTGGTGGGGGGCTATGGACTTGACTGATTTTGCTCAGATTTTCCAGAAAGCCAAGACTATAGAAGACAAGCAAAAGGGAGAGTCCTCCACTACACTTGGACTTTGGGAGAGATCTAATCCCTATGCAGATTCAGGAAATCCGAATAAGAGCTTCCGTGGGCCATATAATTATGGTCCATCATATTAATAGCCCTATAGATCATCAGATTACATGCCCCACCAGCCAGTAGATCAGGTACTACCTCTTTCTGCCTAAACACTAGCACGGTGCCCATGGCTCCCCGGCCACCTCGGCCTCCTACTACACAGGGCCAGATACAGAGGGCACCATTACCAGTGCTAGGCTCTCAGGACAGGTGATATGTATGCCATTCACTTGGGCATTTTGCAAAGGATTGCCCATACAAGCTAGCTATGGTGCAGAATCAACCTCTTATTCTTAGACCCACCTTGACTCAAGGTGGTCCACCTCAAGGAAGAATGTATGCTTTGTCAGCTGAAGAAGTTGAGGCAAGCCCTGATGTTGTAGCAGCTACCCTATCTATCTCGGGAATGCCAACTTATGTATTATTTGATTCTAGTGCATCACATTCTTTTATAACTAAAAGATTTACTAGTAAGATTGATGTGATGCCCAGGGCTTTAAATAGTAATTTAATCATTAACACACCTACGGGTAAGGTAACATATTTGAATGAAGTGTACGGGCCATGTTCCGTTGAGATAAGTGGGAAGAAGCTGGATGCTCAACTTATTAAATTTAATATGTAGAATTTTGACGTTATATTGGGCATGGATTGGTTATCTAGTCACCAAGAAAATGTCATGTGTACCAAAAATCAAATGTCATGTGTGCCGAAAAGCAAATTAAACTAGTGAGTGATGATGGTGAAGAGCTTGTGTATCAAGCGGATAAAATAAAACGACCTAGAAAGATTCTTATCTGTGCATTATAGGTGGTAAAGTTATTGGAAGATGGATGTCTATGCTGCCTAGCTTCAATATAAGATGCAGAAGCAAAAGTCACACCATTAGAAGAATTAAATGTAGTTAGCGAGTTCCCCGATGTCTTTTCGGATGATCTAACCCAGCTTCCGCCTGACAGGGAGTTAGAGTTTGCCATTGATTTGGTTCCCGGAGCGGCACCAGTATCTAAAACTCTGTACAAAATGGCACCACCCGAATTAAAGGAGTTACAGACTCAATTGCATGATTTGTTAGAGAAAGGGTTTATACGCCCAAATGTTTCTCCTTGGGGTGCCCCAGTTCTATTTGTCAAGAAGAAGGATGGGAGTTTGCGTATGTGTATCGATTATCGGAAATTAAACATGTTGACCATCAAGAACCGTTATCCATTGCCACCATAGATGATCTTTCAATCAGTTGCAAGGTACTAAAGTATTCTCAAAGATTGATCTTAGGTCTGGTTACTACCAGCTCAAGATAAAGAGCAGTGATATACCCAAGACGGCTTTTACAACCCGATATGTTCATTATGAATTTCTAATGCTGTCTTTTGGTTTAGCCAATGCACAAGCAGCCTTTATGGATCTAATGAATCAAGTATTTTATGATATTCTTGATAAATGGCTCATCATTTTCATCGATGATATCTTGATATACTCGAAAACAGAAGAAGAGCATGCACAACACTTGCGAATGGTACTTCAAAGATTGAGAGAACAACAGTTATATGCAAAATTTAGCAAGTGTGAATTTTGGTTGAAACAAGTTGGATTCCTAGGGCACATAGTGTTTAAGAATTGGATCGAAGTTGACTCAGGAAAGGTAAAAGCAGTCGTAGAGTGGGAAGCTCCCAAGAATGCCACCGAAATCAGAAGTTTCTTGGGATTAGCAGGCTACTATCGGCGGTTCATTGAGAATTTTTCCCGAATCGCCGCCCAATGACCAAGTTGACCAGAAAAGGGGTGAAATTTGAATGTTCAAAGGAGTGTGAAGATAGTTTTCAAGAACTAAAGAAACGATTGGTGTCAACCCCAGTGTTGACGATACCAAAAGGCACTGGTGAGATGACAATCTACACGGATGCCTCCAGAATTAGGTTAGGTTGCGTCCTTATGCAACAGGACAAGGTAGTGGCCTATGCATTTAGACAGTTGAAAGAAGATGAGAAGAATTATCCCACTCATGATCTACAGTTGGCGGCAGTTATCTTTGCTTTAAAGATCTGGTGCCATTACTTGTATGGGGAAAAGTACGAGATATTCAGTGATTACAAAACTCTCAAGTACTTCTTCACCCAAAGGGATCTAAACATGAGACAAAGAAGATGGCTAGAACTCATGAAAGATTATGACTGTGATATATAATACCATCCAAGTAAGGCTAATGTAGTGGCTGATGCACTGAGCCGAAAGGCTCAAACTATATCACTTGCTTATTTGGCCACCAGCCCACAGCTTAAGCAAGAAGCCATGTTAATGGATGAGATCATTTTGAATGAGGGATCTACCTTAGAGCTTGATCAACAGCCGTATTATATTAAGCACTTAACCCTATCTCTGGTAGCCCAACAGGTGCAACCATCCATCAGGTATGAAATAATCATTAAACAACCCATGGATCCTGACTTATAGGAAATCAGAGTTAAAATCCAAGAGCATAGGATGGATGATCTTGATTTCACAATAGTCGATGATAGAGAACTATTATTTCGGGGCAAGATTGTGTGTACCCAATGACATGGGGATCCAAGACAAAATAATTAAGGAAGCATATAGTTCTGAGTACACGCTTCACCCCGAAAGCACTAAGATGTACAAAGATCTTAAGCAAAGTTATTGGTAGCCAGGGATGAAGATCACAGTACCCCTATATGTTGCACAGTGTCTTACGTGTCATGAGGTCAAGGTAGAATGGCACCGACCATATGCCACTCTTTATCCACTCCTAATACCGGAGTGGAAATGAGATGTGATTACTATGGACTTTATTACTAGGCTACCCCATTCACCCAAGGGAATAGATGCAATTTGGGTGATAGTTAACAGACTTACTAAGACTGCCCATTTCGTTCCAATTAAGACTACCTACCTCATGGATAAGCTAGCACAACTTTACATGGAGAATATTGTTCACTTACATGGAGTACCGATCAGTATATTATCAGACAGAGATCCAAGGTTCACATCTAAATTCTAGAAGAGCCTCCAGTATGCTATGGGAACATAGGTGAATCTAAGTACTGCTTTCCATCCACAGACCGACGGGCAATCTGAATGAACCATACAGATACCAGAAGATATGCTCAAAGCCTATGCAATAGAAATGAGTGGCAGTTGGGAAGAAAACATACCTCTTATGCAGTTTGCGGCTAATAATAGTTATCAAGCCACGATCGGAATGGCTCCATATGAGGCATTGTATAGCAGAAGGTGCAGAACTCCCTTATATTGGGATGATGTAGGAAAATGGCGAATGCTTGGGCCAGAGATGATACAGATGATTTGCGATAAAGTTGATGTTATTCGCGAGAAAATCAAAGCCGTCCAGTCCCGACAATAGAGCTATGTGGACAACCGCAGAAAAGACAATGAATTCCAAGAAGGGGAGAAAGTATTCCTGAAAATCTCTCCCACCAAGGGCCTACACAGGTTCCACATGAAGTGTGATACCCTACTTTTAAAACCTGATTTCTTACATGGTTGACCCAGTTTAACCATGCAGGACCCGAACCAGAAAGGGTTAAGGCAGGTTCCCTATGGACCATGATGGCACGGGTGACTTTGAACACAGGTTTGCTCAGACAAGTCCGAGTCAGTGCCAAAGTAGACGGGTGTACCCAAGCCGTGTACATGCACATATCATAAGGCCATATATGGGTAATGCTAGTATGTAGCCGTATTCTAAAGTGTATACGTATTATATATCTTGTGCCGAGAGTGAGATACATGCCGAGAGTCGAATTCCATCAAAATCTCAATTGTTTCGCTAAGTTTTGACCAACAGGTGGGCGAACCCGCCCACCAGTGTGACCCACCCATGTGGTTACTAGATCTTCTCTAGTATAAATAGTACTTATTGTGTTTTTTCCTTTTTCTCATTTAATGCATTAAAGAGCGCGTGAGAAAAGTAAAAAAGAGAGAGAAAAGAAAGGAAGAAAAGAGAACGAAGAAGAAGAAAGGAAAAGAAAAAGAGGAAGAAATAATTTTAAGCGACGCTGAGGTTTGATCTTCTCATTTCGGCACTGAAAAAGTGATCCCCAACACGAGACCTACGATTTGAGGTGAGCGAAGGCTATACTTCTTAAACTTTCACAAAACCCCAAGTGAAACCCTTGATTTGGGTAGAGTTTCTTGAGATCTTGTTAATCCCACTTGAGATGATGAATCTAAGGTTTAATAGATGGTCTATGTGTTGATTTTGAAGGTTTAAAGAAGTGTTCACAAGATTTGAGAAGCATTGGTGATTTCTTGAGTTAAGAGGTGATTTTGGGGTTTTGGAAGAGTTCTTGAACAAAGAAGGTAAGATTGTTTTTCAATCCTTGAATCTAACTTAGATCTAGGTTAGAATCATCTTATGAGACCTTAGATGTATGGAAAATGTGATTGGAGTAGCCCCATTTGGTTTTTCTAAGGTTGAGGAGTGTTTCAAGGGAGAAAACCAATTTTTTCACCCATAAGTGGGCGAAGACCGACGGGCGAAAGCCGCCCGCCTATTGGGGCAGAACCTTAATTCCAACAGGCAGATGAAGACCGACGGGTGAACCCACCTGCCTGTGGGGGCCTGCTTGTTGAACCGACAGGCTATCTGGCCCACCTGTTGGATCGGCGGGCAAAGACAGGTGGGCTATCTGGCCCACCTGTTGGCCCACCAATCGGATTTTTGAGCCCGAATGGGCCCAAAAGGGGCGGGTAACCTTTTTTTATGATTTTAAACATGATTTAAACATCAAACCTCGTTAGTTTTAACCCCAAGGTGGTGAAATGATAATCCCATTCGCTTATGATAAGTTCCACTAGAATTTACGTTTCTCATGCCGGATCTCGCCCATACCGAACGTGAGCTTTTGTACCCAACAAGTAAGTGGGGAGAGAACATTTGAATTTATTTTAAGGCTTGTTTTTGCATCATTAAATTGTATCTAGACTAGCCATGTCATCATGTAAATTATGTGTAGCTTAGTCATCCTCGTGTGCCATTCGCACGCATTGCTTGTGTATTCTAAACAAATGATTTATGATATATGTGTTGTGCTTTACATTCTCAATGCTAAATGATTGATGTGCTTATGTGATGAATGGTTGGATTAATGTGCATGATGCATTATTAGACTAGACGCCATAGTTAGTTTGGAAACGAGTGCATTGGCGGCCCGTAGTATGGGACGCGGTGGTACTATGCAATCGTACTTTGTCATATAGGAGCATACGGTTTAGGATTATCATTCCTTGTGCTATGACCTTTCCTAACAAGGGTTGAAGTGTTGGGTTATCACTTGGGGGAAAGCAGTGGTCGCGGTTTTCGGGTCACTGTGGTAGTTAGAAATATGCCCGACTGCTCATTAGGACAGTCGGTAACCTCAGTGGTATATTCAAGAGGGCCAATCGTACTGCTTTTAAATTACAGGGGTTGGCACCTTTACATTTCTATAATTTACTTTTATGTTGAGAGCTGGTGGTCGGCATGCTTTACTTTGCTGAGTACTCATGGTGGGCCTTCTCCAACAACCCTATGGGCGTATCACAGGATGGAGTTCGCGACTCATACCCAGGGCATACGCGCACTGTGGTTGTGAGTAGTACATAACCGAAGACTTAGTAATGTTGTTTAGGTGGATAAGATTTAAAATGAATTTCATAGCATATAGTGCATATGGATGTGAATGTTTATGTAGTCTTTCTTTTCACTTACTGAGCTAGTGAGCTCATCCCACGTGCACACCTCTTTTAGATGATTTTACAGGTCACCCGCCTGAAGATCAGGAGTCAAGCCCCACAGTCAAGTTTCCTATTGAGGATTGGTGGGTCCCTGAGTATGAGTATGGTGCTGCTTGTATGTGCGAGGGCTGTGCTGCGGGACTGCAGTAATGACACCGTACAGGATTTCGCTTTTTGATTTTTGATGACCTCCCCTTTTGTGTACTTGATATGTAAATTGTTATTTTTTTTGGATAAATATCATACCTACGGACCTACATGTACTTAGCTATATACTATAATTTGGGTATCAAGTATATTGAGAATATTTACAGGTAATTTAAGTCTTCCGCTGAACTTTTGAACACTTATCTTAGATGTGGGTATGCTGCGGTGGGGTACTGTATTAGATGATCCTGGCAGGTTTTGGGTTAACCAAAGTTAACTCGGTCATCGGTCCTTCTGTGTGAACGGGGTGTGACAACGGTGATATCAGAGCGTGATGCTCTATCCACTCACAGCATACCATTTAGACCCCATATAATCTATAATAGGAAATGGGGTTGGGTAAATGTAAAACACCTTAAAAGAATTAAAAGCCAAAAAAAAAAAAAATGGTTGCATTTAATTATTGCATTTCATGGCATGCATTAGAGAAAGTTTTCTTGGAATAAATAAAAGATTGGTTATTTGATTGCAAAACCCATCAAGTACGGATTTAACAAAATTTCGACAGCATAAAAACGCTAAAACAAGATTTTCCAAAATTTTCAAATAGAAGCACTTGATAGACAACATACATATATGAATAAGCATAATCAACAAAGGCTAACTAACGTTGTTACTACCAAATTACAATAAGTTTGTCAAGCAGACAAAACTAACTAAAAGTCACCAACAACATTATAACACCACACTAGCAAGTCCAAATTACAGAGAAAAGTACAAAAGAAAATAGTCCACCATAAACACATAAACACATAAATAACATAGAGACAAGTAAAAAGCTGATTAGGATAGACAAGCTAAGTCCTCAGAGACCCTCATCATCATCTAGCTCTACTACTCCATCCCTCCTAGGCCTCGATTTAACATTGAGTTGACGATCGTAATAATCAAATCTCGCATTCACTAGTTGCACATCCCTCCGGAGTCGGGTAAAGTCCGCTGAAATAGCATTAGCCACTGTGTCCAAATCCTCTCTTAATCTTAGGAAGGAATTCTCTATTGTAGCCTGCCTTTCTAAGATATTTTCCTCTCTAGTAGCACTCTCATCTAGTCTTCTCAAAATCTGATCTTGCCCATCTTTTAAGGCCCTCATGCTAGTTATCATGCTCTCAAAGTCAAATGCGGCACTCTTAGCTGGTGGGGCTCTATGTTGTGGATCTGCAGCCGTAGCAAAGTCAGGATCAGCATCTCTCAAATCAAGAGGCTCCTCCTCGAGGATATCCTCATCCAGAAAGTCCTCCTCCTCGAATTGAGGAACATAATCCTCATCCTCCTCACTATTCTCCTCCTCCTCCATGTGGACATCCCCCCTGTTCCTGCCTCCTTGAGCTTCTGCCCTCTAAGGTACATCCATAAGAGCTTGGAGACCCATCCTGCGTAGGTTTTCCCCACCAAATTTGTCCGCTGGAGTCTTTCCCTCCTCACCACTCAAATCCACCCCAAAGAACTCGAAAACCCTAGTGAGGGTCCTACCATATGGGAAACCTCCGTCCTCAGGATGTGTGGCATGATGCTCCATAGTCTTAAGTATAATGTAGGGAAAGTATAAATGCTCGGCACCTCCCTCCAAGGCCTTGTACCTTGTAGATGCATAAGGTTATGTAGGCTGCCATAAAGCCCACCTGGTTCCTATGACCTCCTCTAGGGAGAAAATTAAACTAAACCAAGCGAGCAAATACACGAGCCTCCAGGTTGTATGTCGCCTCGGAATCTAGACACACCTTGCTGCCACTAATGGTCTCGTAAATGTGGTCCTGCATCTCTGAACTTAAGGATGGGCCCACAGGCTTACTCCTTAAGGGGCTATAGAATTGATGCCCAACTGATGGCATATCTAAAATACTAGCAAGAGTGTCCAAAGTCAAACGAATGTCCACCCCCATCACCATGATAGTGATTGAGTACTCCCCATACTGGTAAGAGACCTCCAAATTACAATAAAATCTTCGAACAAAGTGTTCATAGCATGGGCGGTTAATATCAAGGATGGACTTCCAACCAAGTGCAGTAAATCTCTCTTGTAGTTGAATCTTATTGAAAACACATTTACCACGGTTTTCTCCATCATTACAGACTTTTTTAGGAAGGTCTGCAAATTCGTTGCTGCCCTCAAACTCCGGAAGAGTCCCTCATCATAGTCTAGAAGATCTATGGGGGCATGTCCTTGTTGCCTTATACGAATGGCTGAGGAACTAGTCCCTACACCTTTCCTTTTTGAAGTCATGGCCCTGCGTCTATTGGAAAAGGATGCGGGTTCCTTGCCCTTACGAGAAGACATCCTAATAAGAAAAGAGAAGAAATAGTGGTAAGTAAGAATGTTGCATGACAAAGGAAGTAAACAAGAGGGTGAGCAAGCACATGTAAATGCACCCAAATGCATAATGTGGATCATTATAAAGTGAGGGGTGGTTAAGCCATGGAGAAATTAATAGAAGGAAATCCCCAAACATGACATCCACTAGCATGTTGCAAAATAGAAGAGTAAAAAAGGAGTATAAAGCATGGCAAGTGAGAAGTGATGGAAAGCCTCATAAGAGTTTCCTCAAGTGGGGTAATTGGTGTCAAATGGTAGAAAGCCCCCAATGTTAATGTACAAGTTCAATCCAAGAGAGTGAAAATCCCATAAAAGTGTGGAAATTGAAGTTTACATGTCAATGATAGTAATACCTATCATTATGCAACCAAGAATATGCAAAAAATTTCTACTATGACATTGAAGTGCAAGGAATGAGAGAGGCATACCACCAACAAGTGTAAGTCAAATATCATTGCACCAACAATTAATGGTAAGTGATTCAAAGTTGTTCACAAGTATGGAACGAAGTGAAGAGAATCATAGAAACCCCAATTTTTTTTTTACAAGAAACCTAACACAAAAGAGATGGATTTTCAAAGAAATGAGATGGAATTGCAAGCATATACAAGTCTCCATGATCTTTCCAACAATGTAAGTGCAAATCAAGGATAAGAACTCCCAATTGAGTTGTTAGTTGGGGAGAAAAGAGAAGAAATAGAAAAAACCCCAAATTGGAGAAATTAGGGCACAGTTTGGGATTTTCTCCCATAGATTGGGTAGGAAAGCCCAAAACTATGAATGAGTCACAAAGAAAGCATCATATTCTCATGGAATGACTATTCTATGGAAAGAAACATGAAAGAAGTCAAGTTTTGGGAAGTATGGATGGATTCAACACCCAAAATATATGTTCCAAGAAGAGAAATGGAGAAGAAACTTACTGGAGAGTGAAACGTGCTTGAATCTTTCAAAATCCGCAGAATCGTGGAATGAAATCGTGAGTGGATGCACCAAGTAACCCTCCAAAATCGCCTTGAGTTGAGCCTAAGTGTAGAAGATGGAGAAATGAAGATCGAAGAGGCTTAAAAGCCCCTTTAAATCTGCCTCGGGTTGGACCCATGGGCCCTGACCCGAGTCGCCCATCTATGGTCGCCCGCCGGTGGCAGCCCGCCGGTAGGAAAAAAAAAATAATAATAATAATAGGAGAAATAATAACAGTAATAAAGGAAAAAAATTGAGCGGGACCGCCGTCCTACTTGTCGAAGCGCTAGCACAGTACTTTCGGGGCTAAGCTATGGCTAGATGCAAGACATCATATACTACAATACCCCATATTTTGGCATATGATTATGTGGCCAAGTTGAAAGGTTAAGTTCAATCTAAGAGTGTGTGAACCATAGAGTGAAATTGATTTTGTGGGCTATGTCATTGAATGGGAAATGATTATGTGCTTATGTAAATTCTAAGGTACTTAACCAATGTTTTGTGTACGGTATGATCCAGGTGCAAGAACACGATGGTACACACTAGATCCGGTAGCAATGCTCTAGGAACCTCACATCATGGTCCTCGTCCTATTGATCGACCACCAAATCCTCGAAGGTCCCGCTCTGTGGGGCAAACCCCACTTCCACAACCTCAAGAAACCCTTGACCAGGGTGTGGCACAAAGGGACCCACCTGTGACCACACTTCTGGATCCTTCACCTGTCATCACTCCGAGTGATGTTGCGACCATGGTCCAGCAGTCACAGCAAGCCTTCCAACAACAAATGCTCTAAGCAACAGCAGGCATTTATGGCTGTTATACAGCAATAGTTTGGCCTTCCTCAACCCGGTCAACATCCTCAGATAATTACTCCACAAGACCCACTTGTAGGGTCTGGTATGGGACCACAAACTGGAGGTGCCCCACTTGGTACGACACCAAATGAGCAAGCCGGAGGTACACCTCCAATTCCGCCACTCAGCACTCCTCCATATATGGTGCCCCCTCCATACCCTTACTATTCAGCATATTCACCCAATTACTTATTGACAAATAATACGACAAGGGTAGTGGAATCTTTCAAGAGGAACTTGCCACCTATATTCTCTAAGGTGGGGAGTGATCCTCTAGAGCCGGACCAGTGGATCCAAGAGCTAGAAAATATATTTGAGGTAGTTGAGTGCACTGAGGCACAAAAGCTTATTTGTGTAGGGCTGCAACTCAAGAATGAAGCCAACTCTTGGTGGCAAGCCTCTAAGCCTATATTGTTTGTCGCACATCCGGAACCCACATGGGAGAAGTTCAAGGAGTTGTTTTTGGCAAACCATTACCCTCGTAGCTTTAGAGACCGTAAAGAGACGGAATTCATAGCCTTGACTCAAGGGAATAAGACTATCCTTGAGTATCAGCAGCAGTTTGAAAGCTTGTTCCATTTTTCCCCTAAGCATATGAGGTCAGCTGAAGAAAAGGCTGCAAGGTTTCTAAAGGGATTAAAGGCATCTATTGGGTCAGTGCTCGAGGTCTTAGATTTGACAGATTATGGCCAGATTGTGTAAAAGGCTAAAACCATGGAAGATAAGTAGCAGGGAGAACAATCATTCACACCTGGATTGTGGAAGAGGACTAATCCATTTCCGGACATGGGCAACTCATCCAAGGTATACCGTGGGTCGTATAGTTCTGGGCCTACATACAGACAGCCCTATAGGCCATCTGGCTACCTTCCTCAACCAGCTGGTGGTCTGGGCTCTACATCTTTTCACCCAAACACTAGTATGGTGCCTACAGTCACAAGGCCACCCCGTCCCCCATCTACATTAGGTCAAGTACAAAAGGTCCCTGCCCCAGTTTTGACGTCATAGATCCGTTGCTTTAATTGCCACTCCTATGGGCATTATGCTAAAGACTGTCAGGTCGGACCAACCTTACCATCCAGTTAGCCCTCAGTATACAGACCTCCCCTAACTCGGGGGAATCAACCGCAAGGAAGAATGTATGCCTAGTCAGCAGAGGAAGCTGAGGCCAGCACGGAAGTGGTAGCAGGTACATTTTAATTTAAGATTTTCCTTATGCTGAATTTTGATGACTTGCTATACTTATATGCATTGTTACACTAGGTGTTCCACCTATATCGGGTATACCAGCCTATGTCTTGTTTGATTCAGGAGCTACACATTCATTCATATCTTAGAGATTTGCTGAGAAACTTAGTATGTCGCCTAGGACACTAGATCATGAGATGATTGTTAGTATGCCTAAAGCCAAAGTTACACAGTTGAAGGAGGTGTATAGGCCATACCCAGTTGAAATCAGTGGAAAGAAATTGAACGCACAACTCATCAAATTCAACATACAGAATTTTGACGTTACACTAGGCATAGATTGGTTGTCGACCCATCAAGCAAATGTGATGTGTGCTGAAAAATTAATTAGGGTGACAAATGATGAAGGGAAAGAACTAGTATACCAAGTAGATAAAATAAAACGGGTTAGAAAGGTCCTCATCTCCGCTCTTCGAGCGGTAATTTTTTGGAAAATGGATGTCAGGATTACTTAGCATTGGTACATGATGTTGATGCAAAGGTTATACCTCTAGAAGAGGTAGAGGTGGTTAAAGAATTTCCCGACATCTTTCCAGATGATCTGATGCAGCTACCGCCTGATAGAGAGTTAGAATTTACCATAGACTTGATTCCTAGAGCAGCTCCAATGTCTAAAGCTCCGTACAGGATGGCACCAGCCGAATTGAGGGAGTTACAGACGCAGTTGCAAGAATTATTGGAGAAGGGGTTTATTTGCCCAAGTGTTTCACCTTGGGGTGCCCCAGTATTGTTTGTCAAGAAGAAAGATGGCAGCTTGCGTATGTGCATCGATCATCGAGAATTGAATATGCTAACCATTAAGAACCGGTATCCATTGTCACGCATTGATGATTTGTTTGACCAACTACAAGGTGCAAAGGTATTTTCAAAGACAGACCTTAGATCAGGCTATTATCAGCTCAAGATAAGAAGCAGCGATATACCCAAGACAGCTTTCAAGACTCGGTATGGTCACTATGAGTTCCTAGTGCTATCTTTTGGGTTAACCAATGCACTGGAAGCGTTTATGGATTTAATGAATCGAGTATTTCACGATGTCCTTGATAAATGGGTAATTATTTTTATTGATGACATCTTGATCTACTCTAACACGGAAGAGGAGCATACTCAACACCTGAGGATGGTATTACAGAGGCTGAGAGAACAACAATTGTTTGCCAAATACAGTAAATGTGAATTTTGGCTTAAGCAAGTTGGATTCTTGGGGCACGTAGTGTCTAAGGATGGAATCGAGGTGGATCCTGATAAGGTGAAAGCAGTAGTAGAATGGAAAAACCCCAAGAACGTTATAGAAATTAGAAGTTTCTTGGGTTTAGCTGGGTACTACCGGCGCTTCATTGAGAATATTGCTCGGATCTCAACACCAATGACTAAGTTAACCAAAAAGGGGGTAAATTTTGAATGGACAGAGGAATGTGAGAAGAGTTTTCAAGAATTGAAGAAACGGTTGGTGTCAGCCCCAGTGTTGACAATCCCTGAAGGCACGGGTGGAATGACAGTCTACACTGATGCTTCTAAGGTCGGGTTAGGTTGTGTTCTCATGTAACGCGGTAAGATAATAGCATATGCATCCCGCGACAACTAAAGGAATACGAGAAGAACTACCCCACTCATGACTTGGAACTAGCCGCAGTCATTTTTGCCCTAAAGATTTGGCGACATTATTTGTATGGGGAGAAGTGCGAGATATACAGTGATCACAAAAGCCTTAAGTACTATTTCACCCAAAGAGATTTGAATATAAGACAGAAGAGATGGCTCGAGCTCATGAAGGATTATGACTGTTACATTCAGTATCATCCTGGCAAGGCTAATGTAGTGGCAGATACATTGAGTCGGAAGGCACAGGCTGTGTCACTCTCATACTTAGCAGTCAGCCCACGACTCGTACAAGAGGCGATGCTAATGGATGAAACCCTCTTATATGAAGGAGCAACCTTAGAGCTTGAACATTAACTAGAAAACCTTAAATGGTTGACTGTATCGTTGATGGCTCTACAGGTGCATCCGGCTATTAGGCAAGAGGTAATAATGAAACAACCTTTGGACCCTAAATTGCAGCGGATCAAAGTTAAGATTCAAGAGCAAACAATGAATAGCCCTGATTTTGTTTTAGCCAGCGATGGGGCATTATTGTTTTGAGGCAGGTTGTGTGTGCCCGATGATTTGGAGATACAAAACAAGATAGTGCAGGAAGCACATAGCTCTGAGTACTCACTCCACCCAAGAAGTACAAAGATGTATAAGGACCTCAAACAAAACTACTAGTGGCCAAACATGAAAATCACAATAGCCCTATATGTGGTGACTTGCCTTACATGCCAAAAAGTAAAAGCTGAGAGGCATCGACCTTATGGTACTCTCCAGCCACTCCCAATACTAGACTGGAAGTGAGATAGGATTACGATGGACTTTGTCACCGGACTACCACACACACCTAAGGGGATGGATGCGATTTGGGTGATAGTTGATCGGCTTACTAAGACCGCTCATTTCATTCCCATCAAGACCAAATTCTCTTTAGCCAAGTTAGCACAACTTTATATGGATAACATAGTGCGCTTGCATGGAGTGCCAATGAGCATTGTGTCAGATTAGGATAGAAGGTTCACTTCTTGATATTGGAAAAGTTTTCAGCATGATTTGGGATCATAAGTGAACTTGAGTACTACTTTTCACCCATAGACTAATGGTCAATCAGAGCGAACCATACAGATATTAGAAGACATGCTCAGGGCATGTGCAATAGAAATGTGTGGTAGTTGGGAAGAATATATCCCCCTTATGGAGTTTGCCGATAACAACAGTTATCAAGCTATAATTGGGATGGCTCCATATGAGGCATTATATGGTAGGAAGTGAAGAACTCCTCTGTATTGGAATGAGGTAGGCGAATGCCGAATGTTAGGACCCAAAATGATATAGATAACATGTCACAAGGTCGATGTTATTCGAGAAAGGATTAAGGCAGCTTAGTCACGTCAAAAGAGTTATGCAGACACCCGCAAGAAAGACATTGAGTTTCAAGCAGGAGAAAAGGTGTTTCTTAAGATTTCTCCTACTAAAGGGTTACATAGGTTCCATAGAAAGGGTAAGTTAAGCCCGAGATACATTGGCCCATTTGAGATTTTAACTCGGGTTGGCTCAGTAGCCTACATGCTTGCTCTTCCACCTTAGCTCGGAAATGTTCATAATGTATTCTATGTATCCATGTTGAAGCGATACGTTCACGATCCATCGCATGTGTTACCCATGGAACTAGAATATCTAGAAGCTAATATGACCTATAAAGAACAGCCAGTTGAAATCTTGGATCGAAAAGTGAAAACCCTTCGCAACCGCTCCATTTCCTTCATAAAGGTGCGGTGGGCTAACCATTCACTTCAAGAAGCATCTTAGGAGAAAGAGGATGAAATCCAAGCCAAGTACCCTCATCTTTTCGAACAACCAGGTACGCTAATTTCGAGGATGAAATTTTTAAAAAGGGGGGGTAAATGTGATACCCTACTTTTAAAACCTGGTTTACTTACACGGTTGACCAGGTTTAACCATGCAGGACCCGAACCAGAAAGGGTTAAGGTGGGTTCCCTATGGACCATGAAGGCAAGGGTGACTTTGAACACAGGTTGGCCAGACAAGTCCGAGTCAGTGCCAAAGGAGACGGGTGTACCCAAGTCGTGTACATGCACGTATTATAAGGCCATGTACGGGTAATGCTGGCATGTAGCCGTATCCTAAAGTGTATACGTATTATTTATCTTGTGCCAAGAGTGAGATACATGTCGAGAGTCGAATTCCATCGAAATCTCAATTGATTGGCTAAGTTTTGACCAATAGGTGGGCCGTCACAGGCTGGCGAACCCGCCCACAAGTGTGACCCACCCATGTGGTTACTAGATATTCTCTAGTATAAATAGTACTTATTGTGTTTTTTCCTTTTTCTCATTTAATGCATCAAAGAGTGGGTGAGAAAAGTAAAAAAGAGAGAAAAGAAAGGAAAAAAAGAGAACGAAGAAGAAGAAAGGAAAAAAAGAGAACGAAGAAGAAGAAAGGAAAAAAAGAGAACGAAGAGGAAGAAATGATTTTAAGTGATGCCGAGGTTTGATCTTCTCATTCCGGCACTGGAAAAGTGATCCCCAACACGAGACCTACGATTTGAGGTGAGCGAAGGCTATACTTCTTAAACTTTCACAAAACCCCAAGTGAAACCCTTGATTTGGGTAGAGTTCCGTGAGATCTTGTTAATCCCACTTGAGATGATAAATCTAAGGTTTAATAGATGGTCTATATGTCAATTTTGAAGGTTTAAAGAAGTGTTTACAAGATTTGAGAAGCATTGGTGATTTCTTGAGTTAAGAGGTGATTTTGTGGTTTTGGAAGAGTTCTTGAGCAAAGAAGGTAAGATTGCTTTTCAATCCCTGAATCTAACTTAGATCTAGGTTAGAATCATCTTATGAGACCTTAGATGTATATAAAATGTGATTGGAGCAGCCCCATTTGGTTTTCCCAAAGTTGAGGAGCGTTTCAAGGGAGAAAACCGATTTTCGCCCCCACAGGTGGGCAAAGACCGACGGGCGAAGCTGCCCGCCTGTTGGGGCAGAACCTTAATTCCTACAGGCGGCTGAAGACCTGTGGGTGAACCCGCCCGCCTGTTGAACCGGCGGGCTATCTGGCCCACCTGTTGGACCGACGGGTGAAGACAGGTGGGCTGTCTGGCCCACCTGTTGGCCCCCCAGTCGGATTTTTTATCCTGAATGGGCCCAAAACGGGTGGGCAACCTTCTTTTATGATTTTAAACATGATTTGAACATCAAACCTCATTAGTTTTGACCCCAAGGTGGTGAAATGCTAACCCCATTCGCTTATAATAGGTTCCACTAGAATTTACATTTCTCGCACCGGATCTCACCCGTACCGAACGTGAGCTTTTGTACCCAACAAGTAAGTGGGGAGAGGACATTTGACTTTATTTTAAGGCTTATTTTTGCATCATTAAATTGTATCTAGACTAGTCATGTCATCATGCAAATTATGTGTAGATTAGTCATCCTCGTATGCCATTTGCACGCACTGCTTGTGCATTCTAAACAAATGATTTATGATATGTGTGTTGTGCTTTACAATCTCAATGCTAAATGATTGATGTGCTTATGTGATAAATGGTTGGATTACTGTGCATGATGCATTATTAAACTAGACATTGTAGTCTGTTTGAAAACGAGTGCATTGGTGGCCCGTGGTATGGGACCCGGTGGCACTATGCAATCGTATTTTGTCATATAGGAGCATGCGGTTTAGGATTATCATTCCCTGAGCTACGACCCTTCCCAACAAGGGTTAAGGTGTTGGGTTATCACTTGGGGGAAAGCAGTGGTCGCGGTTTTCGGGTCACTATGGCGGTTAGGTATACTCCCAACTGGTCATTAGGACAGTTGACAACCTCAGTGGTATATTCAAGAGGGCCAATCGTACTGCTTTTAAATTGTCAGTGTCAACACCTTTACATTTCTGTCATTTACTTTTATGTTGAGAGCCAGTGGTCGGCATGCTTTACTTTTCTGAGTACTCACGGTGGGCCTTCTCTGAAAACCCTATGGGTGTATCGCGGGATGGAGTTCGCGACTCTTACCTGGGGCATACGCGCACTGTGATTGTGAGTAGCACATAACCTAAGACTTAGTAATGTGGTTTAGGTGGATAAGATTTAAAATGAAATGCATAGCATATAGTGCATATGGATGTAAATGTTTGTGTGGTCTTTCTTTTCACTTACTGAGCTAGTGGGCTCATCCCATGTGCACACCTCTTATAGATGATTTTGTAGGTCACTCGCCTGAAGATTAGGAGTCAGACCCCACAGTCAAGTTTCCTATTGAGGATTGGTGGGTCCCTAAGGAGTACAAGCACGGTGCTAATTACATATGCGAGGGTTGTGCTGCGAGACAACAGTAATGACACCGTACAGGATTTCGCTTTTTGATTTTTGATGACCTCCCTTTTGTGTGCTTGATATGTAAATTGTTATTCTTTTTTTGTAAATATCATGCTTGCGGGCCCACATGTACTTGGCTATATACTACAATTTGGGTATCAAGTGTATTGAGGATATTTACAGATAATTTAAGTCTTTCACTGAACTTTTGAACACTTATCTTAGATGTGGGTATGCTGTGGTGGGGTACTATATCAGATGATCCTGGCATGTTTTGGGTTAACCAGAGTTAACTCGGTCACCGGTCCTATTCTATGTGAACGGGGTATGACATGAAGGGCAAGTTGAGTCAAAGATATGTTGGTCCGTTCGGGATCTTAAAATGGGTTGGCTCAGTAGCATATATGCTGCCCTTCCGCCATCTTTCAGCAACGTGCACATTGTATTCCATGTTTCAATGTTGAAATGGTATGTACATGATCCATCAGATGTGTTAACTATGGAACCAGAGTACTTAGAGGCCGATATGACTTATGAGGAGTAGCGTACTGAAATCTTGGACCGGAAGATAAAGACTCTTCACTATCGATCCATAGCTTTTGTAAAGGTGCGATGGGCCAATTGTTCACTTAAGGAAGCATCCTAGGAGAAAGAAGCCGATATCCAAGCTAAATATCCTCATCTTTTCAGATTACTAGGTAACTTCAATTTTGAGGACAAATATTTTAAAGAAGGGGGTAGATGTAGAGCCTTACTCTTTAAACTCGGTTTATTGAACGATTGGTTCGGTTTGGTCTTACATGGTCTGAACCAAATGGGTTGATGTCGATGCCTTGTGGTACATGACGGCAAGGGTGACATCAAATGCGAGGTGGCCAGATGAGATTGAGCCGGTACCCTAGATGATCCATATGCCTAAGCTATGCCCTTGCACGTACCCTAAGGTCATGTATGAGTAGGAAATGTGCATTAACATATTTGAACGATAGGAACTTGATCTACAACATGTGGTGAGAGTGAAGTACATGTTAAGACTCCATTTTCCTCTAAAATATAGCAAGGTTGGCTTGCTTGGCCAACTGGTGGGTGTCGCTAGTAGGTACGAGACCCACCAGTGTGACCCACCTGTTGGGGTAATATGGGCCCCAATAAGCCCAACTTAGATGAGCACGTGTGTCTCGGCCTTCTCGTCTTAATAAGGTCTTATATGCCCGATGATGTTGGCTACCTCTCCCAAAAATGCGATTTAGTATGATTCGGTCCATAAATGAACAAAACCAAATGGACCCTAGAAGATATTTATAACACTAGTGTATAAATTGCCTTATAACACTCTCTCCCTCATTTATGGTTTTTAGCAAAGTGGGTGAGAGGAGTAAAGAAGAAGGAGAAAAGAGGAAGAAGGAGAGAAGGAAGGGGAAAAAGGCTCACCCCTTGGATTCCAGAGCCACTCGTCACCTTTCCGTCGTCAGAATAGTGTCCGGTGACTTGAGATCTTCATTTTGAGGTAAGTAACAACATGAACCTTGAGATTTGATGAAACCCTCTTTATATATGTTTGAATCTAGAGGATAATGAAGCCATTGTGTGATTTCCTTGAATTATTTGAGGAGGGAAACAAATATTTGGTGATTATTGAAGTGGCATTTGAGTTTGGGAAGAGGATTCCAAGATTTGGGGTTTTTCCAAGTAAAGGTATGATTTCTTCCGCCAAATCTTGTTGTTGTCTTAGATCAGATTAAACTTAGAATGTGTTGGAAATGATAGGGGAATCACCCTATTGGGGTTCCAAGAGTTGGAATGGAAGAACGAAGGAAAACAGAAAAATTTGAGAGAATCGACGGGTAAGACCGACGGGTGCCTGACCTGCCGGTGTGACCCACCAGTCACACCTACTCCCTCGGGTTCTACCGGTGGGTAAGATCAGCCGGTGCCTGATCCATCGGTGTGACCTACTAGTCATTCCTGCACCTCTGGTTCTACCGACGAGCAAGACCAATGGGTTCCTGACCCGCCAGTCTAGGTAGACTGCACAGGTGGAGAACCTACACACCTATATGACCCACCTGTAGCCCAAATGAGCTTCGATTGAACTCAAACTCGTCGACAATCTTCTTCACGCTATTATAAGTGTCATGTCTATATCCTACATCGATTATAATCCCAATTTGGATGCATTTCTAAACCCTTTATTTGTGCTAGGTTTTGAGAAACTCATCTTCTCACTCCGGATCTTACCTGTACTGTGAGTGCTGATTCTTCTACAAGAATAGGTAAGTGGGGAGAGGACTTTGATTCTTAATTTTTTGACTGTTTTTGGCATCCTTCGCATTCGTGGACTATATTGACATACCGATTGCCAAGCTCATGCATATGATTGATGAATAAGTGATGCATTAGAACTGAACATGTATATCTTAAATTCTATATGCATTGTTATTATATGTTGAAATCTTGAGAATGGATTTATCATGTGATGTTTATGATGCCGGCTTGCCGAACATGTGTGGGATTTCTAGAATAGATGTCGTAGTCAGCTTGGAAACAAATGCATTGGTTCATCATAGAATGGGACACGGAAGAATTATACAGTTATACTATCTCATATAGGAATATGTGCTTAGGATTTCATATTCCCTCGTGCTACGACCCTTCCCAACAAGGGTTTACGTGTTGGGTTATCACTGGGGGGAAGCATCAGTCACGAACCGCCGTGGTGGTTAGAAGTACGTCTGGCTGATCTTTAGGACAGTTGGAAACCTTGGTGATATCCAGAGGGCCAATCATACTACTTTTAATTTTTACTGTGGTTCGGCCACGATTTACTTTTTTGTTGTGGTTTGGCCACGATTTACATTTCTGCTGTGGTTCGACCACGATTTACTTTCTTGAGTACTCACGGTGGGCCTTCTCCAACAACCCTATAGGCGTATCGTGGGAGAACGCATCTCGGACCTAAAACATATGCGCACTGTGGTTGTGAGTAGCACGTTACCTATGACCTATAATGATTTGTTTAGGTGGAATAGGACTAAAATGAATCTCTTGCATATAGGAACATTTGCTTGCCATTGCTTGTGTGCTCCTTCTTTCCATTTACTGAGCTAGTGAGCTCACCCCTCGTGTACACACCTTTTTAGATGATTTTTTAGGATACTCCATTAAGGAGCCCGTGTTGGGTCCCACTGACGAAACCCCAGTGGGGGATTGGTGTGTCCCCGTAAAACTTGAACATGGTGAAGGCTACCCATGTGAGGGTTATGTTGCAGGATAACAGTGACGGATTATATTGACTGTACTCCTTTTTTATTCTTTTGGTATATTTCCCTTTTTGTGATCTCGATATTTAAATTGCTATTTCTTGTGTAAATATCATGCCTACGGGCTCACATGTAATTATACTATGTATAACAATTTGAGTATCAAGAGAATATGGGGAATTACAATTAATCAGATGACAAGACTTTAGCTGTATCATATTATTATATTCCATTGATCACTTGTGGGTTATTGTGCTATGGTTACTGTATCAGATGATCCTGGTGGTTTGGGTTACCTGGAGGGAACCCGGTCACTGGTCTAGTTCTATGTGAACGGGGCATGACAAAACGGGCCCACCCCCGGGTCCTAGGCCATACCCCTAGTGGTGAATCCAAATGTTTATTAAGGTTATTATTAGAATATACCTGAGGTAGATGGTCCCCGAGAATGGCGCATGTTACCCCCACAGCTTAGGTCATAAGATACCTTGGATGAAGAAATGATCAAATTGCTCATTTTAAGGTCAAGAGATGCTGTGTATGGCTAGTTTAACCAAAGCACCCCCATTGATGGCTAAATGATCGATTTATCGTTGTTCAGCTCACTAAATTCTTAGGATAGCCAAATGATTGATTTCCCCTTGTTGAGCTCAAAAGATTTTCTAGATGGTGAGTTGGACCTAAACTCCCTTTGCGTATGTCAGAAGAAGCCTTGGATGATGAAGCAACGGATTTATACTCATTGAGGTTAAAAGATTCACTAGGTGGCTAATTTTATCAAAGCAACATTTGTTTAGGTTAGAAATTACACTGGATGGCCAGTTTGACCAAAACATTGTTTGGTAACTTAACAAGAAGCCATATATGGCCAAATGAGGAATTTACCTTTGTTGTGGCAAAGAAATCCGCTGGGTCGTTGATTTGACCAAAATAACTTTCACGTAGGTCAAAAGATGCACTAGATGGGAAAATAACAAAATTTACTCGTTGAGCTAATGAAATGTTGTAGATGGTCAGTTTAACCAAAACACCCTTTTCTGAGGTTAGAAGATGCTCTAAATGGTTAAATGACTGGTTTACCTTGTTGAGCTTAAGAAACACCCTAAATGGCCAAATGACCAACTTACCCATTTTGAGGGTAGGAGATGCCCAAGAAAGCCAATTTGACTAAAACACCATTTGTTGAGTTTAGAAGATGCCCTTGGTGGGAAAATGATCAATATATCCTTTGTGCTATCAATAAAGGCCCTGAATGGCTGATTTGACCAAAACACAGTTTGCTGGGTTCAAAAGTTGCCGTGGATGTCCAAATGACAAATTTAGCCTCCTAATGTCCAAGAGATGCCCTGGATGCCTAGTTTAACCAAAATAACTTTATTAAGCTCAGAATATACCTTAAATGGCCAAATGACTGAATTAATCTTGTTGAGCTCAATAAATGCCCTGGGTTGCCAGTTTGACCCTAAACTCCATTTGTTGAGGTCAAAAGATGCATCTTTGGCCAAATGTCCAATTTACCCTTGCTTGGGTCAAAATAAGCCTTGAATGGCCAGTTTGACAAATGCACACCCTCTGCAAAGAGGTTAGAATTATGCCTCGGATGGCCAAGTGTTAGATTTACCCTTGTTGAGGTTAAATATTCCCCAACGTAGGAGTAGGAGTAGACGGTGTAGGATGCACAATAGGTGTCTCCTTAGCACGGATAGTTGTTGCTATCTCAATCATCATATCCCCATGTTGTTGCTAGACTTCTCTTTATTATTATTGAAGGTTTTGCTAGATGCCTTGCATCACATTAGTAACCATGGCAACCACATCCTAGGTTGTCATCACAGGTGGTGTAGGAGGTGGCACTGGTGATGCAGTTATTATCACATCTTCCCCCTCCTATTCAAATTCATGTGAAGGGTTAAGATTTTCCCTCTGGGTGTGATTGTGCTTTCACAGTTGTGGGTCATCTCGGGGATGGGCATGCTTCAGCATTTGGAAAATTCTCTGTGAAATGAACAGACTGATTAATTTCCCAAATGATTCATGCATACCATTTGACTACACAACATGCAACTCATACACAATAGAAATAGAAAATTAATGGTGGGAATCATCTGCTTAATCCACTGGCAGATGACATTAACCGACATCAAACTAATTCTCATATCCTAACTTGCAATATAGTTATACTTATGTATTTCCAATTTTTTTATCTCATTACATTTTATCTGTCCAACAACATATATATGATTTATGCTCTTTAGATTATTATCAGTGAACGGCTTTTGCACCTAGGGTAGTCTCCTATGGCTTGTACTAAAATTTATGTACTTATCTTGAAGTTTTTAAATTTTATCCAAATTGCCACCAGTAGAACTTGTGCATTTGTGGATCAAGGTAAAGCATCACACTCCAATACCATTCTATCACCCCCTGCCTTCACTAGGCCAAGGTATATAGCATTGTATACCCACATCTTGTCTGCCTAACCCTCTAAGATCACAGATGCAATACCTTAATTTCACAAATGCCACCAAGATCACATCTAAAATCAGAGTATGCTAACAAAATCATACAAATATTACAGGTGATTTACTAAAGTGATAAATTACATTATACATTACTAATGTCTGAAAACATCCACAAGTTATAATGGTATTACATATTTCACAAATATTTACATCAAAAGAAATAGCTGAAATAATAGAAGTGAAGTCCATCAACATCTTGGTGTCCTGCAGACACAAGTCTCACAACCACCGTTGAAATCCATTCCTACCTCAACACCGGTTCCACTATCTAAAAACATAAATCCACGAGGGGTTAGCTTCACAAGCCCAATGAGGAGTGTGCATGCAATCACGCACAAACAAATGATGCAATGAATGCTCAAGCAAATTATATGATGCTCATGATCCAGTTTTAGCACATAATACCTAGCAAGCAAATCCTAAGTCCAAGATAGGGTCTTAGTACTACTACAACATAGGTGGTATTCCTGGTCCCAAAAAAACCCATCGATCACCCGTGCTACATCCACCTCTGAGTACAGTACGTCATGCTGCGGATATGATATTATAGCATACCACCCCATGGGATTAGCCAGTACCTCACCCCCTACTAGCAAGGTGTGTAGCATCTGAGTTGTGATCCTAACCCGATGCAACATACATGAATGTATAACAGTCCCCACACATCACACACCATATATGCACACATCCTCTGACTTCTAGGCCCATGGTACTGGAACACACCTCGACCACACCGTGCCCTAAACCGTCAGAGTCACAGCTGTAACTATACTACTGACCTCTAGGCCCACGGTATCAATACTCCACCTTGACCATACCATGCCCGAGACTATCAATACCATAGTTACAACCATGTTCCATATCCACTATTGACAATCTCATAGTCACAATAACTTACCTCCACAATCCAAAAAACCATTCCATAGCCTCATCATGTAATATCAACAGGTTAGCGATAATAATAGTAAAAGATAAACTAATCAATCATATCATAATCACATGATAACAGTATGCATAGAAGCAATATAAAAATTCATCCATGCACATGATTCATGCAAAAATATAAACAATGCAAAAACACTCTGTAAATTAAGGTCAAACATCCACTCAACTTGATACCTAAATCTTGTCATTACCGTTGAATTCCCGTCACCACGTATCCTTGCCAGGTAATTTAGGCTCCTATGTAAATTATGTACAATCATGTTAAATATAGAGGACTCCTAACATAACTTAGTATAGGTTTTATGCTGAACCTAAAAAACCTTCAACAGTCCATACACTAACCTAATTCTAAAGCCTCGGAAAAGTCCCCAAACTACCTCTACCCATAGGGTCAATTTACCATAAGAAGATGTGTGGCATAACCCACAAGGGGTAGGGCATAAATCAGAAAAAGTAGGTGTTGATCAGACTTGAAACACTCCACCGGTGGAGTGTTTCAAGTCGATCAGCTGGCCACAAGACCCACCTCCGGGTCAGTTTCTGCAGAATTTTCTGCTACCCAGCAGGCTGCCCTTTGCTTGGGCTGCATAAGGCTGAGGGCCAATGCCCATGGCAGCATGAGAAGGGTCTTACCTTGCCTTTAAAGTCATTGTGCAGTCCATAAAACTACCAATTAAGTCCAATAATCTGTTACAAGGAAAAAATTAAATTAAGCAGTCTCAATTTCCCGAATCTGAAATCAGTTAAAATTCTGCCTACACTTTTCTGCAGAATTCTAACTATAAACAATCAATTCAGTCCCAATTTGCATCAATTTTACCTGAACACTGAAAGCCCCATGTTCTAGTGTTTACAGGGATAAATTTACTTTAAATTGAATCTCTAAACCCCTTTCAATTTTAAGGATTCGGCCATAGGGTATTGAATTCACTCCATAGGGACGCAGTCCCTAATTCTGTGAAATCTCTACCCGTAGCTAACTAACCTTAATAAACCACCTGATTTCACCAAATTAAAAGGGCACCAGTACATACCTAAGTGCAGGCAGCCCCAATCCAGCCCTCTTTTCTTCTTCTTCTTCTCCTTCTTCTTCTTCTCCTTTTCTTCTTCTTCCTTCTTCTTTCTTTCTTCTCCTCTATTGTTCCACCGAATTTTGCAACAAAATGAGGTCAACAACAGCTGATTTAGGTTTTTAAGGTTCAGCTGAAAGGGTCCTTAGGGCCTGTTTGGCTGAACCACCCTAATTCTTAAAACTAATTTTTAAAAACATAAAACTAATTAAAATTAAATTCCCATTGATGGACCCTACTAGGTGCTAATCTATTAGGTGGGATTTGATCAACATTAGTAACCCTACATACAGGGTAAGTGTGAGGGTCAGGGGTGTAGGGATGTGGGCCCCACAAAAGAAAATGCATAATTTTTTTTCTTTGGATAGTACCACCGACTGGCCAGTCGGCAGGTGGGCGACCTACCAGTGGCCTAAATTTTGCCCACCAAGCTGTTATCTGCCCTGGGTCCTCAGGTCTGAAGTGTGTGACAACCTAGAAACTCAAGGTGGCCCATCTTCCTTTACCCACTTGGCTCAATGTACACAGGCCAATTTTAAGTGAATTGTAGTCACCATGTACAATTTAATGGCTAAGTAAGCAACCCAGCTGCCCCCAGTGCCTGCTATGACTAAGCACCTGAGACATGCAGCTGGATTTTGATACGGGTATTACAGTCCTTCAACCCATTGGGAGTGAGACCCAATCCATTCCTTGTTGGCCATTTTCCTTCCATATATGGCCTGTCGAAGTTGCCAAATATGCTGGCCCAGAATGGGACAGACAGCTACCTTCAGTGTTAGTCAAGTCCAAACACTTGGGCATTCAGCTACTTCTGATTCAGGGTGTTACAATTCTCCCCTTATAAAAATTTCGTCCTCAAAATTTGTAAGGTCGTTCATCATCAAGGATCAATCCTGTTCATTTTAATAACACTCTGATCCACTAAGTTGCAACATAATTTCCACTTAGTGTTGCTAACATGGCCACATGTCTTGGTAGGCGGATTTCAGTAACACACATTAACACATCCATTGGCCATATTGGTCCCTTATCTATCCATGTCCTTAGTTTCTCGAGAAATGAGAAATCAACTTACCACTCCACTCCCTACTTTCCAATATCAACCATGTTATATCTTTGCACATACGAATATTGTTTCTATCTTGCACATGTATCTTTTACCAGGGTACTCGGATCTGATCTCTGTAAAGATTTGCAGAGTCCTAGAATTTCACACTAATTCTGTTTTATCTATTCCACAGTTTCACTCTCTTCACTTTATGAGAACCATACCTGTGGATTCCAATTTCCATATCATTTATCCAAAGTCATACTATTAATTATATTATTTTTTTATACTCCATCATTTACCTGGCTCCACAATTTGTCGTGGCTTCCTACTTTATTTCACCATACATATACACATACTTAGTGTACTATTATTATTTATTAATTTTTTTTCAGTCCCCTCTTTATGCAATCAAACTTTCATACCACCATTCACACTGCTTGACCTCTCACTACATTCAAGCATACTAAGTATTCTCAATATTCCACCAATGTCCTATTATCCATAGTTTACTCTAATTTAAAATTTAAATCTTCACAATTTCAGATCTCATGTTTTAACTTTTGGACAAAAAAAAATGTTTTAACTTTCATATACTTTCTTCACATACTCAGACATATATTAATTGATCATATAATCCAGATCTCAATGGTCCATAATGTTTCCTCACATTCTTACCTCAATTTTTGCTTTTTACCCTTAAATCACCTATACAACTTGGTCTCAAGTTTATTCACTTGGAAATGTTATCATTCTCATTATTCCACATTCCAGATACTGACACCACTCTACCCTTATTTCCAAAAAATTTATACACATAGTGTAGCCTTCATGTTTAGGGTCATTGTGAAGTCCAAGTTTGCTTCGTAACCCTTGAAATAACCTAGAGGGGGGGTGAATAGGTTATTCTAGTGAAAATTTAATCTTTTCGAAATAATATCCCCAATTGTGATTGTAAATTAAAATATTGCAGAATAAGTAAAATAAACACAATCACACAACGCCAATATTTATAGTGGTTCGACTTAATCCGAGTCTAGCCCACTCCCTATAAGATATTCTTGTAAGGTATTCCACTAGCTCTTCCCTTTCAGTATAGTAGGTAGGGAGGAAAACCTTTACCTTCTTTTAGAGATAAGAGTATCCGTATAATCCCCTTTACAAGTAGAGAGAAACCTTACAATCTTCTTTAAAGTAGAGAGGCACCTTACAATTTCCTTTAAGGTAGAGAGGCACCTTACACTCTTTTAAGGATAAGAGAATCCTTTACAAAAGCCTAAGTACAGTCTAGACTTATTGTAAAAACAGAGAAATAAGAGAAGTGGAATAATAGAGGATTATTTCTGGTGTGGTACAAATGAAATATGCAATGATGATAGAATGCACCTTTGAAGTCTTCTTAATGCTTGCAATACAAATGCCAAGATGTAGATGAAGACTTGTACATGGCTTTGAGTTCCTTTTGAATAAAAATTGAAGAACTTGAACTCAAGAGATGGTGTAGACCAATTCTCACTTCTAATGCTTAAATAATGCTCCTCTAAAGTTGAGATTAATTGTTAATTAATGAATAGCATTAGAGGTATTTATAGGTGAGCTTAGGTGGTCATTTTAGGCAATAAATCTCACTCAAACGGTCACATTCTGGGTCCCGATTGACCACCAAGAGCCATTGAGGCAAAATATAGCCGTTGGGGCACTTCCAGGCAGTCATTGATCGACCAGAGGATTTTTTCGATCGATCGGCTATGGTCTTGGACAGTGCCGGTCGACCGCCTCCAGGCAGGTCCAGATTTTGACAGATTACTGTTATACTGACTAGTGGTCAGTATTTTGGTCATATCTTTTCGGTACAACCTCAGATTGACTTGATTCAAGTTGCATTGCTATAACTTTTATGAAAGGTCCATCTCCTGATACCGAGTTTAACATTACCCAAAATGTCCTTGAGTCAGATCAATATGATTTTCGCAGAATTCCACTAGAACCTATTTCTCCTAATATGTTCCTAACCACTTAGGGACTTTCACACTTGGTCAAATTATGTCCTAAAGTCATTCTAGCATGGTGCAATGCAAATGCATGATGTACGTGCATGTATATTTTTGAAAGGTTACATATTACATATAAAAGACTATTCTATCCTAGAAGATCTTCATTGAGCTTTGTCACTTAGATCTTCCACTTCTTGGCACTTCTTCTTCAATCAATTCATTTGTAAATCCTTGTCTTGAGAGATGAGCTTCATGTGTAAAAGACTATTCTATCCTAGAAGATCTTCATTGAGCTTCGTCACCTAGATCTTCCACTTCTTGGCACTTCTTCTTCAATCAATTCATTTGTATGTCCTTGTCTTGATAGATGAGCTACATGTGTTGATTTCTTGAAGCTTGATACCATCTGATACATTCTTCAAGTATTGATACCAACTTGTTGTACTCTTCATTTGATGAGCAAAGATACTTGTAAGGATCCTTCCATAAAAGATATTTCCTTCATCTAGATTGTTGGCCCTATATATCATATGCCTCTTCATTAGGTAGGGGAGATTGAGTTGAACCCCTGTATACACACAAAAAGTGGCATATGTTTGCAACAAAGACACTTCATTGTAGTGCCCACTAGTTGGCACTACATTAAATTGTACAATCCGATATAACACTTTGAGAGTAGTTATAAGGTTCTTGAACTTAGCCCATCACCACACCTCATCTGTCAAGGTCAGGGTCATCTCGTCAGATTGTCTAGACTCAGGAATGTAGTTGCCTTGGTCTTTGATACACAATAGTCTTTGGCACACAATATAGTAATACAATAAAATTGGGCTTATATCAATGCCCCATAGTCAAGCTTTGCCTAGCATATGCATCCACAACTAGCTAGCATATGCTTACTGTTCATCCACAACCAACCATAGCATACATGCATATAATGTAAATCCAAGGTTAGAGAATCTCACAACCGGTTTCCTGGGATAACTGGGAACTTGCACTGACAAGTTTGGTGCTCACACCTTCTCTCCCCTTGCCTTCTTGCTCTTCAAAGCAACAACAAGCAAACTCTTCCTTGCTTTCTTCTCTAACTCATTGTTTTTGAGTTAATGCATCACCAACACACCTCAACCACCTCTTCCACCTCCTTTAATGGACTAAGAACAACTATCATCAAGCATTCATGTTCATTCAAGGACCAACAAAAATGAGGGAGCTTCTCTTGCCAAACTTGTAGCTTTTCCTCACTCAAAAGTTTTTTTTTTTTTTTTTTTTTTTTACTTCCATTGTATAGAGCTTAAAAAAATAAAGAAGCTGCAACTTGAATTGAGTCATTTGGCCTTAACGTTAGAAAGTTATGGCCATTTGAAGTTGGGCTAACTAGAAAGCCAGAAATGGAATCTTCAGAGCATAGGTGTGTGCAACGAGGGCACGATCTGAACCGTCGATCTTGTATAAGAATTCCCTTTAACACGGACCGTTAGATCATATAAAGGATCTTAAATCTGAACCATAGATGTGGAATCAATTGAAGATATGATTTGACTTACTGACATTATGCTGACATAGGCACATCAGCAACCTTTTGGTTGTCTATAGATGATTGGTTGTGACAGCACCTTTTAAGGAGCCTTGTCTCGCTTGCTTTTAAAAATGTGAAACATCTATCAGCCTTTAGATTTGAATCTGCCAGATTAAGTGCAATCTGTTTAGTCGATCTGGGATCTTCATAAGAGCCTCTATACACATGCGCTACACCCAATCCACTCTTCATTTTAAAACACAAATCAGCCCCTTTAGCCTTTAAAAATTGCAACTAGCCCCCTGAAATTTCAAAACAAGTTCCATAAAACCCTGCACTAGTCGAGAGCTATTTGAGTATTTTGGATCAGATTTTTTGAACTGATCTCTTGGAAACCTTCATAACTAACTCATACGAACTCCGATTGAGCCAAACGAAAAGTGTTGGAGCCATGACTCGATGCTCTACAACTTTTCAGAAGACTTGATCCTCCGACTCAGCCATACCAAATGACTATAATGCCCATGAACCTTCCCGATGTCGCAACTTCCTTATATGGAATAGAAATACAACAAAATCAGAAGCATTGGAAGATTGGATTTTTTTTGGTATCATTACATGGAGAAAGTTTCTTTTGAAAAATTTATCTTCAATGCCGAAACTGCCCCCAACTGCCACAAAACCCATTTTTTGATCGTGAATGACATAACTTCTTCATACGGTATCTAAACACAATGAAATCAGAAGCATTGTTCTTGATAAATTACAATATAACTTTTTTATGAAGAAACCTTCTTACAAAAAATTCAGTTTTACTACCAAAAATACCAACAACAACAATCATAACCTTATCCCAACTTAATGAGGTCGACTACATGGATCCGAGATAGGAATAGGATTATAAAGAGACAACATAAGTAGGGTGAGGTGAGGTACAAAAAAGGTAAACATAGAAGTCAAAGCATCACCGGAACATGCTCTATAAGGGGTCAGCAACTCGGGTCCTTGTCCTTCACAAAACTCTATCAGTGGCCATACTATAATCTAGCCCTACCATATGCATATCTCTTCTTACCACTTCACACAATAGTCATTTTGGGCCTACCCCTACCTCTTCTCGCTCTATCCAATTGAATCTGATCGCTATTCCTCACTAGTGCATCCATAAGTCTCTGTTGGACATGACCATACCACCTTAACCGGTTATTATGGAGCTTGTCTTGGATAGGGGCGACTCCCACATTGCTTCTAATGCGATCATTCCTTACTCTATCTCTTTTGGTCTTGTCGCATAGCATCCTCAGCATTCTCATCTCCATCAGACTCAGTTTATTCAAATTACTCTTCTTAACTGTCCAACACTCTGCTCTATAAGTCGTAGCTAGGCATATAACTATCCGATAAAATTTTCCCTTGAGTTTGATAGGAACACGTTTGTCAGATAAAACTCCTGACGCACCTCTCCATCTCATCCATCCCACTTTAATTCTGTGGGCAACATCATCCTTTATATCACCCTCTAGTGATGGATCTTAGGTATTTAAAATAGTCACTCTGAGGTAGTTCCCGATCTCCAAGTTTCACCACTCCATCCCTTCCACTAGTTTGGCTGAAGGGGCACATCATATATTCTGTCTTTGTTCTCCTTGCCATAAAACCTCTTGACTCTAAACATGATCTCCATAGTTCCAGTTTAGTATTAATCCCTTCCACTATTTCATCTATCAGGACAATATCATCAGCGAATAGCATACACCATGGGATTGGTTCTTGGATGTGCCTGGTTAGATCATCCATAATGAGAGCAAACAAATGAGAACTTAGAGCAGATCCTTGGTGTAACACAATCGAAAACTGGGAATTCATTACTTTGTCCCTCTATTGTTTTGACACCCATCACCGCTCCCTTATACATGTCTTTAATAATATCCATATAGTTATTCACACCACTTCTCTTCTCTAGGACATGCCAAACGAGCTCTCTCAGTACTTTGTCATGGACTTTCTCTAGGTCACTAAAGACTATATGAAGGTTCTTTTTGAGGGCTCTAAATATTTCCATAAGCCTCGGAAGGAGGTAAATAGCTTTAGTAGTGGATCTCCCTGGCATAAAGCCAAATTGATTCACCATAACCTTAGTTTCCTCTCTTAAGCAGGCTTCAATAACCTTTTTCCCATAGTTTCATGGTATAACTCATTAGTTTTATGCATCTATAGTTATTGCAGTTTTGGATATCTCCTTTGTTCTTGTAGATCAGTACTACAATGCTTCTCCTCCAATCATCTGACATTGTCTTTGTACTTAAAAACTTATTGAATAACTTAGTTAGCCAAGACACTCCGTGAACTCCTAGACTCTTCCACACTTCAATAGGTATCTCATCTGGTCTTGGAGTTCTACCTACATTCATCTTTTGCAGAGTCTCATGAACCTCAATATCGCTAACTTGCATTAGTTATGCTTGTGATGTGTTGGCATGATGTGTAATCTCGTCCACATTGGGGTTCATCCTATTAGTCAAGGTATCTTCATTAATAGGTCGTAAAAATAATCACTCCATCTCTTCATAATGTCTTCATTCCGTACAAGTACTCCACCCTCCTCGTTTTTAATGCATCTGACATGGCCAGATCCCTATTCATCCTTTCTTTTATCTTCACTATGTTATATATCTCTTTCTCCCCTTCCTTAGTATTAAGATTTTTGTAAAGATGCTCATCTTTTTTTCCCTTGTGCTCCCCACAATCTTTCGAGCTTCGTTTCTAGCTGTGTGATATCTTGCTCTATCCTCTGCCTTGTTAGTCCTTAGCCATATTTTAAAACAGTCTTTCTTAGTCTTAATGGTGGCCTGGACCTCTCTATCCCACCACAAAATCTCTCTAGGGGCTCGTCACCCCCCTTTTGATATCCCTACAACCTCCTTGGCCACCTTCTTAACACAGGTCGTCATCTTATGCCATATCTCATTAGTATCCCCTTCACATTCCAACTTGCATTGTCCAACCACTTTGTCAACAAAGGATATTAAAGAAGCTCCTTGTAGACTCCCTCATTTGATCTTAGGACATGTTTGCTTTGCCTTCTTGCATTGCCTCATACTTCTATTCTTCCTTCTCTTATGGGGCTAGCGTGCTTCCCTTAGCCGATTCCCCTTCTCGCTTTCCACAGTGAACTACGAACTTAGCACTAGTACCCCTCGACTCAGATTGCAAATTCTGACCCTAGGCTGGGAATGTGAGCCAAACGAACTTTTATCTCACTCGGAAAGGAATCTTCTAAGTTTAGAAGAAATTCAGTTCCCTTTCGAGCCAAGCTAGCTGCTATCTATCCTACCGCTTACTCTTGGTTGGCATCATGTTGAGAAGAATAAGGGTGGTTGTAGATCAGTCTCTATAGGGATAGCCTTACTGTCTTTACATATTAGTTTGTCAGCTCTTTTAGTCAGAAAAAAAAAAAATCAAATTGGCTTGCATGCTGTCCACTTATGTAAGTAACTAGATGCTCTTCTCTCTTTTCAAAGAAGGTATTGCAATGCAATAGTTATATGCCATTGCAAAATCTAACACTAAGGTTCCCTCAGCATTTCTCTCTCCTATTCCATATCCTCCATGCACCTCTTCATAGACTCTACGATCCTTTCCCCCATGTCCATTTAGGTCCCCTCCAATAACTACTTTCTCTCCTTGACCGAAACCTTACATTAAATCCTCCATGTGTTCCTAGAATTGTGCTTTAACACTTTCATCTAGTCCTGCTTGGGGCGCGTAAGCACTAGCTATGTTGATAACTTCACTGTCTAGCACCAATTTAATGGAAAGAATTCTATCTCCAAATCTTTTAACATCCACAACTTCATTTTTAAGGTCTTTGTCCACTACTATACACACTCCACCTCTCCCACTGTCTGTTCCTAAGTACCATAGTTTGAAGTCACTGCCAAAAATACCCCGAGCGTAATTAGGCCAAATTTACCAATTTTGACACGGAAACTCGCACCACCTACCATGGATGTATCAATCAACTCCATGCACACCATGCAACTATGTTATCTCATCGGCGACACTGAATGCTGCCACATCATCACTTTCAGCCATGTCACCAAACTGGCTACATTATCACCACCACATGGTCGGGTTGTCAACAAGGACAACCATAAAACAACAATCTCTTTATTAGAAACACTATTTTCAAGCTCCATTTTTTTTATCTGAATTCAAACACCTAAAAATAAGGATGTTAGGATTATAATAACCCTAATCAACAACATCAGCACCAAACAAATCCTTGAAGAAAGAAATTGCTTCCTCCTTTATTAACCGAGGCTCCTCAATAACACCATCAGCTTTTTTAATCTCCAAGATATCTTTTCTATTCTGTTGACAATTCATAATCTTATTCTTTACCAAAAAAAGACAATTTATAATCTTATGAAAGAAATTATTATTCCCATCTCCCAATTGCAACCACTTGACTCTCGACTTCTCTCTCAGATAGTTTTCTTCATCCCAAAGAGTTACCCATGACCTCCTTTTAGCTTCTTTTTCAAGCGAACAAGAGAAGTATCATCAGGAGAAGAAGCTAGATTGCTTTAAATCTATTGTAAATCAGTTTCAACATTTTTTATGCTCACAAAAACATCTCCAAAAGCTATTTTATTCCAGTTTTAAGTTCTTTTTTCACATTTCTTAATCTAGCTGCAAACTGAAGAAGAGGGTTATAGGTATTGTGAACTGAAACAATCCATCCCTTTCTTACAACCTCATCATAACCTTCTTTAGTAGTCCAAACATCAAAGAACCGGAAAGGCTTACGCCCAAAATTCTTTTCTTCTAACACGGTCAAATTAATTGCACTATGGTCAAATAAACCAGGCATAGAAAAGTAGCTTCTGAAAACTTTAATGAATCCAACCAAACACTATTGACCATTACTCTATCAAGTTTGCAACAAATTCTACCATGACCACTCTTACCATTACTCCATTTGAAAACTTCTCCTTTCCACTCGAGATCAATAACCTCTAACTCAGATAAACAATCATTGAACTCATCCACAACAATTTGCCGAGTAGGATCCCCTCCCAATTTTTCACCCTGATACCTTACCACATTAAAACCACCCAGAATAACCCAAGGTTCTAAAATACCTTGAGCTAAATCAATCAAATCCCTCCACAGTTCACGTCTTTTGTCAACATTATTAGAAGCATAGATAGCAGTGCATAAGAAAATAGTAGTTGTACCAACAATACTAACTGTCAAATGAATCAATTGATCACTTTTTTTTTTTTTTTTTTTCATCAACCTTCACAAACATTGGATCCCAACTTGTCCAAATACGAATAGTTGATTCGCTTTCACCATTATGAACATACTTCCAACTAGACATTAAAGAATGAAACACCCCTTGGGCATTACTTTCTTTGACCTTGGTTTCAAGAAGAATTCTCATTTTAAATCTTTTTTCAATAAGAATTTTCTTAATACTCCTTTACTTCTCAGGCGCATTCATACCCCTCATATTCTAGCATGAACAGTTCATCAGAGATAGTATTTAGAATTGACTGCCCCAATCTTTTTGGCTCCATTCATACCGGCATCCTCAAGAGAATCCTTCATTCTACTCTCAGCTCTCCGTTGCTTAATTTTGGTTTTTCCTTTAACTTGTTCCAAAAACAGCTCCATTTCCAGTCCCCCGATTCGATTTCCAACACTCCCAACACATTTATTCTATAAAGCATGAGACTGAACATCGAGATTCGAGAGTAGAAATAAGGGAGGACGACATACCTTTCCTAGATGGCAAATCTCTAAATTTCCTAAGAGTTTGATTCGTGCCAAATGTAGGAGTAGACGATATAAGAGAAAGCTCCACCTCGTTAGCTATCTCATGAGATTTTGATAGATTACGTTGTATGGCCATTAATCCCATCTCCCTATCTTTATTTGCCAGCTGTTGTAGAATCTTTCCTTTGCAGATCACCAATCTGAGGAGACATATTGCGAGGGGTGTCCACAGATGGCTGTAAAATCGGAGGAAGTGTAAAATGGGGGTAACAAGAGTAACTTCTTGTAGATTAGATTCTTCCACCTTGCCTTTCTTAAGAAATTACTCGTTGTTGGCTCCTTCAAAATCTTCTTTGACCGTGGCGATAAAGCAGTTTTGTTAACATATTCGCGTTACCATCTATACTTCCTTTTATCACCCTTTGGTTCTTTCTTTGAACATGGAATTTCCTCATTAGTCGGAAAAGGGAAATTCCCTTCCACAACTGATAGGATATCCTCATTAATCTCAACATCCTTATCCTTCCCATGACATTGGCCTTCACTTTCCACATTAGATGGAAGATTTAGTCCATCTAATCGTACTTGAGTAGGCAATTCTTCCTCTAAGTTTGCTAGAATGGAAAAAGGATTTCCACTCATCCCGTGACTAAGTTTCCAGAATTTTTTATACTCCCTTTGAAATTTGAACACAATTTCCCAATGCCAACTCAGCACCTTCGCCATTGACAATTGGCTCCACCACCACCAAGGCCTAAGACACAACCGTCGGCACCCCCTCTTTACCTCCAATGTCCACTGGAAACTCATGATTTGGTTTTTTCATACCTTTAACTCACTGTTGTTGCACGGATATGACTTAAGCATCAGAGAGTCTTGCAACGAAGAGTCGCTCATCAAAATCTACTTCGGGCCTCTTTTTCTCATTTCTTAGTTCACAGGTCATCCACTTGGACGATAGCAAATTCTCTATTTCTAATTTTTATTTTTTTTTATTTTTATCGTTTAATAATGAATTTGAAGAGAATTAAAAAGTGACATTGAGACAAATATATCTGAGAAAAAATACTTGTTTTGAGCAAGGAAAATCAAGTCGGAAAGCCTGATGTCTTATTATTTAATTTATTTTTAATCGTTTGATAATATCTCAAAATTTTTTTTTTGACGCATTCTGACTAGGTTTGACTCGCCCCGAGTCACTATGTTTTGTGAAAGGCGAATCAAGAACACAGAAACATAGAACTACTCTAAAAGAGTGATGTAGCAAAACAGATCCTAAACGACGACTCTTCTCACGGTCAGACGACTCAGGCCATATAGACGAAGGTTTGTTACGGTGTGTAACCGTGAAGGCGCGTGCGTACCCACAGTCGAACAACCAACCTGCGAGTAATCTCTCCTCTCTCTCTCTCTCTCTCTCTCTCTCTCTCTTACACGCACACACACATTCAGATTTTTCAGTTTCAAGGAAAAATCTTTTTTCCACCCCCCCTTTCTTCCGATAATTAATTTATTTCAAAGGCTTTTAATTCATTTCAAAGGCTTCAGCCTTCAGTTAATTTGGAGATGAATTAGTAAGGCTATAATCGGTTTCTTTTGCCTTTTTTGATTACTAATCTCGAAACCCATTTGCAGAGTGTTTCGTGAAGAAGCTTCATTATTTCAAGGAAGATATGGTCCCTAGATGTTCAGTTTTGTCAAATGAGGTTCGGTTCTTCCGTAGTTTGATTGGAATTCGATCCCTTGCTGAAAACCGCCCCTTCAAGGTAACCCAAGATTGAAACTGCGAATTGACGAAGCGAGAACGTAGAATCCATTCATTACTTCTTTTTTTTTTTTCCCCTTATTATATGTTTTTCCTCAAGTAGGAATTGAAGTTACAAGTTTGAATAATTTTACTCAAATGGGTTATTTGAATTCATAGCTATTGAAGTCTAATAATGAATTGGTATTAAGTCCAAGATAACTCTTTCTTTCACGTGTTGAGGATTACATCACAGCTTGTTTAACCTAAATTTGAGTGGCGGTTCATTAGAAACAATCATAAATTTGAATCTTCTACACTAGTTGAAGCTAAGTACTATAGTGATTTCAACCTTTCTTATTTTTCCGAAGTGTTTTGATGAGGATTTTTTTTTGGGTGAATAAGAATTTCATTACCAAAGGAGGAAAGGGGAAAAGGAATATACAGCCCCTAAGGTCGAAGAAAAAAAAAAAAGAAAGAAAAGAAGAGGGGGGAGAGGAAAAAAAGGAAGGAGGGAGGGAGGCCCTAGGAGACAACAATAAGCGTGCTCCATAGGGAATCTCTAACGGGGCGAGGCCGGATCATCTTCAGTTTAGAGCTAACGTCAAAGAAGATAGCTTTCCAAATCACATCAAAGGAGCGAGAGTTGGAAGTCCATCTTCGGAGGTTTCACTCCATTCAGATGGGAGAAGTTTTCGCCTTTTTAATATATTATTCCAATTAATAATTAAAAAAGAAAAGACATTTTTGGGGTCTGGATTTCCTTATGTTATATTAAAAGAAATTGAGGGAGACAAATCAACTAATCATCTGTGATGCGGATCTGGGTTCCAAAAACAGGGATCGGATCGCTTAGGGCCCACTAGGACACTCAATAAAACAATGGCAATAACTAATGGCAGGTTCCTATTGAAGTAAAGCTTCAACTAGATGGCAGAATTGTAATTAAACTTAAGTTTCAAAGATGGAAATTCTATAATTACATTGGAATTTCTAAATAGTGGCAAACTTGTAATTTATGAGCTATTCAGAACCCCTTTAGAATTTGACGTTCCCAAGTTGACACTGAGAGGGGGTGAATCAGTGGTTCAAAAAATTTCCTTGTTTGCAACCCAACAATCAAAACTTCCAATCTCCAACTTCTAGATTGGCCAGGACAATTTCGTAATTACTAATCACGCAAACAACACGTCCATCTCACACCACAATGTGGCTGGGTCTACCAGACAGTGTCCCACCACTATGTACAACACGCACTTCAAATATACGTAGAAAAATAAATGCGAGACAATAACACCAGATGTACGTGGTTTGGCCAGTGTGCCTACATCCATGGAGGAATACCCATATAGGGTTTCGTATTTCTCCAGTACTCAAATTTTTCAACTGCTACAACGGTCCAGGAACACCTATCCTTGCTTCAATCTGAGATGCAACTCAGACAAGGGCAACAACCCCACACCCTAGACAAGCCCCAACTTGCTAGGTTCACAATTTTAAATCAATAAAATAAAATCCCAACTCAATACATCATTGATCTAGAGTTTCTCAACAATGAACAGACTCTAGAATACAAAAATAGGGATTTCAGATATGGATTACTTCAGCCTGTGTAATCCTGTTGATGATCGCTTGCTTGACATATAGAAGAAGAAAAACAACATGCTCAAGCCATTAACATAGCAGCAAAAGAGTAACTTTACTTTCTTGTTTACAATGAAATCTCCATTGCACGCTCAATATAGAAAAGGTGTGATAGCCATTGAACTTCCTTTTCTCTTCTTGCTTTATTTCTCTCTAAAAGGGCTGCCAAGGGTTTTCCGTTTCGGTTTTGCAGCACAGTCCGAGACTCACGACCCTTCTAATCTGATATAATATTCAATAGCAACTGACTCAAGGATTCCGTATTAAAATCGAGATTGAGTACTGCAAAAGTCTCTAATGGAAACATTCCACAACTAATGAGGAATCCTCACCTTTTGAAACTCACTCTCTATTTCAAATTCTGCTAATATATTGAGTAGCAGCAGCTCACGCACATGAAACAAATGTCCCACTTCAATAGCTACTTTCTAGCTGTCCAATGAAATACTGACACATAACATCAAGGAATCCTCTTAAAAAATCAGATTGTATAACCTCCTTGTTGAACCAATAACACCATAGCAGCAACCGTAGGAGATGTACACCTGTGTGAAAGGAGTTCTACTCCTATTGGACTGCTATGCTAATAGAGCTTTCCCATCTCTTTTACAATTTCTGGCCGAAATTAGCTTTTAGTAACTGATAATAGAGTCATGATTGAACTCTACTGATGCAGATTCTTCACCAAAGTAGGCTTGTTTTATTAGGAATAAGCTTAGGGTTGGGTTGTATATGTGTTGGGCCTTCAGTCCATGTGGTTTGGAGTGTATTGGGCTACTTTTATGGGTCTAAACTAGGGGTTCTAAGGTTGCATACGGGATTCAGTGATTTGTTTCCTTTTTCTTTAGTTTTCTTTATAGATGGGGTTATTTAGTTTCTAATTTCAGTACCTAAATTAGTTTCTAATTTCAAGTCATTGTTAGTTTCTAATTTCTGTCTAGACTAGTTTCTATTTTCATTAGATTCTAATTTCCAGTTTTTAGTAACTTCTTGTAATCAATTTTTAGTAATTCAGATTTAGTAACTCTGAGTTACTATTACTTGTAAACCCTCCCCATCATTATAAATAAAGATGATGGCTCTTTTAATGAGCCACGATTTATGCTTAAAAAAAAAAGACTTGTTGCTGTCGTTGGCTTCAATGACTACTCCTTGTGTTTGATCAAGGCCTAGGGATTGGTGTTTGATCCAATCGACACTTTACGGCGAGAAGTATGAGTGGATCTGCTATTATTTTTTGGTTTTCTTTATTCTGTTATTGTTCTGCAACTCAGGTAAGAGAACTAATCTACTGTTAAGTTCAGATCTGAGTTTTTTTCCAGAATTCTCCAAGTATCGACTACTCTTACTGGGCTATCTAGCCATCGGATTGAGCTCCCCTTTGGATCGAGTGTCCCCCCTGTTGGAAGGAGGTTCGATCCTGATTCCATGCCCATCAGACCAGGGGATTGTCTGGTCTGGTTAATTTTTTGAATCTGGCCGATTGTGTTTCTGTCCAGAATTGAAATCTGGTTGGTATGTTCTGTCTCTGTGGTGTTGCTACTGAGTATGGTCTATTTTAATACCCTATTTTCTGCTACTGATTAGTCCTATAGTTGGTGTGATAGCTGATTTCTGAAACTCTAGTTCTGAGTTGAAATTTCTGCTTTACCAAGGGCTATTCGATTCCTATTTCTGGATTGTTGTGTATTGTCTATTTCTTAGGTGATTAGTGGTTGTTCTTTTGACTAAAAGTTCCTGCAATTGGATTAGTTTGCGTTTTCAAACTTAGTCATACATTAAGTGGTATCAGAGCATGGCTGAGAACACCCCCACCCTAACTTCTATTATGGAGTTTCTACAAAAATGGAAAACTGAATTGAAGGCTGAATTGGATGCCAAGTTGTTGAATGAAGAGACCCCACCACAACTGCCTATTGACGATTCACGTACAACACCCGAAGTAGAAACCACATTGAATGTAGTTGCTCAGTTGACTAACAGGAGAGCAAACCCTAATCTGAGAGCACCACAAAGGGTTCCGGTAGCACAACCTACTTTTGAAGAGCATGTAAGAGGATATTTTGAGACTGAGCGTCCCATGCAACAGAGGTAATCTGGAGATTCACAGAAGGTCAAGCTCGATCTGAAGGAGTTTGATGGGAGATATGACCCCCAATTGTTCTATGATTGGGTAGTCGCACTAGACGACTATTTTGACTATTATGAGTTACCTGAAGAACAGAAGATGAAACTAGCTCGTGCTAAGCTAGTTGGGGCTGCTCGTGAGTGGTGGAGGACCTATGAGCTAGAGTTAGAAGACCGTGGTAGAGACCCTACTAGTTGGGAAGAGATGAAGCTTGAGTTATCAGATAAATACTTGCCACGCAACTTCAGAGCTCGCATACAAGACCAGCTGAACTCTCTTCGTCAAGGGTCTATAACTGTTGCCGAGTACATGAACAAGTTTGACGCACTTTATTCTCGTACAGGCATAAGGGAGAATGAAAGGCAACTATTATCTCGGTTTCGACTGGGATTGCGAGTTGAAATCAACAGGGGTATCGGAGTTGTTGAAGTGCACTCAGTGAGGGATTGTTTTGACAAGGCCCTACGAGCAGAGGAGCTTTTAGCACAGCTAGTTCGAAGGTTTGGTTTCCAAGCTGGGGAGGTAAATAAGAATTTTTCAGCTAATAAACCTAGTACCTCATCACCTCCAAAGTCCACTCTTCCTCCACGAGTTGATCATAAAGGAAAGGCACCCATGACAGGTGGTAATAAGGTACAGTGTTTTCATTGCCAAGAGGTAGGACATTTTGCTTAGTCTTGTCCGCATAAGCAGAGGGTTAATGCAGTAGTTGAGGTCGAGGACTGCAATGAGGAGGATGAGTCAGCTCTGTACCCTTATCCTTTAGAGGATGATGATGATGGTGGATGTGGATATGACTATGATATGGAAAACACTAATGAGGATGATACTCAGGGAATAAATATTGTTACTCGCATATTGGTGGCTGAAACCAAAAGAGATGATTGGCGATGTAACTGCATATTCTACAGCCGTATGAAGTCAGGTGAGCATACTTGTCAGATTATCATTGATAGTGGCAGTTGTGTCAACGTCGTTTCTGAAGCCTTTGTGAAGAAAGCAACCTTGAAAGCTGACCCACATCCTCAGCCTTATATAGTATCCTTGCTGAATGGTAATACTCTAGAGGTGAATAAGAGATGCTCAGTTCCTTTGAAACTTTACCGATATGAAGAGAAAGTTTGGTGTGATGTGATCCCAATGAAACTCACAGATGTATTGCTTGGTCATCCCTGGATGTATGATAATGATGCCATGGTTGGAGGGAAGAAGAATCAGTGTACTTTCATGTGGAAGGGTGTTCCTACAACTTTCTATCCGATAAATGTGCCGGCTGAAATACGGTGAAAGAGATCATTAAGGTCAAATCAGAAGGACATTGACAATGAGAAGAAGGTATTAGCTATGCCCACAAAGGAGTTGCTAACTATTTCCCATAAACAGTTCTTACGCACAAGTCATGAGACTGGAATGGTTATGACACTTGTTACTAGGGAAGTCACTCCCCAACCTGAAGTAACGCATAGTGCACCTATCAGAGAGCTCCTATCTGATTTTTCTGACTTAGTCCTTGATGATCTCCCAGATGAGTTGCCTCCCATGAGAGACATACAGCATGCTATTGACTTGGTACCTGGTTCGGTTTTACCCAACCTTCCTGTTTACAGACTTAGTCCTACTGAGCATGCCGAGCTGAAACGACAAGTGGATGGGTTAATACAGAAGGGCTTCATTGAGGAGAGCTTAACTCCTTGTGCAGTACCAGCTTTACTCAAGCCAAAGAAGGATGGTTCTTGGCGTATGTGTGTTGACAGTTGAGCTATCAACAAGATAACAGTCAAGTATAGGTTTCCTATACCACGACTAGATGATATGTTGGATATGCTGTCTGGGGCAAAGGTCTTTTCCAAGTTAGATCTGAGGAGTGGCTATCATCAGATTCGCATCCATTCTGGGGATGAGTGGAAGACCGCCTTTAAGACCAAGGATGGCTTATATGAGTGGAAAGTCATGCCGTTCGGTCTGACAAATGCACCTAGTACTTTTATGAGGGTGATGACACAGGTCCTTCGTCCCTTCATTGGTCGCTTTTTGGTTGTTTATTTTGATGACATTCTGGTACATAGTAAGAACCAAGAAGAGCATTAGGATCACTTGAGGCAAGTCTTGAGAGTACTCCGTGCTGAGAAGTTATACATTAATCTCAAGAAGTGTTCCTTCATGCTACCCAAGGTTGTATTCCTTGGATTTATAGTGTCATCAAAGGGGGTTGAAGCTGATCCGAAGAAGATCAAGAGCATCACTGATTGACCCACACCTAAGACTCTAATAGAAGTCCGTAGCTTCCATGGGTTGGCTTCCTTCTACAGGAGATTTATTCGGAACTTCAGTGTAGTTATGGCACCCATCAGTGAATGTATGAAGTCGAGTAAAGGGAAGTTTGAATGGACAGTTGCAGCGACCAAAGCCTTCGCTCTTGTAAAGAGGAAGATGACAGAGACACCCATCCTACGCCTACCAGATTTTGACAAAGTATTTGAGGTAGCTACAAATGCTTCACATGTTGGGCTAGGAGGAGTGATAATGCAAGGAGGACACCCCATCGCTTTTTATATCGAAAAATTGAATGAGGCCAAGAAGCACTATTCGACTTATGATCTGGAGTTGTATGCAGTCGTCCAAGTGCTACGCCATTCGTAACTGTATTTTCTATAGCATCATGAAGTCTGGGGAGTATACTTGTTAGGTGATAATTGATAGTGGCGGCTGTGTTAATGTTGTCTCAGAAGCCTTTGTGAAGAGAGCAACCTTGAAGTCTAACCCACATCGTCAACCTTATAAGGTATCCTTACTGAATGGAAATACCCTAGAGGTGAACAGACGGTTCTCAGATCCTTTGAAGCTTTACCGGTATGAAGAGAAAGTTTGGTATGATGTGATTCCAATGAAACTCACAGATGTGTTGTTTGGTCGTCCTTGGATGTATGACAATGATGCTATGGTTGGAGGGAAGACAAATCTGTGTACATTCATTTGGAAAGGTGTTCCTATAACTTTTTATCCGGTAAATGTGCCGGCTGAAATAAGGCGACGAAGATCCCTAAGGGCAAATCAGAAGGACATTGACATTGAGAAAAAAAGTGGTTGCTATGCCTATGAAAGAGTTGTTAGCTATTCCCCGTAAGCAATTCATATGCACAAGTTATAAAAGCGGAATGGTTATGGCTCTTGTTACTTAGAAAGTCACTCCCCAACCTGAGGTAACTCATAGTGCACCTATCAAAGAGCTCTTATTTGATTTTTCTGACTTAGTCCTTGATGACCTTTCAGATGACCTTCCTCCCATGTGTGACATACATCATGCTATTGACTTGGTACCCAGTTCGGTTTTACCCAACCTACCCGCCTATAGACTAAGTCCTATTGAACATGCTGAGCTGAAACAACAAGTGGATGGGCTATTACAAAAAGGCTTCATTGAGGAGAGTCCTTGTGCGGTATCAACTTTACTCACGTTGAAGAAGGATGGTTCTTGGCGTATGTGTGTGGACAACTGTGCTATCAACAAGATAACAATCAAGTATAGATTTCTTATACCACGACTTGATGATATGTTGGATATGCTGTCCAGGGCAAAGGTCTTCTCCAAATTAGATCTGAGGAGTGGCTACCATCAGATTCGCATCTGTTCTGGGGATGAGTGAAAGACAGCCTTCAAGACCAAGGATGGCTTGTATGAGTGAAAAGTCATGCCTTTCAGTTTGACGAATGCACCTAGCACCTTTATATGAGTTATGACACAGGTACTTCGTCCTTTTATTAGTCGCTTTTTGGTTGTTTACTTTGACGATATTTTGATTTTCAGTAAAAACTAAGAAGAGCATATGGATCACTTGAGGCAAGTCTTGAGAGTACTCCGTGCAGAGAAGATATACATCAATCTCAAGAAGTATTCCTTTATGCTGCCCAAGGTTGTATTCCTTGGAATCATAGTGTCATCTAAAGGGGTTGAAGCTGATCCAGGGAAGACCAAGAGCTTCACTGATTGGCCTATACCATAGACACTAACAGAAGTCCGTAGTTTCCATGATTTGACTTCCTTCTGCAGGAGATTCATTCGGAATTTTAGTGCAGTCATGGCACCTATCATTGAATGCATGAAGGCAAGTAAAGAGAACTTTGAATGGACAGTTGCAATGACTAAAGCCTTCACTCTTGTAAAGAGGAAGATGACATAGGCACCAATACTATGCCTACCAGATTTTGACAGAGTATTCGAAGTAACTACAGATGCTTCACATGTTGGGCTAGGAGGAGTGTTGATGCAAGGATGACACACCATTGCTTTCCATAGCGAGAAATTGAATGAAACTAAGAGGCGTTATTCTACTTATGATCTAGAGTTATATGCAGTCATTTAAGTGCTACGTCATTGGAGACACTACCTCATTGGTAAGGAGTGATGCGGATTCGGATTCTAAGGACTGAAATCGGATCGCTTAGGGCCCAAAAGAATGACTAAAAATCTCAAATTTAATGGTTGAAGGGTATTCTTGTACTTTCAGAAACAAACAGAGCTTTAGAAATAATTATATGACAACTGGGGTAGTTCTAGAACTAAAAACTTTAATATAAGGGCTTATTCTGAATTTTTTTTAAGAAAAGTGGCAGAATTGTGAATAACTTGAAGTTTCTAATAAAGGGTGGCAAAATGGTAAATAGATGATAACTTGAACATAAGAGGAAATATCAATGGGAAAAAGCAACGTGCAAGATGGGAGGGGTATTCCTGGAAAGATGGGTAAACTGATACTTAAGGTAACAACTAGGTAAGGGGAAGGGCAATAGAGGAATAAAGGGTTAAATTATTAAATAGGTTAAACAAACCCACGATTCTGTTTGGGGGTTGTCTTCAACGTCTAGACAGCCAACACAAGAGGCGGTAGAACAGAGAAACAAAAAAAAGAGAACCTCGTCGATACCTGTCGGCTGGGTCTGATATTCCAGGCAAAGCATCAGCACAACTTGACCTCCCAAGAACACTAAGATTCAACCTGAAAGAACCTGCAACAAGAGAGATTAGAGGACCTGAACTAGATTTGGCGGTAGGGTGAATATCAGTTCTGAAACGGCTATTGAACTTCACAAATCAGAAGTGCTTTTGATCTCAGATTCAAATATCTGAATCGCCTTAGGGTTTGCAACAGCTCCTCGAAGTCTCAAACCAACAGATTTGGGTATAAAGAAGCTTGAACCAAACTTGATGGGTTGTTAGAGTCGGCTAATAGGGAAACCGAGAGGAAAACCAGAGAAGAAGAATAAAAAGAAATAAAGAGGGAAAGAAAGAAGAAGTAGAAGAAAAAAGAAGAAGATCAAAGAGGGAGGGAGGGATATGCAAGCCTCACGGCAACCATAGTTTCACCCAAAATACTCTTTCAATTTCATTCAATTCTTTACACTGAACTTCTCCATTGTTTACGTGTCCAATATAAAGGAAGAAAATGAAACAATTAATGGCAACTACTTGAAAGGAAACTATTCTAAAATTAAAAGCTAGCTAATTTAAAGATAACTTGTTTCTAAAACAAAAGAAAATCAAATCAAAAGATTTTTTTTCCCTAAGTCTATCGTGCAACTGCATCAGCTCTTCCCTAAGTCCATCGTGCTCCCAAGACTCCCTTGCAAATCGCTCGCCGATGAGGTGGCACATATTTCGAAACAGAAGATGGGAACATAACTCCAAGAGGAGGGAGAGTATGCTGACATGTCACTGGAGCAGGAGTCAGTCGACGATGTGGCATGTCGGATAATGCATGTGGCCTCATTAATTACATATGACCTCCTTGTTTCACCTTGATGGTGTTCCGTGCACCATCGTAGAGAATGCCTGCATGTCGCTGCCAAGGTCACCCTAGAAGAATGTCACAGTGTGCCAATGGGGTGACCAAGCAGGTGACATGGTACTGTAGTGGCCCAAACTGTAGGTGTACTCAAACAACTGCAGTGGCCTCTTCTCGAGCTATGGGTCCAAAACCTCGCACGTGAATCTTCTTGAAAAGCTGCTTCTGTGGAAGGTTGTGTGCTCGAACAAATTCAGCAGATATAAAATTTGCTTCTGCCCCAGTATCAACAACTGCATGAACATCAGTATGGTCGGAGCCGTGCAGAAAAGTACCCTTCTGTCTGAAGAGAGGAGCCTTATCAACTAGTCTATTCGAAAAAGATGAAAGGCTAGCTGAATGAGCTTCTACATCCTCATCTTCATCATCGACAATATCATCGTCCTTGAGGGGATAAGGATATAAATGAGATTCATTTTCACTCTTCTCGGTCGGCTGCTTCTCTGCTACATTCACAGAACGAGTCCTGTTGGGACACTTGTTGGAATAGTGACCCTTCTCGCCACAACTATGGCATATGATATTCTTCACCCCAACGCTATTCTTGTTGAACTCTGACCTTTTCTCTTCAACTCTGCGAGCTTCAGGCTTCTTTTCCTCCATACGTGGTGGAGGTCTATAAACTGAAGAAGTCTTGAGCATACCCTTCCAATAAATGGACTTCTCTTCAGCTGTCTTGGTATGAGTTGTTGCCACATCAACAGACCTGAAATCAGTGTTAGCCAACTCAAGTCGAATCTCAGTACTTAACCTACTGATGTATCCCATCACCCGTTGCTGGTTTGTTTCCTGAAGTCGACATCTTGAAGACAGTTTGTGGAATTTGAGGGTGTAGGAATCCACATCTTTGTTCCCTTGTTGCAAGTTAAGTAATTTATGGAACATTACCTTTTCATAATTAAGAGGAACAAATTTTTCAGTCAGGATTTGCTTCATGCCCTCCCAATTGGTAACGGGTCCAAGTCTTCTGAAAACCTTGCATGTAGTACATCATCCAACCATGAACATGAATACCCAATAAACTTGGTGATGATGAGTTCACACTTCTTCACGTTTGGAAGAGACTTATACGCAAAAATTCTCTCCACTTTGGTAAGCCAGTCAAGAAATTCCTCAGGTCCCTTTTCACCACTGAACTCGGGAACCTCAACTTTGATGCCATAATCTCTGTCAAAAAATTGCCGAGTAACATCTTGTGGAACAACTGGATCAAGTTGCTGCCTCTGAGGTGTATCTTCGATCCGTAAAGTGTTGAGCTGAGGAGGTAATGTAGAGGATCCTTCTTCAGCTCGCTTGTCGGACCTCTTCATAAAGGTAGTCATCTCTTCCATAAACTTGTCAAACTTGGCTTCAATCCTCTCAAGCCTAGCATCAATATTCTGTTAGTTCTCGGCTAACTCGCGATACAATTTGTGCAACTCAGCATTAGTGATGTGACCTGTCATGGTTAGAAAATTGCAGGAAAATTTGCTCTGATACCACTAGATGCGGATCCGGATTCCAAGGACTGAAATCGGATCGCTTAGGGCCCATAAGAATGACTAAAAATCTCAAATTTAATGGTTAAAGGGTATTCTTGTAATTTCAGAAATAAGCAGGGCCTTAGAAATAATTATATGACAGCTAGGGTAGTTCTAGTACTAAAAACTTTAATATAAGGGCTAATTCTGAATTTTTTTAAAGAAAAGTGGCAGAATTGTGAATAACTTGAAGTTTCTAATAAAGGGTGGCAAAATGGTAAATAGATGATAACTTGAACATAAGAGGAAATATCAACGGGAAAAAGCAACGTGCAAGATGGGAGGGGTATTCCTGGAAAGATGGGTAAACTGATACTTAAGGTAATAACTAGGTAAGGGGAAGGGCAATAGAGGAATAAAGGGTTAAATTATTAAATAGGTTAAACAAACCCACAATTCTGTTTGGGGGTTGTCTTCAACCTCTGGACAGCCAACACAAGAGGCGATAGAACAGAGAAACAAAAAAAAAGAGAACCTCGTCGATACTTGTCGACTGGGTCTGATATTCCAGGCAAAGCATCACCACAACCTGCCCTCCTAAGAACACTAAGATTCAACCTGAAAGAAGTTGCAACAAGAGAGATTAGAGGACCTGAACTAGATTTGGCGGTAGGGTGAATATCAGTTCTGAAACGGCTATTGAACCTTACAAATCAAAAGTGCTTTTGATCTCAGATTCAAATATCTGAATCGCCTTAGGGTTTGCAACAGCTCCTCAAAGTCTCAAACCAACAGATTTGGGTATAAAGAAGCTTGAACCAAACTTGATGGGTTGTTAGAGTCGGCTAACAGGGAAACCGAGAGGAAAACCAGAGAAGAAGAATAAAAAGAAATAAAGAGGGAAAGAAAGAAGAAGAAGAAGAAAAAAGAAGAAGATCAAAGAGGGAGGGAGGGATATGCAAGCCTCACGGCAACCATGGTTTCACCCAAAATACTCTTTCAAATTCATTCAATTCTGTACAGTGAACTTCTCCATCGTTTACGTGTCCAATATAGAGGAAGAAAATGAAACAATTAATGGCAACTACTTGAAAGGAAACTATTCTAAAATTAAAAGCTAGCTAATTTAAAGATAACTTGTTTCTAAAACAAAACAAAAGAAAATCAAATCAAAAGATTTTTTTTCCTAAGCCCATTGTGCAACTGCATCAAAGAGTTTATTCTATATACTGATCATGAGGCCTTGAAGCACCTTCACTCTTAGAAGTCGATTAGCCACCGGCATGCCAAATGGGTAGCTTACTTGCAGGAGTTCATATTTGCTATGAAGTACAAGGCGGGAAAAGAGAACACAATGGCTGATGCACTTAGCTGGAAAGTGCTCATACTTAATACATTTTCAGCACATGTTATTAGTATTGATCAGATACGGGGTGATTATACATCTGATCCTGATTTCAGCACTGTCTTTGCGGAGTTGCAACAGTGTGGACAACATTTAAAGTACTCCATTCATGATGGGTACTTATTCTTTGGCACACGACTATGTATTCCAAACTCTTCCCTACGTCATCACATTATACGAGAGTTACAAGGAGGATTAGGAGGACATTTTGGGATGGATAAGACTCTTGCACAGGTGACGGATTGATACTATTGGACATGCGTTGCAAAGGATGTCGATCATGTGATTCAAAGATGTCGTGTATGTCAGTTTGCAAAAGGGGAAAAACAAAACACAAGGTTATACTCTCCACTACTTGTTCCTCATGCACCGTGGCTTGATGTCAGCATAGGTTTTGTTCTTGGGCTACCCCCTACTAGAGAGCGATATGATTCCATTATGATGGTAGTGGATTGTTCTCTAAAATGGTCCATTTCATACCTTGTCGCAAGACTTTTGATGCTTATCAGGTTATAAAGCTCTTCTTCAAGAAGGTAGTGCGACTACATGGGCTGCCCACGAGTATTGTGTCTGACCGTGATGTTAAGTTCATGAGTTATTTTTGGAAGACATTGTGGTTGAAGACAAATACAAAGCTGAACTTTTCAACTGCATTTCATCCACATACTGACGGACAGGCAGAGGTGGTGAACAGAAGTTTGGGGAATTTGTTGAGATGTTTGGTTCAAGATTATGAGAAGACATGGCCTTCCATCCTCGATATTGCTGAGTTTGCCTACAACAGTTCAGTGAATAGGACAACGGGTCGTACTCCTTTTGAGATCTTACTTGGAGTTCAGCCTAAGCGACCTATTGATCTTATGTCACTCCCACCCCAAGCTCGAGTGAGCATTGAGGCTGATGAGTTCTTGCGCCATATTGTTGAGGTGCATGCCAACGTCCTACGACGTATTGCCTTGTACAATGGGATGTTTAAGGCTTCAGTTGATCGTCATCAGCGTTATGTGGAGTTCAAACCCGGGGACATGGTGATGATACGATCCTGAACGGTTTCAGACGGGTGTCAACACTAAACTCCACCCGCTGAAGATGGGTCCCTATAAGGTGTTGAAATGTATTGGACTAAATGCTTATATGCTAGAGTTGCCTGATGATATGACCATAAGCAATGTGTTTAATGTGGTTGATCTTCACCTTTATATTAGGCACCATTTGGATGATGGAGACAAGGAGCAAATGTTGAGGCTGCCCCAACTGAAGCCGCCCACTTTTGAAGCTATTGAGGATGTCCTGGATGATAATTATAAGACTACCCGCCGTGGTACCGGCTATCACACTTTCCTTGTCAAGTGGAAGGGCCGTCCCTGTAGTGACTATACTTGGATCCATGCTGATGACTTCAAGAGACTTGATCCCGAATTATATGAGCGTTACATGTCCCTTGTCCATTTGTTGGAGACGAATGTTTTCAAGCTGGGGAGAGTTGATGCAGCATTGAAGACCTACTCAAGGAGGAAGAAGAGGGTCGACCATAGTGGCTGAGATGGGTCGACCATGCCTAGTTTATTGGCCCATGATTTGGGCCTTGATGGGGGTTAATTAGTTGCTAATTTAGTTTTTAATTTCAGTCATTAGTTAGTTTCTAAATTCAGTCAAAAGTTAGTTTCTAATTTCAGTCTTCGTATTTTCCTAGATTCTATTTTCAGAATTGGAAACTAGAGGAGTTGTCTTTCATTTAGTTTCCTAATTGTAAACCCCCCCATCATTATTATAAATAAAGGAGAGGGCTCCCATTAAGCCCCACGATTCTTAAGAACAAAAAAAACTCTGTTGCTGCTGCAATGTCTCTACCGAGATGCTTCTTGTGTTTGATCAAGAACAATGGGTTTGGTGTATAATCTAGTCGACGCCTTGCGGTGAGAAGCTCAGGTGGTTCTACAAGTATTCTCTTCTCTCTTCAAGTCTATTTTAAACATCTACAACTGAAGCGATTACAAGGTACTTTCCTTCTAAATTCTCTGCCCATAATTTTCTGTAGAGGCACAATCGGCCCTTTGCTGTTGCAGTAGTTCTAGCCGTGAGTTTGTTCCCAAACTCTGGTCGATACTTTCCCCTTACCCACTAAGGATCGATCCAAATTTGGGCTGATTCTATCCAGCCATTAGTGAGTTATTCGAAATCACTATATTTTTGTCTTCTAGTGCCTGTAGTGTCCAGAATTGAAATCGATGGGTTTATTTCAGTTTCTGTTGGTTCTTAAACCTGTGTTTTAGATTATTCTGTTGATCTGAACCTAATTGAAGTCTTATCAATTCCTGGTTTAGTCCTAAAGGATTACTGTTGGTTTGATCTCTGTTAGTATTGCCTCTTAAGGTCGATAACCTGCTGGACTGTTATTTGTTATTCTGATTTTCTGTTATATTGTTGGGACTGGTTTTGGTTGTTCCTTTGATTAAAAGTTCTTGCAGTTTGAAACTTGGTTAGGCCCCTATCCTAGTCTACATTACACAACTCTAAGAGGAGGGAGAGTAGGTTGACTTGTCACTGGAGCAGGAGTCAGTTGCCGACGTGGCATGTCTGATTGTGCGTGTGGCGTCGTTAAGTACGTACGACCTCCTTGCTTCACCTTGATAGTGTTCTGTGCGCCATCATAGAGAATGCTTGCATGTCATTGCCAAGGTCGCCTTAGAAGAATGTCACAATGCGCCAATAGGGTGACCAAGCAAGATACATGGTACTGGAACTGTCCAAACTGTAGATGTACTTGAACAACTGCAGTGGCCTCTTCTCGAGCTATGGGTTCAAAACATTGTACGTGAATCTTCTTGAAAAGTTGCTTCTATGGAAGGTTGTGTGCTCGAACAAATTTAGCAGATATGAAGTTTGCTTTTGCCTTGGTATTAACAACTGTATGAATATCAGTAGGACCTGAACTGTGCAGAAGAGTACCCTTTTGTCTGAAGAGAGGAGCCTCGTCAACTAGTCTGTTTGAGAAGGATGTATGACTAGGGGAATGAGCTTTTACATCCTCATCATCATGATCATCGTCAATATCATCTTCATTGAGGGGATAAGGATACAAAGCAGGATCAACATCATCACTCTTCTCTATCAGTTGCTTCTCTGCTGCATTCACAAGACGAGTCCTATTGGGGTACTTGTTGGAGTAGTGACCCCTCCCCACAACGACATCTGATGTTCTTCACCCAACCACTATCCTTGTTAAATTCTGACCTCTTTTCTTCAATTCTACGAGTTTCAAGCTTCTTTTCCTCCATACGAGGTGGAGGTCTATAAATTGGAGGAGTCTTGAGCATACTTTTTCAGTGAATGGACTTCTCTTCAGTTGTTTTGGCATTAGCTATTGCCACATCAACGGACCTGAAATCGTTAGCGAATTCGAGTCGGATCTCAGTACTTAGCCCATTGATATATCGCATCACGTATTGCTAGTCTGTTTCCTGAAGTTGACACCTTGAAGATAGTTTGTGGAATTTGAGGGTGTCGGTATCCACATCCTTGTTGCCTTGTTGCAAATTAAACAATTTATGGAACATCACCTTCTCATAATTAGGAGGAACAAATTTCTCAGTCAGGATCTGCTTCATGACCTCCCAGTTGGTAACAAGTCTAAGTTTTCTGACAAACCTTGCATGCAGTACGTCATCCCACCATGAACATGCATACCCAATAAACTTGGTGAGGATGAGTATTCACACTTATTCGCGTCCGAAAGAGATTTGTTTGCAAAAATCCTCTCAACTTTGGTAAGCCAGTCAAGAAATTCTTCAGGTCCCTTTTCAGCACTGAATTCTGGAACTTCAACTTTGATGCCATAATCTCTGTTAGAAAATCTTCGTGTAACATCCTGGGGGACAATTGGATTAAGTTGCTACCAATGATGTGTATCTTCGATCCGTAAGGTATTGAATTGAGGAGGTAGTGTAGAGGATCCTTCTTTAGCTCGCTTGTTGGACCTTTTCATAAAAGCATTCATCTCTTTCATGAACTTGTCATACTTGGCTTCAGTCCTCTTAAGCCTAGCATCAGTATTCTGTTGATTCTCACGCAGTACCTGTTGACCCTCAGGCCTCAGCTAACTCACAATACAATTTTTGTAGCTCGGCATTGGTGATGTGACCTGTCATGATTGGGAGATTGCAGGAAATTTGCTCTGATACCACTTGATGCGGATCCGGGTTCCAAAAACAGAGATCAGATCGCTTAGGGCCCACTAGGACACTCAATAAAACAATGTCAATAACCAATGGTAGGTTCCTGTTGAAGTAAAGCTTCAGCTAGATGACAAAATCATAATTAAACTTAAGTTTCAAAGAAGATGGCAATTCTGTAGTAATTTCTAAATAATGGCAAACTTGCAATTTATGAGCTATTCAGAACCCCTTTAGAATTAGATAATTGGCTTGGGACACAAAAAGGAATTAAATTAAAAGGAGACAGTTGATTCTGAGAAGTAAAACAGAGGTGGAATTTAACTGAAATAATAAATTCAAATCAGGGCCTTCATTGTAATATCAGGAACTAGGGCTTTAAGTGTAAAAAAAACTTTAGCTTCTTCTTCCTCACACAATAGGGATGAACCCAGTGGTAGAAGTAGCTAACCTCAAAGGCCAAACTCTCTCATGGGATGTTTGATTGGGCGGGAACTTCAAAGTGGGCTCTGATTATAGAAGACCTTTGGATACCCAACATCAATAGCCAATGGAGATGTCTAAAACAGCAGTGCAGATTCTGCAAATCTCACCAGGCGATGATTGCAGGTCCAACCCTAGTTTCAGAAATAAATCTCTCACAGGAAAGGCGTTAGAGCTAGGGCTTCAGGGGTTTGATTCGCCCCAAGGAGGAGTACTTTCACCCCTAGTTTCAGACTGAGAGCTGCAGAATCGAAGGAGTTTGAACTCCTTCACTGGCTGCAAGTACCGCCTGGACTGAACCAGAGAAAGAGAACAAGGAAGCCAAAAAAGAAGAAGGAAAGGGGAAAAGAAGAATAAAGTCTGGGATGGGAAGAGGGAGATGCAAACCTCACGGCAGCCATAACATTCATTCAATTGTTCAATTCTTCAAATCTGTCAACAATGGACTACACAATAGTTTATAAAGACTAAAAAAGAACCTACCTTCCTAATCTGAAATAGAATTAAACTTGCATCTAAATCTAAAAAGAAATAAAAATCTCACTCAATTAAGAATACTACCAAACTAGTTCTAGCTCTAAAAAGGAAAGAAGGAATCAAATCAAAAGCTAATTTAAGCCCAATGCCCAACTGCATCAATTTGGCTCTTGGATAGCCAATTATATTATGCCCATATGTGTAGCCAATTGTCACTCCCAATATAGCTGAGGTTTTAGTTCCTTAAGATTTGGTGTTAGATTGATCTCACTCTTGGGAAAATGCAGGCTTGGAATAGCCTTACCTGAATCCCGGTAAAGCAGAAATGTGACATTTGGTTCTAGGCTCCCAAAATTTTCAGTATGCAACTGAATGCACATTTCTGGGCAACGCCTAGCCTTTTTGTCCTCTTGATTCTTCCTCGTTATTAATTAAATAGTTTCACCAGAAATTTTTTATTGAACGATTAAATGTTGTGGGATAGCAATAACTTGATCTGTGGAACTATTAAACTATTTGGGAGTGAAATATTCTATAACTTAGAAAGAAAAGTAGTCTGTAATTTAAATCAGGACAAAGTTTTCCTTCACTGGTGGCTGAACGATGGGACAGTCCAGATGTGACCCTCATCTCTCCCCACCTCTCCCCCCCCCCCCATTGTACATGGTTGTGATGGGCCACGGTGAATGTATTCCCTTTCACCGTGGCATTAGGAAAACTCGGTCTTTTAAATTATCTTCTTATTCATTTGATATTTTAAAGGATTAGATAATTCATTTTGATATTTTAAAGGATTCTTCTAATCCACGGTGAATGTATTCCCTTTTCACCGTGGCATTAGGAAAACTCGGTCTTTTAAATTATCTTCTTATTCATTTGATATTTTAAAGGATTAGATAATTCATTTTTTCTAGGTGCCACTACACCTAGTGAAGTTTAATGCTTCAATAGTTGCCACTTGGCAGTACATGGGTTCCTTGTCTGGTCATCACTCTCACAAGGATGTACCCATTACTGCCATGTGGCAAATAGTGATGTGCTATACTTGACTAGGCATAGTGATGTATAAATTTTCCCTATTTTATCGTATGTTGCACCCCCTGAAATTTTCGCACATAAACTGGTGGATATGCAGGCGTGGTTTTTAGATCAGTTTGGAGTTCTTCATGATGGTAAACAACCTTATCCAGGTGCCATTTCAACTTGTAAGTTTTGAATTGCCGACTTGCATTTGCTTAAGCTTATGGACTTAGGTTGCTTTTCAGTTGCGTTGTATTAAGGTGCTTATAATTGGTTTAACTTTATTTTCTGGGTAATAGTAGAAAAACTTGCCAGCCATGGAGCCAAGATGGTGATAATTAGTAATTCATCGAGACGTGCATCAGTTACTATGGAGAAAATGGAGAGCCTTGGGTTTGATCCTTCATTGTTCATGGGGGCAATCACTAGTGGAGAATTAACGCATCAATACCTGCAAAGGTCATAACTGCCATATCTTCTATAAACACGGATTAAGTTCTTTTATGGTTTTAGGCCATCAGTGCTGTCATACCATAATGGAATATGGAGATATACAAGTCACAACTTATGGAATGTGGAGATATACGAGCCACAGTTTGTACTGTTAATTCATCCTGCAAATCCCTCTCGAATAACTCTGCATTATGATGACCTGATCATCTATATTCGAGTAGGTTCAGTATTAGTTCTGAATTACCTTAGTTCCGAAAAAAAAACTATTTTTCCTGTTCTCTTATGTTTTTAGATATGAGCTAGGCATTAAAGATGGTTGTGTGCTGTTCATGCTAAAAAAAGCAGTCTAGCATGTGCCTTGATCGGACAGCTATGTTCTTTTTATTGGAGAATTAACCCATATGAGGATATAATGAAGAACTTAGGATTCATTAATTTGGATTTTTGTATTGGGAATAAAATTTTCAGTTATATTCATAAACAGAAGTTCTAAAAACATCTTGTCAACTTTTCAAGTTTAACCAAGCTGAGTATTTGTAGATTTGTTGATCCTATTGAATGTTAAGAAATATTTGACTTGGATTTCTTTTTCTTTCCTACAGAAAAAAGAAAAAGAATTTTCTCTTCCCCTATATATTTTTTTTAAATGACGTTAACTTATCCAAATTATGGTTTTTCCAGTATCAGTTAGGTCACAAAGCATTGACTTATGCATATAAATAAGTGACTTGTTTATATTGGAATATCAAAGTCAAAAGCATGCATTCAATGAACTGGGTAATCCTTCTTTGTTTACAATTGTCTCAAGTAAATGTGATTGTTTTAAGGAGGTGTCTAGGCAGTGGACCCTTCAGGCTCAGAGAAATATCATGTTTCATGTTCTGGGATCTGCATCTTGTGGAGGTTGATGTATGGGAAGATTTACTCTTTAAGATGTTTGGAAAAAGTTAATCCCATTGGAATCTTATAAGTCATAGCCATTATGACTATGTCTGTACAAGTCATTAACTTTCCCTGACAGGTTGAAAAGAAAAATAAATAAATTTTATATCACAATAACAGAACAAGAACCAGCAACCCAGACAAGTCAAAGAATCGTGTATTTGAAAACCCTAGTTATAGAGAAAACCGAAGGAAGCTGCCGCTTAGAGCAGCCTGGCCGTTAGGCTGGGCTGCTGCCCCCCTCTCCCTGTCCCTTCGCCTTTTCCCCCTTCTTTCTTCTCTTCTCCCTCCCTCCTTCCTCCTTCACTCTTCTTCCCTTACCTCTAATCTGCATCTCCCCTTCCCCTTCCCCTTCCCCTTCCCCTTCCCCTTCCCCTCTTCCTTCTTCGTCTTCTTCTTACTCCCTCTCCCTTCTTACTCATCCTCCTCTCTCCTTCTCCCTTCTCCTTCTCCCCCCCTCTCGTCTCTTCTCCCTCCCTACCTCCACCACTCTTCTTTCCCCTTCCTCTGCATCTCCCTTTCCTCTCTTCCCTCTCCCCTCTTCCTCTTCTTCTTCTCTCGCCCTCTCCCTTCTTCCTCCTTCAGTCCCTTTCCCTTCTTCTCCTGTGCTTGCTAGTGTCGTTTAACTCGATCAGTGTTGAGGCTGCTGCAACCACTCGGCTAGACTTCCCGCCGGCTACCTGCCCTGCTTGGCCAGTAGATGACTTGGTGCTGACTCCTCCTGGACTATCTGCTTCTTGATTGCTGTCCCGCTAGGCTCGCTGCTCTTTGGATGCCTCCCCCGTCAAGCCTAGTGTCCACCCTTCCGATTGGCCTTCAGGCTCGTTTGGTTTGTCCATTGGCTCGTCTGCTCCTCCGTTTCTGCCTCTTAGTTGGCTACTCGCCATGCTTGTAGCCCTTTTGGATGCCATTCTTGTTAGGCCTGCTATCTTGTTGGTCGTCTCCCCTTCTGGATGCTGGGCTCACTTGCTCGCAGTATTGGCCTCCATCCTCGTTGTCTGCTTACTTCGGTGGGCCTGTTGGTCTCTAGGAACTTGCCTTTTGGTTTGTTGGTTAGCCTCTTCGACACCAGCCTGCTGGGCCGTTCTTAGTCGACAGCCACTCTGTCGTTGCCCTGAGAAAGGCCAACACCCTTTCGCCTTGGAGACCCATCCACTAGGCCATCTGACCACTTGGCTATGGCCCTCCATAAGGCTAGCGCTCCATCGTGGCTACCTCTTCTCAACGGTGCTCCTTCGTATTGGCGGCTTGGAATTGTTGTGTTGAGTTGTTAGGGTTAGGGATTGTGGTTCTCTTCTCAGTTAGGATCGATTTGCCCTCCTTTCATTGGGCATCCGGGCCTGTCTGTAGAAGTTCTTTGAGGCCATGTGGGCCCTGATTGGTGTCCTTATGGGCTTTTATATCCCTTTTGAGTTTGTTAATTTTCCTTTTGGGTGGCATATTTCCCCCCTTCTTTTAATGCATTTTTCTATTCACCAAGAAAAAAAAACATCATGAAAGTAGGAACTAGTATCGTGAGTGAGTCTTCTCCCTCCCTATTGATGTTTACTATAAGAAACTAGTTCTCTTAGTCAATTAGGAATCTAAGACTAAGAGAATCTAGTCTATAAGGAAACATAATAATAGTTAAATAATAGAAAATTAAAGGGAATAAATCCTCACAGTAGTGACAGTCCCCTTATCGTGGGAGACTTAAACATTGTACCCCCATGGAGGGTCCATTATTTAACACTTTCCTCAAGTTGGAGCATATAAATCTTCCATGCCTAGTTCGAATAGTTCTCAAGAAAGTAGGACCAAACAGAGACTTGGTAAAAACATCACCAAGCTAATTAGCAAAAGACATAAAAGGAGTAGCAATCAACTTCTTTATGATGACACTTCTCATAAAATGACAATCTTCAATGTGCTTGGTTCTCTCATGAAACACCAAATTATTAGCAATGTAGATCAATGTTTGGTCATCACAAAAATCTTCATGGGCTGAGTTATCAGAAATCCCAATTCTTGAAGCAAAGATTTCAACCACCTCAACTTAGAGGCAATATGAGCCATAGCTCGATATTCAGATTCAGCATTGGATCTAACCACTGTAGTTTGCTTCTTGCTTAACTAGATTGCCGTCAATAAATATGCAATATCCTAGCATTGATCATCTGTCATTATCAGCACCAGCTAATCAGCATCAGAGTATTCGACCAAATCAACATTCTGATGGGGATGATAAATGAGTCCCTTCCCTAGAGCTCTCTTCAAATATCTCAATATATGACTAGCAGCCTCCCAATGAACCTTTTTTGGTGACTGCATGAATTGATAACACCAAAAGAAAAAGATAAATAAGCTTGTCTTCAAGGTTTTCACCATCACTAGTCACAAACTTTTGATAAGGATACATCGGAGTGTCAATTGGTTTGGACGCAAGCGTACTTTTCTCATGTAAGAGGTGTAAGTGTATAACACATATTTTCTCTATCATAGACTAATTCGTTTTTTACTCCGTAGGACTTAAATTTAAAAAAAAAATGTCTGAGGGTACCCAAGTTTTTGGTTTGAAAATGTTGGTGAATGTAGGATTTCACTTCTGCAATCCTAGGTGCATCGTCTCCAGATATAATAATGCCATCTTCATAAATGACTAATATAACCACCTTGAAAGCAATGTAAAAAACAACAATGAGCATAGTTGTCATGGCGTCGCCTAGGCGGCGATTTGGCGTCCTGGCGGAAAAAGAAGTTCATGGCAGTGCTACGATTTACGTGACTCACAAATGGCGGTCACCATTGGCTGATAGGCATCACCATGGATGCTAGGTCATGCTTGATTCACTAGGCGGTCATTTTTTAGTAAAATGCAGGGTGATTTTGATAGGGCTATGTTGATTTTTGATGATTTGATGTTGCTTAATGTTGGTTTTATATGTTATATGGTATATATTGTAGGCTTGTAGCATGCTAAATAACTTTAGAAAATAGGGAAAATGAAAATGTAGCATACTAAATAACTTTAGAAAATAGGGAAAATAAAAAATGACACATGGGCGATTTGACTGCCATGGCAACGCCATAATGGGCGATTCATCGCCAAATCGATTAGCCACCCCTCCACCGCCTTGGATCGATTTGACGCCTTGAGAACTATGACATTGAGTAACTCAAGGTGATTGTTTTTATCCATAAATGGCCTTTTGCAACTTACAAACTTTTTCAGAATGCTCCCTCTAAGCATCATACCCAGAGGTTGCCCCATATACACCTCCTATGGATCGCCATAGAGGAAAACATTTTTTATGTCCATATGATACAAAGGCTAATCTAAATTCACATTCAATGATATTAATGTTAGAACAGAATTGAGACGAGCAACAAGGGAAAAGGTTTCAAAGTAATCAAGACTATATGTTTGATTATATCCCTTAGCTATCAACTGAGCCTTAAGACATTCAACAGATCCAGCAAGATTGTATTTGATGGAGTACACCAATGACAACGCACATGATCCTTACCTGGAGACAAATCCACTAGAGTCTATGCCTGTTAAGACAATAAGCGATCCATTTCCGTTTCCATTTCCACTTTCTAGCCAGGGTGAGAGAAAGCTTCATGATGAGTCTTTGGAATAGAGTTTATGGACAAGGAAAAAGCAACATTATGGAATGGAGATGGATGATGATGATATATATATATATATATATTTAATTATCTCATCATCATCCAAAAAAACCGATTAATTTAATTTGGGTCCCAAAAAAAAAAAAAAAAATACATATGGTCCCTGTGAATCAATTCCCAAACCTTTATAATGAATATCATATTTGGGTCATGGATTCACGGTTTGGGTCCCATATTGGATCATGGTTTGGTCCCATATTGGGTCCCAAAAAAATATATATATGTTCCCAATGAATTAAATCTGAAACCTTTATAAAGAATATCAGATTTGGGTCCCATATTGGATCCCATATCGAGTCCCAAGAAAAACCCTAATGGGTCCCAAGAACCTTAACCGTACAACAAAACCCTAAACCCTAAGAATAATTAGGGTCTCAAAAAAGAAAAACAGCATAACCAAAACTTAAACTAAGATAAATAAGACCTCTATTGGGTCCCAAAAGAAGAACTAGCAGAAAAGAGAACATCATTACCTGAAGAAGGTTGAAAAACAGAAGAGTAGACTCCAAAATCCCTCTTCCTCTCCCTTTCTTTCTTTCTTTCTTTCCCACGATTCTATTCTCTCTTTCTTTCTTTCTTTCTTTCTTTCTTTCTTTCTTTCTTTCTTTCTTTCTTTTCTTTCTCACTATTCTGTTTTCTTTCCTTTATTTTTTTTTTCTTTTCTTTCATATCCTACGTCTCTCTCTCTTCCCACGGTTTTCTTCCATTTCTCCCCCTTTCTCACTCTTCTAACTTAATGTTTTGTTTAAATGGGGTGGGGTCCACAAAGAATTTAAAAAAAAAAAAAAAGAGAGAATCTTAAAAATAAAATAAAAGAATCTTAGAAGTAAAAGAAAAGAATTTCAATTAAATAAAACTCCCTTATTTACCATACTAACAAGATTTGAACCTAGGACCTCTAATTAGTCAAGGTACTAACCGCTAGGCTAACTCATTAAGTCATTAAATACACCCTAACTTTAAATATTTAAGCAAGCATACAAAGTATATATATATATATATTCGAAGGTTCCAAAATTTGGGGCATTACACCAACTTTGCCACCACAAGCTCCACTGCTTCTATCAATTCATCATACATTCCTAGATTGTACTTGTAGTGGTACTTAGGATTGAGATAATACGCTGCAAATTCCATAAGTAACTTGTCATTAACTGTAATGTGTAAAGTAAGTCTTTAATAGTTAAGTTTATAAACTCACCCTCTTTATGTAGTGGATGCATCAAATGTTTCTCCCATCTCTCCTCAATAATTCTTATGTAGGATTTTGCACCCCTAGGGATAGATGCTCTCACCTTCTCCTTCATTTTCTCCATTGCAGCATACACATATGGTAAGGTAGGCTGCTTCTTTGAGTCTACCAACCTCAAGACAGTTACAATTAGGCCAAATATAAGAAGAACCTTCTCCACATTTTGCCAAAATCCTTCACTAGAGATGGTGGTCTGTGCTGTGTTGCCACCTGGCGAACCCGATTCCCTCCATCCAAACCACTCTTTACTGGCAAACAAGGATCTCAAACCAACCATCTTCTCTTGAAAGCTCTTTAATGCAATGTAGTTGGTTGCAAATCGGGTTGTACCTGCCCTTACCAAGTCTCCACCACATTTTTCCCTCAACAAAGAGAGAGCAAATCCATGGTTGTAAACAAATGTGGTCACTTGTCTTGCCCGTTAAATCACACTTGCTACCAAAGACTTCTTCGCCATTTCTTTAAGAATTGAGTCAATGGATTGGGCAGCACATGGTGTCTAAAAAAGGTGGATGCTTTTGCTCTTCCTATTCATTAGTCTCTCCCTCGCTTTCTTGAAGTTGCTCCCATTGTCTGTAACAATCTGAACCATGGTTCGAGAACTCGAGCGAAACATGCGAAAGTATCGACCCAGGTCGAAACGAAACCATAGGGGATTTTAAAAAATCACATGTTTCAACAGGTTTCGACCGAAACATGGGAAATTTCAACCTTCTCTTGTGCATTTTTTCTCCTAAGTGTGAGAAACTTGGGGAAACAATGGAGATTTTATTTTTTGGCACTTATATATGCCAAATATCATTTACTTAAGATATTATTCATAAATAAAGAAATATCTCCTATTTGAATCTAATAAAAATAGTTTAAAAATCAAATTCCTAAGGGATTAAAAGTCAACCCCCATGTCCAAGAACAAAACTAGATTTTGGTTATAGGGGCGATTTTCAACTTGTAAATGCTGGGGTTTTTCTCAATTATGAAAATTTTATAAATCCTATAATGTTAAAACATTGTTAAAAATCAAAAGTCTGGTAAAATAATCTTTTGTTTTGTTATCTCTAAAATTATTTTCATTCATGCGATTTTAACAGCATTCGCACACTTTAAAATAAGTTTGACTAGAGCATAACTATGTCATTACAACTTAGATTTAAGTAATCTTAAACTTGTTGGAAAGCTGGTTTTATGTTATACCTAATACAAAAAGTCTCATGTAAAAATAAAAAACATTTGACCAGTCAAACTTATTATAGAATAAGAGCATTTCTCTAAATGTTGATTCTTTATAACTTAATGTGACTTAATGTTGATTTTTTATGATTTGATGTGGCTAAATGTTGATTTTTATGATTTTATGTGGCTTTATGTTGATTTTTGTGATATAAGGTATATATAATAATGTTAGAAAAGATAACTATGTGCCTTGAGGGTAGTGACTAGTGAGTCACTACTTGGATGGAACCGCCTAGTCACTCTACTTGGAATTGAGCCACTACTTTCGAGTGTTGAGTAATTGAGTCACTACTGTTCAATGTTGATAGATAACTGTTGACGATGTAACAGTTTAATCTATTTAGGATCATTTGGATTATATCTTATGTTTTGATGTAGATTGTAGACTATATATAGTCATTATGTAGTAAAGTTTTAGAATTTAAGCCAACAAGTCAGCGTAATGATTATCGAACCTTTGGTTCACCACATAAGTAAGACTTTATGTGTTTTTTTTTTTTTTAATGAAACTAATGATGTGAATGTGTTAGAAATGTTTAAAATAGGCCGTACACAAAAAATCAGACAAAAAAAACATTGTTTGGGGGTCAAAACCTAAGTTTTCACCATACCAGAAAAAATTCCTCGGTATCCTTGAAATTTCCCAGGTTTCCACCGAAATTTCAGTCTCCCCAGAGGTCGAAACCTAGTCGAAACCCGATTCCGTGAACCTTGATCTGAACAACATTCTCAGGCCCCACCTTTGTGACAACTTCCTTCAACAATTTGTATAAGTACATTGCATCCTTCTTCTCTTTGGATGCATCAACAAACGTTAAGAATACAATCTTCCCATCACAATACACCATGAAGTTGATGATGGACTGTCTAGTTGGTCTAGTCCAACCATCACACATCACAGTAACTCCATATCGTGCCCACTGAGTCTTCAACCCATTAATGTACTCATCTAACTCCTTGTGAGGCAAATAAACATTCATCAGCTCATAAGGAGTGGGCCCCTTCCTGCAGTGTCAATCATAGCCTGGTAATATGTCTCTTGTGCAATATTAGCTGGGATGCTATTATATAAAATTTTTTTTGACATTGCATCCCCAAGTTGTTTCCATGTACCCAAAGCTTGCTTTATGGTTCTATGATATGTATCCTGCTGTCTAAATAACAAGGGATCTTGCTTCTCATCAGAATCTCTTCGGCGTGGTGATGGGGGTGTGGTAGCCTTCACACTTTGAGCTCTCCTTAGAGGCACATCCACATTCCTTTGCTTCTTGTTCATTCTTCCCTCTGTGGGAGGCACATTTGATGCAGCTGCTCTAAAATCAGAGTCACCTGCTTCTCTCTTCATCTCTACTTGCCTAACCTTTTCTATTTGATGAGAGACCAAGCTCGCTGCCTTAATTTTTTGCAATTATCTCCATTATGCCCTTGACATACCTGATTCTGGGTTGTAATCACTATCAGAGTCCTTAGAGTCAACATCCACTGTTGTTGGGTGAGGATGACTCTCTAAGACTGCCTCATCGAATTCTTCGTCCAAACTTTGTTTCTCTGCCTTCTTTAACCTTCCACCTCTTAGACTATGTTGTACATCTTTTATGACTTCATATGGTGCTTGGGGGCATTTGGCAACATCCTTATATTCCCCCAACCAAATGCTGCTTCAACCTAGTAGCACCTCCAGAATTATCATCTTTTGACAATACCTAAAACATTGACCTTTTCTTATCATCGGACATAAGGATCCCCATGTAACCATGCAATATCACTACCATGAGAAGTAGACATTGTTCCCCAACTTTAATTCTTCAACAGTATAACATAAAAGTGTTTGTGCATAAATTAGTAAATAGTAAGTTAGTAACTATTCAACATAAACACTATATTGTAAAGAATGCATGCATTAAGAGCTACTCAATAACATGTAGCTATTACATATTAATCCCCTACTTTTTATAATTTTTTCTGTAATTTTAAATCATATTTTTTTATTAATAATAAATCAAAATTTATAATAAAGTATACTAAAGTGCAACTAATAACACCATTTTCATTTCAAAATATACAAACAATATTTACACAACATTAGAGTAATTTTCCATCGAAAACAGAATTTTTTTTCATAATTTTTTGATTTTTCTGTAATTATTTAATATATATTAAGTATTTCATAAAATTAATTTATTGGATAAAAAAAAAAAATGGCCGCCATGAGGCTGTAGATCAGCCTTTGGTGACCAACATATAAAAAAATGAGTACCAAACATCTTACATAAATCATATTTTTCCAATTTTTTTTCCGAGAAAAACATTTATTGTAACAAAAAAAGAAAAAAATTAATTTAAAAACAGAAAATTAATTTTTCTTCCATAAATGTATAAATCACCTTAGTGTCATGGCATATAAAAAAACGAATGGTAAGAAACAAGATTTGATGATGTTACATTGAAAAAGATCGGTTTGGAAAGAAGTTTTTATCTTAGAGTGTTCTTGAGGGGAAAAACCACCACCAATCTTGGATATCTTGGCTTCAATGCAACTTAGAGTGAAGATCCCAGCCAAAGAATAGATGTCCCACAGTTTTTTTTGTTGATTTTTTCTAAAAAATGAGAGCTAGAGGAAAAAAGAGGCGAAACTGGGCGAAACTAGCGAGAAATCTCGCCAAGTCGAGTTGAAACATGGCTTTAATAGTATTGTTTGGCCAAAAATGGACTGAGATGAACTGAAATGGTTCGAGATGAGTTATTGGACCGAGATCTCGGCGAGATCTCGAAATCTCGCTCGAGATATTGCAGTTTTTCTACCTCGCCTGTGTGAACAACTTGCCTTTTCAGAAAAACGAGATCTCAGCAAGATCGTTCTTGAACCATAAAGGCAACTTCAAGTTTAATGGCGTGAGCTTAGAACTTGGACGAGATGCAGTATGAGTTGACGGGAATGTATCTATCTAAGCATGAACGAAGAATGTACTTCCCTCCATCAGATTTCCAAAAGCCACCCACAATTGACAAGAGCATGAATGAATCATCGTCCTCTATTGCAAAGGAGCAATAAGAGAAGACACCTTGGACCAGTGAACCAGAGTCAGAAGTGGAGGTTAGTGTTGGTGAAAATCCAGCCACTCCTACTGTCGAGGGAGAGGTAGTCATTGATGTTCCTATCAGAGAAATTAATGTAGATGAAATTGAAAGCAACATAGTTACAATTGTGGACAAGGAAATCGAACCCAAGGAGAATGGTGCTTCAACCTCTGTGATGACTGTGATAGCCAAGAGGAAGATCCTAAGGAGCTTGAGATTGAAATTGTTGAGGTCAAGAACACAATGGATGAAGGCATTCATGTGGATGATCCCATAGATACATTTGAGGTTGTTGAAGCTGAGCATGTGGAGTTCGTCATTCATCCTTCAAATCTGAATCTTGCGGTGGTTACAACCTAGTTTTTAAAAATAATAAAAGACGCCTAATTGTAATGTAAAACTAAACTGAAATTAAACTCTAAAACAAACTCTAAATAGATGTTGGAATCAAATAGGAAAATACCCCTAATGTTATCTAATTATAACAAAGAAATAGATAAATAAAAATAACTCAAAGTTAATCCCTCTACTGGACCAAAAAACCCAAATTGGATCCGGTTCTCGATTTAGCTTCTCAAACGTGTTCGAACCGACCATGGAAGTGCTCTTGCATCAGCTATACTTTATTAATAACCAAATGTTTACAGTTGGAAACTATTTCTCTTAGTCAACTATAGGAAACTATTTCTCTTAGCTAGCTAGGAAACTAAGAATAAGAGAATGTTGTTTGATAACGAAAGAATCAGACAATGCTACCTCCTCTCCCCCTTTCTCTTATCTTTGGCCCATAAAGTATTTTCTAGATCTATTCAATCCTCCACTGACCTGAATCTTATCTCCTCCATTCCTAAGTGCAAATCTCTCCTTCTCACCCATCTTGCCTTCACCGATCACCTCATGATTAATTATCTCTAAGGCAGATCCTCCCTCCATCTCTTTGAAGGGCTCTTGGGCCTTCATGTTGACCTCTTCAAACCCCGCATTTTCCTCTCTGGTGTCCATGAAGCTTCCAAAGCTCGCCTCCTTGAGCTTATTGGCTTCACGTTTGGTTCTCTTCCAGCCAAGTACCTTGGGCTGCCCGTCATCATTGCTAGGCTAACTCCCCACCATTGTACCCCCATGATGGACCTCATGAAGAAAATACTTTAGCTTTGGAAGGTAAACTTCTCTCTTATGCCAGTCGGTTGGAGCTCTCCAAATCTATGCTCCAATCAATGTACCTATATTGGTCGGGTATTTTTGTCCTTACCCACTCCATAATCAAATCGATGGAGTCCCTTCTCAAATCTTGGAAAGGAGTTGACTCTACTAAGTTTGTCCACCCTCTTAGCTGGGCTTCTGTGTGCCTCCTTAAATCTGAAGGGGGTTTGGGTCTCAGAAGAATCAAAGAGGTCAACCCCATGAGCATCCTCAAGCTCATTTAGAAGATTGTGTCCAAAAATAATAGTATTTGGGTCTCTTGGGTTTACTCCTCCCTCCTCAGATCTGAATCCCTATGGACTGTCTCAACTCCCTTTAATACTTCTTGGGTTTGGCGTAAGATTCTTAGCTTCGAGCACTCTGCTGTTGCCTCCATTTCCTCTTTCATTGGTGATGGCATGGTTTAAGATTTCACTCTCGCCCCCCATCTCGCTAATCCAAAAAAGAGAGATCTCGCCGAGATCATGTATTTTTTCGCGGTCAACTCGGTGGTTGGTCTCGGTGGTCATATGGTTTTTGTAGTCCTTGAAACTAGGTATTTACCCTATTTTAGGACTTCTAAACATAATGGAAACATCCGTTTTTTAAAAATCAAACTTAAAATGGTACTTTGACTTCGTACTAAGTACTAAATAGTCTCCGGCTCTTCGGACCCTAGGCTAGTATGCTCTATTCCACAATCCACATTTCACAACCAACACATGACACACCATAATCTTAAGAATTTAAAAGACATCATAGATAATTACTTAATTGATTAACAATTAACATTGATGACTAATGAGTCACGCTAACATACATTTGAAAATTTGAAATGACATGAGATAGGAATGGAGATCCTAAAGCAAAAGCACCAAAATTCTTGCCCCTTAGTGTTCTTGCTTCAAAAAAGTAGAGAGAGGTGAGATCTAGCGAGATTTGGTGAGATCTCGGTGAGATCTTGTTGTTTTTACACCTCACTGGTGATCTCGTCTTGCTAATCTAAAAAAAGGGAGATCTTGAACCATGGGTGATGGTACCAAGACCTCCTTATGGCTTGACTCTTGGCATCCTTCAGGCGTCTTGTTAGGTCCAGAATCATCTACTCCTTTGGCTTAGGCAAAAATTCCACTTTCGCCTCCATCATATTGAATGGTGTTTGGTCCACCCTTCCCTCTCTGGCCTTTCCGACATCTAGGCAGCCCTACCTCCAATTCTCCCTGCTCACCACAAAATTGATGGTAAAAGCTTCTGGCTCTCTTCATCCTCAGGCAAGTTTTTCTCCTCTGCCTGGGATCTTGTCAAATTTAAAGATACCTTTGTATCTTAGAATAAGGTTTGTCTTGTTTAAGGGCCACATTCCCATCCATAGTTTCACTGCCCGGCGGGCCCTCTCTAAGTGCCTCTCCACTCAGTCTTTTCTTATCTACCGACACATCTAAGTCCCCTCTCCTGCTGCCTCTGCTGGAATGGTACTGAAGGTGTTGACCATCTTTTTTTCTATTGACCATTCTACTTAGTAATTTGGGAGAGGGTCCTTAGAAGCCATTGGCCTACTAGTAGAAGAGCTCTTCCCCTCTGTAGAGGGTGGATTTGGGTTGACATAATTTTGGTGGATCTTCTATTTGTAATACTGCGGGAAAGCTTGCCTTTTATACCACCATCAACCACATCTAGATGGAGTGGAATCTTCATTGATGGATTGCGAAATCTAGATACTTCGACAAGATTTGGAATGCCATCTATTTTGATGTTAACTCTAAACTTGCTTCCCTCCCCCCCACTGTAGTGTTAAGAATTCCCCAAGGAACTGGCTTATTGTTGTCTCTTGTGGTCTTCCTTCTACCATCATTCTTTCTCCCTCCCCCACAACCCCAGTGTTGGCTCAGATCCTCCTTTGGGTTTGTGAATTTTTTTCTCCCCTTCCCCTTGGGTTTGTCCCCCTTCCTTCGGCTGGCTGATAGCCTCCCCCCACCTTTTATTTCTCCTCTTGTATATTTTTCTCTCCCAGTAATGAATTATTTATTCATCCAAAAGAAAAAAAAAAAGGTGTCGGCTGTAAAAAAAAGGGGAATAAATTCCCATGATAGAGACATTCCCCCTATCGTGGATTCGTGGTAGACCTAAATATTGTATCCCCACGGTAGTGAGGGTCCATTCTGTTCACATTTTGTATGTTAGTATCATCCCTTTGGGCCAATCTTTAGTAATGAATATCTATACTGGGATTTATTAAGTGGTTAGTTGTATCCTCCTTGCATGTGCACCCTATTTACAACATTTCTCTGGAGCATGGTCTTCACCCAGTATTCCTTGTGTGGACGTAACAAACACAATGTTGTGGGTTTTTGGAACATCCATTTGATTTGTTCTCAATTTCTTGAAGTATAAATCATGGTATTGTTATCATTTTTTATTTATGTGTTGATTACAATCTGAAACTGTGATGGGGTTGTTGATTTTGATGCAAATAGGAGGGATGATGCATGGTTTGCAGCATTGGGAAGGGCTTGCATTCACATGACATGGAGTGATCGAGGTGCAATCTCTCTCGAGGTATGTAAGAGTTGGAGTGGTTTTAAGAGATCATCTCTACATCTTTATTCTATGTTGTGGGGATATCCACAATTTATATATCTCTAGCAAAACTCATTTGCAAAATGCAAGCTTCATATGACTACAATGTTGACTTGTTAACATATGTTCATGAATTTTGTTACTTAAAGAGTATCAAACTGTAACCCCAAAGGGTAGCTCAGTTGGTAAGTGACCAACACCTCACAATTAAGAGGTAATGAGTTCAACTCTCTTGGGGCCTACCTATCCCCCACCCCCCCCCCCCCAAAAAAAAAAAAAAAAAAAAGAGTATCGCTCTCTCCAATTTACCTTGCTAGAGACTTGTCCTCTTTTCTGTCAGTGTCTGCAATTCCAATGTATATCTACAATCTTCTTGCCTGTGTGCATGAGCTTATGAGTTTCCAAAATAGTTACAACACTTTTCCTTTGAAATTGAATGACCATTGTCATCCATCAAGTTTTTCTTACCTCTAACTCAGAATTCTTCTTTCTTAAACATGAATGAAGATAGACACTAATGGTATGCTAGTAATTAAATGTAATTGAAGCAGAATTAACTGTTAGAAATGGAATGGTTATTTGTGAATCTGGACGTACATGACATTTCCAGTTTGAAAGAAGTGCAATGTTTATTCATCCTATGCATTGGAGGAATAATCTTTCCATTCCTATATGTGGAGTCGTTGACTGGACTCTGACAAAAAATGGTGAATGAAAGAAACCTATCCTTTGAATTTTAGTGAACCCTGGTAAAACATCTAGACATTATCCTACTTACAGAAGTTTCCAAATATCAATTCTCATGGCTGACCACATGATTGTAGTTCAATACTTCTGTATCAATTTATTTAATTACTTCAAAAATTTTAGGGCATTTCAGTTTTCTGTACCTGTCAAATTTCCTATATAATTCCTCGTTTCAGGGTCTAGGTTTGCAAGTTGTGGAGAATGCTGAAATTGCGGACTTTGTTCTGATCCATGGAACTGAAGCACTTGGTCTTTCATCCGGAGCAACACTTCCTATGAAACTCGAAAATCTTGAGAAAATATTGGAGCGTTGTGCTGCAAAGAAGCTTCCTATGGTTGTTGCAAATCCTGATTATGTGACTGTTGAAGCTAGAGCTTTGCGTGTTATGCCTGGTAAGGATTCTAACCTAATAGAAATGGTCTGACTTGGCAATTACTTAAATTTAAAATATGAATCCTATGCTACTAAGTGCATCTGTGTACCTGGCTCAGGGATCCCACTGATGCAGGATGGTTAGTTGTTCAGTTACCTTTTTGATGGAACCTACCCTGAACTCTCAGAGGAACCAGAACTTTTAATCTCCTCCTATGCACATACCTTTTTATTACGTTTAATGGTCCTAGTGTAAGGTTATTCACCTAAGTAAACAACCCCAGATAATATGTAAACTCCAAACCAATTTCAGTCTCAGTTTCAGATCTAAACTCCAAGAAGAAGTGAAGAATTACTCAGATGTGGACAAATAGGCTGAAATAAAAGAAAATAGAGAACTCACAGACCAAGGTTCTGATGAGCCAGCAAACCCGGTTGAGTGGTACTAGATATGGCCTCAACAAACCCTCCAAGTATGGCTGGAAACCATCCATCAGATACAAAACAAATCAGCGAAGAAGTTTTGCTGACAGAACTAGGATTAGAAGGCTCTATAGGGAAAAAAGTTTCTGTAGCTTCAACCGGCCTCCAAAGGCCACCAAGATCTGTTCGAGTGCTCCTTTGGAGGGTAGAATAAACCCTCATAAGAGCTTAGGCAGCAGTCTCAGATCTGGGAGATCTGAGTTTCGATCCAAGGGGCAAAACCCTCATTTGCTGAAATCGATTTTGGGGGGTTTTGGCTGTTCTTCGATCTCAATAAGGTCTGAAACTTCGAGGCTTCAATCTTCAAATAACTCTAACACTCTCACAATGAACAATTAAAAGAGGAGAAGAGAAAGAAGTTGTGGGATAGATGTGGGTGAGATGGACTATTTGATGCAGATGCACGATGGACTTAGAAAAAAAAAAATCTTTTGATTTGATTTGATTTTCTTTTGTTTTAGAAACAATTTCTTTTAAATTAGCTAGCTTCTAATTTTAGAATAGTTTCCATTAATTGTTTGATTTTTTTTTTCCTTTATATTGGACATGTAAACAATGGAGAAGTTCAGTTTTAGATTTTGAAGAATAGAAATTTTGATTAAGAGTTTTGGTATGAGAACCATGGCTGCCGATTCCCCTTTCTTCTTTCTCTGAATTTTTCCCATCTCTTCTCTTCCATTCTTTTACTTCCCCTTTATTTCTTCTCCTCCTTTTTTTTTAAATTCTGGTTTTTCTTCCCTACCCTGTTTCTGGCGATCGTTGCTGTCTCCTTGAAGCTGATCGATCTCCCTCATGCATTGGTTTTTTGGACTGAGATTTTGAGTGAAGGTAACTCTTTCCTAGGCGATACAAATCCTAGGTCATCTCTTTCGAGGCTTGGTTCTGTTGTGAAGAAACTCAACCCAGAATCAGATCTGAATTTACCATCGCCAGATCCAGTTGCAGGTGCTTCCCACGTCACTCCAGCCTGCTGATCTGAGCAGCCCCCTGGTGAGTTTGGTACGCCTTCTCCTTAGGAGTCTACACTTGAAGTCCCAAGATCAACCGACCAGATTTGAAGGAGTTCTCTGCGTTGAAGGCTTGCTGGCTGCCGCTTCTGAACTCCATTGTGAGGAAGAAGAAAGGTCTTTATTTTCAAAATATAACTTCTGCTTATTACAGATAAGTCCTTTCAAGTTTTAAGTTCGTTATTAAAGACATCCTCTCTTTCCTAGTTTGCAAAGTAACCCTTCATTCCTGGTTTTATTTCAATTTAACCCCACTACTATTTTAATTCCAGAATTGCTCCTCTCTCTGAAGCTAATTTTAAGTCGTTAGTCACTTATTTCAATCTATAAAGCTCCTAAATCATATCAGAAATTACATTTATTGCCCCTGGTTTGCCTAAAATGAACTATTTGGTTCTTTAGTGGGCTCTAAGCGATCCGACTCTCTCGGATCCGCATCACTATTCTCACCCGTGGGTCTCTTATCCACAACTATCTCAGCTATTGAAGGAATTCTTTCTCAGAATTTTGTTGCAAACAAAGCTGCAAATTTCATTAATAATCAGTAGTGTATTGTGTTATGGCAATGGCTCTTTATATATTAGAGGTTAAAGGACTCAAATACATAGAACCAAAATAGGAGATAAACTGAAATAGAAACTTATTTAGACACAAAACTACCTAATATCAATAACTTGCTCACTAAGAAAATAATAAATGACATAACTAGACTCTTCTAAAGTCCAACTTGACACTCCAACCTGTAATTGACTAAGCCAAACCACAAAAGACAAAAATACAGCAAAGCAAGGATCGTAGGAGAGGAAAGGGCCTTAGGAAAGGCTGCTGCTGAGATGGTTCAATGGCTGCTTGGATGGGCTTCTAGAAGACAATAATGATAAAACAAATTTGCAATAAATAGCTGGTTCGAATGGCCAAAACAGGGTTGACTCTAAGCTGCAAAACTGAACGAGAGTATGACCCAAAACTGGGCCAGCTTGGGCTGGCTTGACAGCCCTAAGGCTGGGCTGCTTTCTTCCTCCTCGAGAATGTAAACCAGCATGGGTACATCAGGTCCCTAATGTAGATCGCAGGAACAAGGCCAAAACCTGTCCAGACCGGTTGTGGGATTCAACTGCTGTGAGAGACAGCCTGGTCAGGTGTGGCCTGGTACTTAATTGGATAAAAGCCCAATAAAGGACCTAAGGACAGCTTGCATGGAAATGATCTTTGGAGATGATTTTTTCAGATTTTCCTTCCCTATTGACTTGCTGATTTGAAGGAGGAATGGAGGATTGACCCCAGATTTCACGGGATTAGTGCCAGCTGTATGAAGATGGACTGTTGCCTTCCAAGAAGTTATCAACGACAATAAGGAAGGATATTTTCCAAATTTCGTGGGCCCATGGCCATATGGAGCTTGGAGCCAGCTTGCGAGTGAAGGGGAATAGTAATTATTTACGTCTTTATGTACTTACTATTTTTTTCTTTCCATTTTATTGTAATAGCTATTAATTATATTTAGTTTCTAATTCCATTTATTTTATTGGAAGTGTATCTGGAAGATATATTTCTCCCATGCATGGGGAGTAGGTTGTAATTGATTTTCCTTTATTATAAATAAGAGAGAAGGGCACAACTATAGCCACAACTGAAGTTTGATAAAAAAAAAAAATGGCTTTATGCTGTAGCTTTGAGAGCTGTGAGATGCAGTGACGGTGAGATGCCGTGGGTGAGGGGCCTAGGACTGGGATAGTCCCCCATTTCCCTTCCCTATCCCTTATCCCCTTCTTCTCTTTTAATTTTCTGTTGAAGACTGTTTGAAGTAGTATTTCTATTGTTGGACATCAGTGTAACAATCCTACTGTTGTTAGATTTTTGTTTGAACTAACCTCTTCATTACCTCCCTATTTGAGATCTTAGACTGTATATGTATGTTGCCGCAAGCTTAGTGCTAAACAGGATGGGAAACCATACTACTTGACAGATTTTCTGCCAAGGCATCAACAAGATTCATAAAATAAGTTGCAATAGAGCATAAAAATAGCTGACCACCATGACATCTTGAATGGTGCTCTAAATAGAAGCTTCATGCAAATAGGCTACAACCAATGATTTAGGTGACTGATGGAGGACAACTAGTTGGACCCTTTTCTCTTGTCAAGATTGGGGCCTCTAGAAATCCTATGGTTAAAGAATGCATAGGGGTTTAGCTTATGATTGAGGAAGTGGAAAATGAACTTTGTGCTCAAAGGGCTAGTGGCAATTAATAAAGTTTATTTTTAATTAGTCAAAACTTTATTGAAAATTGAGACAAAGTATAACTGTTAAAAGAAACATCCAATCACAGATTGGTTGATTGCATCATAGTAATACAAGGGAAAGACGTAAGTACATACAGCCTCAATGCAGAAACACCACAGCTCACAAAGGAACACCATCTCCAAAACATATTCTCTGTCAAAGAACTCCTTGCTTTGCCAAGTCATCATCTGTGTGACAGTATTAAGCCTAATAAACCAGCAATACCACAATGAAGAAGGAGAAGGAGAGAGAAGTCAATGGAAGAGGGAGAAGAATTCTGCAGTTTGAGGAGAAGCAGAATCGGTGAGTGCTACTGCCCACCTATTGTCCAATATATATAGAACGAATTAGACTTACACATGAAAGAGGAAACATAATATATCTGGATGACTTGAGTAAAACCAAAACCCACAAGCACAAGCTATTGGTTTAGCTTGTTAATGTCCCATATGGACCCCCACGGTACATATGGTCATCTATCCCTTATTACATTTTTTTTTTGGATGAATAAATAATTCATTACCAAGAGAAGAAAGAATATACAAGGGGGGAAAGAGGGGGAGGGAAGGCTTAAGCCTACAAGGAGAAGCCAACCCAAGGGGAGCAAAATTAGGCAAAATCTACAAAACCCACAAAAGGGAGGGGAGGGGAGGGGAGGGGAGGGGAAGGGGGGAACAATCCACCAAGGGATTAACAAACCAAGGGACTAACTATGGGAGACAGCCATTGGGGGGAGGGGGAGATGAAAGATGAAGAAAGACCCCAGGAGACAACAATGAGCCTGTTCCTTAGGGTGTCATGAATCGGGTGGTGGCTAAGAGATCTAACCTTGTAGGAAACATCAAAGTAGATGGCCTTCCAAATCCCTTCTAAGGAATGGGAGTTGGTAGTTCATCTACAAAGATTTCTTTCCATCCAAAGGTGATTGATGGTGGCACAAAATGCAAGTTTCCCAACAGTATTGCATATGGTGGAGCCATTATAGGTCATGTCTACCCAGATCCATTCACAGGGAAGGGGAAGGATGGGACAGGTGGAGGGCCAACAAGGACGGAGAACCTTTTTCCAGATGGAGGCGAAGAAAGGGAAAGAGAAGAAAAGATGGTTAACATCTTCAGAGCTATGCCAACACAGACAACAAGAGGAGGGGACCTAGATGTGACGGTAGTTTAGTAAAGACTGAGTTAGGAGACAATAGGAGAGAGCTCGCCAGGCGGTGAAGCTATAGCGAGGAATGTTACCTTTGAACTAGATGAGATTTCGCCAAGGCGAAAGAGGGTCTTTGGAACGGGTAAAATCTAGGCTGAAGTAGAGGAAAAGCGACCCAAAGGGGAAGGAAGCCACTTGATGGAATCATGTAATCCTCGGTGTCCAGGGGGATGGGGGGAGGGTGGACTAGAGGTCCGGCAAAGGGGGAGAGAGAGGGAGGAGCCTAGCCACTAGTCACGAGGATGGAGGCAACCGTGGCAGAACGAGTCAAACAAATTGAGGAAATGATTCTCGGGTAGACAAGGGGGAGGAGAATGCCCCGGGGTGCCAAGGGTCGAGCCAGAGCAAGGTGGAATGACCATTGCCAATGGAGCAGGAGATAGTAGGGAGAGCAAGGGGCCTGGCATTAAGAATACATCTCCAGATCCAGGAGCCATCAGCAGAGAGGGAGGCAGTCCAAAGAGAATCTCTTTTGAGGGGGACCGAGTAGACCCATGAGACCCAGATACTCTTTTGCTTGGAGATGATTTTCCAGATAAGCTTAAGGATAGCAGCCGAGTTGATATCCTTGATTTTGCGAAGACCTAGACCTCCTTCAAATTTGGGATGGCAGACTTTGGACAAGCTTATGGGGTGGAGGAATCTAGTGGTCTCATTCCCTTTCCAAAGGAAGGCGCAAAGGAGAGAATCAATGGCTTTAGAGGTGAAAGAAGGGAGGAGGAAGATGCTCGACCAATAAAGGTAAGGGGATTGGAGGACATACTTGATGAGAACAAGGAGACCCGCATAGGAGAGGAGCTTGCCTTTCCAAAGGTGAAGTCTTTTTCTGATAAAATCAAGAATGGTTGAGTAGTAGTGGGGAGATAAGAGAGAGGGGATGAGGGGGAGACCCAGATATTTGGCGGGAAGGGTACCCGGGGCAAACCCAGAGATGGCAAGCAGGTGGGCTCGACGGGTGTCCGAGACTCCTGAAAGGAAGAGGTTGGATTTGAGGAGGTTAATCTTCAAGCCAGAGAGGGACTTGAATGCTCGAAGGGAGGTCATGATATTAGAAATGGAGACTGGATCAGCTTTGGAGAAGATCATGAGATCGTCTGCAAAAGCTAGGTGGGTAAGCATAAGGGCTTTGCACTTGGAGATGGGGGAGAAAAGGTGATGCTCCGTGGAGGATTGAATAGAGCGGGATAGGACTTCCATGGTCAGGCAAAAGAGGAACGGGGAGAGGGGACATCCCTGATGGATGCCAACCGTAGAGGAGAAGTACCTAGCGAGACTCCCATTGAGGAGGATAGAGAACTGGGGGTGGAAATGCAGGATTGGATCTAGCGAACAAAGGAGGGGGGAAGGACTTTTGAAGGAGGACAGAAGAGATGAAATCCCAACGGATCAAGTCAAACGCCTTATAGATGTCAATTTTCATAAGGGCCACAGGAGAATGGGATTTGCGATTGAAACCTCTGACGATGTCATGGCAAGGGATGATATTGTCCGAAATACTTCTACCAACAATGAAGGTAGACTGATTAGGACTGACAGAAGAGTCGATTACCTTTTGAATCCTATTGGCTAGGATCTTAGCAATAAACTTGTAAAGAAGATTGCAAATGGATATGGGTCTGAAGTCCGTCATGCTTTGCGCTCCGTCCTTTTTGGGGATTTGGCAAAGGAAGGAGTGGTTAATGCCAGAGATTTGGGAGGGGTTGAGGAAGAAGCTACGGATGGCAAAGATGAGGTCATCCCGAATGATGTGCCAACAAGTAGAGAAGAATCCCATACTAATACCATCAGGGCCCGGATCCTAGTTGGACTTGTGATGGAGAACAACAAAGAGGATCTCCTCGTCCGAGGGAATGGCTTGAAGGGATGGTAGAAGATGGTCAGGGATGAATTTGTTGAGGGAGTTGGGGGGAGGGTCGAGGAAGAGGTGGATGGAGGGTGGAAGAGATCATCAAAGTAGGAGACAACTTCGGCTTTGATGTCATTGGGGGAGGTGAGATCCAAACCAGAGTGAGAGGTAAGCTTAAGAATGGAGTTGGCATTGGTACAGGCTTTGAGGGAGCGGTGGAAGTAAGCCGTGTTAGAATCACTAAGCTCAAGCCACTTAATCCTGGATTTCTAGCGGAGGAAGGATTCTTCTTGAGCAAGGCAGGAGGAGAGATCTAGGGTTGCCAACTTTTCTTCTTGAGCAAGAGGGGTTGAGAGGGTCAAGACAAAGCCTGGACTGGATAAGCTTATCTTGGCAGAGAAGAACTTGATCAGAGATGTTACCAAAGGTGGCCAAGTTCCAAGCTTTGAGGGCCACTTTAACATTTTTGAGCTTTTTGGCAAAAGTAATGAGAGGGGAGGAGACAAGCGTGGGGGTGGCCCAGGTATCACTAACCAAGAGAAGGAAACCCTCATGGAAGGACCACATGTCAAAAAATTTGAAGGGTTTGGGGCCAAAGGGGATGTGTGGCTGGACGAAGAAGGAGATGGGGGAGTGATCGGAAATGCTAGGGAGATCGAAACTGGCGTGGGAGGCGGGGAAAGAATATTAACAAGGAGACGGTCAAGTTTACAAGCCACCCGGTCATGACCACTGCGACGATTATGCCAAGTGAATTTCGAATCGGACCATTTAAGGTCATCCATCTTAATATCGTTAATGCAATTATTGAAGGAATCCGAAGAGAGGGCATCGATGGGCATACCACCAAGCTTCTCATGGGACCTAACCACATTAAAATCCCCACCAATGCCAGGGGAGGGAGGAGTAGGTGGTGGAGAAAGAGAGGAGGTCAGACTACAAAGGGAGTCTATCAAGGGCCCGATTAAGAGCATCGATAGCGGAAAAGGAGAGGGTAGAGCCTGAGGGTTAGGAGAAGGAGAAATGGATGACTTGGGATGAAGAGGCAAGTAGGGAAATGTGAATGTGGAGAGCATTCCACAAGATCCAGATGCGAGCATTGAGGGAATAGGCATAATTGGAAATAAAGGCCCATGAGGGGGCAATAGAAGCAACAATACGAGGGGCGTTAGGTTCATGAACTCTGGTTTCAAGGAGGCAACAAATGACAACTTTGGAAGATTTGATACGAGAGTGGATGGAAGCTTGTTTGGCAGAGGAATTAAGGCCTCTGACATTCCAAATAGTCCAAGGCCAAGACTCAATAGAGCCGAGGGGCAGGTTTGGACGTAGTCCGGTGGGAGTACTCTCGTAGAGGGGAGGGCAAGGGGGTGGTGGTGAGCTTGGGTTTAGCGAGACCCGTAGAGCGATGGAGGGTAGACATGGTCTTTTTCTTGATGCCAACAATTAGGGTTTTGGATGGAACAGGGGGGTCGGATGGTGTAGGGTGGTAGGGGATGTTGTTGCCAAAAAAAAAGGTTCCCAGGAGGGGAGGGGTGGTGTAAGGTGGTAGGGGAAGTCTTAGCCAAACAAGCAAGGTTCCCAAGAGGGGAAATGTCAATATGGGAGGAGCCCAACTGATGTGTAATAGGATTCCCAATGGGGGAAACACAATCATGAACAGTAGTGACCTGCGGGTGGGGAGCACCCGAGTCATCAGTAGTGGACGCCTTCGAAGGGGAGATGCTTGGAGGTAGGGCCCAAAGGTGGTAGTAGCAGCATTTGGGGTAGAAATCATCGAAGGGGAGGTGTGACGGTCGGTGATGACGGCTTCTAAGGCGTGGTGAGGCGAGGGGGCACTTGAGAGGATTGCCAATGGAGGAACATGCAAGGTAGCAGGACCAATGGAGGTAACGTTGGAAGAGGCAATGATACCCCTAGTGGAAAAAGTCAAGGTAGCAGCAGGAGCATCAACCGGAGGAAGAGGAGGGTGAGAGCAGACGTAAGCAAGAGTAAGGGCAACAAAATTGCAGGCGATGGCGTGATTAACTTGCAGAGAATTCATTGGTGAATCGATGATGGCGCCTTCCAAGGCGGCAGAACAGACAGGCAGCGAGGCCGACGAGATAGGCCTAAGGAGCCTCGAACCAACGAGAGGGGCAGGGGGTTCGAAGGAGTGACACATGCGGTGGAATGGGGTGGTAGAGAGTAACTCTCGCAAGGGAGAAACGGGTGAAGAAGATGTCGGTTGAGAGTGGCGGGTAAGATCCAACAATGGTGGAGTTGGGTTTAGTATGGTTGAAGGAGTTGGAGGAGGGTTTGGGTAAGGGTTAGGGTCAGAAGAAGTCCTAAACGGGTGGGTCGGGACATATAAGTTAGTTGGATATAGGGGGTGGTCAATGGGGAATTGAGAGAATTTAGAAAGTTCGACTAGGATAAAAGGTTTGAGGGTAAAGAAGGGTGGTTCAAGGCTGGTTGGTTTAGAAGGGAGAGATAAAGAGAAGATTGTGGAATGTTCGTAGAAAATGACACAAAAGAGAGAGAGAGAGGTAGGGGAGGAGAGGAGGGAAGTCAGAGGTAGCTGGGACAGAAGGAAGGGTGGTAGGCTCAGGGTACGAGGTATCAGGAGAGGGGGAGGCGATAGGAGGGACAAAAGGTTAAGACAAAGTATCAGGCATCAGGGGTCCATCGGGGCAAGCAAGGACAAAGAATATGTTATTATCTAGTGGATCAACCAACAGACCAGCAGTAGCAAGTTCTTGGGTAGAGACGCCGGAAATGGCGACTGCAGGCGATAGCAGACGGCTACGATTCTTCCTGGAGCAGTTTCTCCGAGAGATAGGAGCCCGAAAATGGTTTCCAGGCTTAGATGCTTCCATGGATGAGCATGCAGCTACGATTTGGAGGTCCGTCGAGCATGGGATTTCTGAATTTTCCAGCAAGGATTCCGATATTGGTGGAATTATTGTGGTATTTTTTCTGCAAGTCACTATGGAGTGACCGAAACTTTTGCAAGATGCGCACATAGGGGGAATCCAGTCGTATTGTATTTCTTGTTCAAATGAATGATCGTCTCCTTCTAGAACAGTAACAATGGAGGGAAGGATGTCACACCCTACCTTAATTATGGCACAGGTATGCCGGCACTGGATACCTCACCGCATCCAGTCAGTCTGTTTTCCCCAGGACCCTACTCTAGGATTGTTCACAACACCACAATTAAACAACTAAAGATCAGAGTCACAACAAATATCATAAAATCAGATATAAAGTCCATTTCCATCCAGTGCATCTATGTGATACCATATGTACAATAAATCACGGTATCATATATTATTGTAATCCATATCTTACAATTATCCCATTATAACGAAATATTAACGCAAAAATATTTTCTTCCTGTGTCATGTCATCAACCTGGATCATCAAAAACTGATCACCACAATTACATATATGTACACAAAAGAATGGTCAGTTACATCTACTCAGAATTGCTGTCTTCCATAAACACAATCATCACACTCACACTCAGGTCCATGGCTGTAATCTTCATCCTGGATATATGCCAACTGATCCATGGCCATAATCTCATACTTTGTACTGGTAATCGGCATGTGACTGCTCTCATCATCTAAAGATCAAAGTAAAAAGGGGGTGAGCACTGGAAATGCTCTGTGAGGGGTGGGATAGGCAAACACACACAAACATATGATGCAATGCATGCTTTACTTAGAGAGATGATGCTCATGATTCCATTTATTTAACTATAGAGATCCCTAGTCCATTACTAAGTCTCATCTGCTAAGGGTATAGTGCTACGCTACGTAGGTTGCCTACCCTGTACATTGGGCTTCAGGAATACAAACTCGTTGCAGGCAAGAGCTAGCCAGTCCTGGTCAGAGCCTCAGTCCCTCGGCTAACCCCTAATTAGTAACCCCGTATAATATATATATATATCCACCAGGCATACAATACGTCGTATCCTGTCTCACATCCATCTCTGGTACAGTACGTTGTACCACACAAAGTGCACTGCTGATCAGGCAGTCACATAAGCTGGGATTAGTCCGCACCTACGGACAAGGGGTGTAGCACTTAGGGTAGTGATACCTAGCCTAGCATACTACATGATGCGCATCCGTTCATCCAATTCACACATACAAACATGGGCACCTGCATATGTCCCATCTTACCTATCTTACCTTTCACATTTCATGTCCATCAATTTCACCATAATAGAGATCATAAAGTAAAAGAATATGCACATCCACAAACAATTGATGCATGAACAACAATAAGAAACACTCTAAAAGAAAGGGTTCGGGGGCACCCACTCACTTTGGTTACTCTGAAACTGATAACTTCCCTTCTGGTACTGAACAAGCTCCCACAGTGCTATTTAAATTTCCTAAAACCAGAAATATATACATACATGGCATTAAAATCAATTTGAAATCCTTTATCCCTAATAGGGTCATCTATAATCTCCTCTATAAGTTCTATACGTCCTTTTTTAGTCTAACAAGTCCCAATTAAATTCTGGGAGCAAACTGGTCTCTGGAAGTCTAACCGGCTAGAGACTCTGGTACCAACTGGCCGGCCTGTGGTCTCCCACCGGTTGTCCTTTTTCTGCAGAATTCAACTGAAATCAAAGCCTATATTAGGCCCATACATATCTGTTTTAAGGCCCCATTCACATAATAGCAGTACATTACCTTGATTCAAGCCCTCTATTAGTCCATTCATCATTTCCATTTTTAATTTCTTAAATTATACATGTAATTTCAGCAGAAATTTCAGATTTTTCCCAAATTGAACCATGTTCTCAGTTTCTCACACAAAGTCATGAATTAAAGGTGGGATTTCAGCATCCAACCTCCAATTTGATGATCACTGATCAGTTCCCAAATTGAACATGCATGCATAGAATCCATCCCCAAATTTCCTTTGCATGTATCTCAAACCATAAAACAGTAAAATCAAGATGGGATTTCACCTTAATTTCACGTAATTGCTCTGTTTTAAGAAATTAAACAGGAACCTCAGTCTTCCAATCCCATTCGGCTATGATTAGTGAACAGACCCTTTTCAGATTTAATCTTTCTTTCCATATTCAGTAAAGAAGCAAAACTCCATGTTCATATGCCTTGCTGAATTTCAGATTTTCACATTCATCTCCCTATTTAGCCAAATCGGCCAACTCAAACCACCAATTTCATAAATTTTCTTTCCATTACATGTTCATACTAAGTTAAATTTCTTACTTGGTTGCAGAAATCTCCAATTGCTGCCTCAAGAAACTGATTTCTCTCTTGATTTCTCCTTCTTTCTTTTCTCTTTCTCCTCTTCTTTTCCTTCTTCTTTCTCCTTTCTTTCTCTTGCTGTACATGTGAGAAAACGAGTGTGCTAAGGGTCGGTGGAGCACTATTTATAGTCTTATCTCTCTTATATATATATTAAGGTTCAAGGTATCGGGTTTCGACCCTTGGGGAGACCAAAATTTCGGTCGAAACTTGGGAAATTTTCTTGGTTGAGTGGAAACTTTGGTTTCAACCCCCAAGATGTGTTTTTTTTTTTTTTTGCTGATTTTTTGTGTACGCAAGACATTTCTAACACATTCACATAATTAGTTTCATGGAAAAAACAACTAAAGTTATACTTGTGGGGTGAACCAAAGTTTGGTAATGTACATTGGGTCGTTGACTGAAAGTCTGAAACTATACTACATAAGTACATACTCTACATTATATGTAGTCTACAATCTACATAAGTACATAATATATAATGCAAAGGATCCAAAATAAATAATAATATTATATAATTGTGAGTTATCTCTCAACACTCAACACTTAACACTCAACTCTTAAAAGTCAATTCCAAGTAGAGTGTCTTGGCAGTTCTAGTCCACAAGCTGCATACTATTGCAGATGTCCTAGCCGCTCTTTTGAATGCACCACATATGAGTCCCATGACATGTTTTGGGCCCAATTGTTTTGGTACTTCATCACTGCCCATCTTTAAGATGCATCATCAACATTAGCTAGGTATCCCAGCCTAGGGAATGGCTCAATCATAGTGACAAGATGCTGATGTGGCACACAAGGTTGGATGGATACCCAAAGATACTGTCGACAAAAGATGACCCACTACCTAAACTACCCTCCTGTCCAAATGAAGTAGAAGATCCACCATACTATCCATACCCACCTCTATATCCAATGTACCGGTTGTTTCGAAGGATGGCATACAAGGTTTGCAGAAGATGAGATTTACCTTTTTTGTCCCAGCTCCCTTCCTTAGGTAGATTTGCTATGAATGTGCAACATCCAAGCTTAAAATGAAGATTAGATGGCGCAAGGGTAAAATTCGGAGTGTTTCCCAAGTTTCCCACTTTATAGAGAAGAAATAGGGGGAGAGGGTAAATTTTGATATAAGAAGGCTTGGCTTCCCATTTAAGAAGGTTTTATAACGGTTGACCCATTGATCCACTTGAAAATTCACAAATTTCGAGGAAAATTCTCACATTTCGACCGAAATGTGAGAATTTTGGTCGATACTGGTCGAAACAAGTGACTTTTAAAAGTTACATGGTATTTGGTATCGGAGTCCTGGGATACCGTCGAAATGTGGGAAATTTCGACGGTATCGGTGGAAACCTTGAATTATGCCTTTGTCCAGAGTTTGGTGATACCTAGTATTTTAGTACTTATGCATATTTAATTTTACATACTTTAACTTTGATTCATATACCTCTTATGTATATTATGTATATTATTATTTTATTTATTTTATCATAAAAGGCTCAAAGAAAGTAGGCCCTCATGCTAAATTATAAGTGTGGGACCCACAATAGTCAAAGATGACTATTCTGCCCAACTAACGGGCCAGCTTGTCTTGCCCAGGGCTCTCTAGCCGGTTGAGCTAGATTTGTTCCCCCCTTGGGTCTTCTGCTTTCCCTATCATTTCTAACCCCTTTTAAAGGTTAATAATTACCTGTTGGCCCACTTTTCTTGCTGACTCTTCCAACATTGTTGGAAGAAGGCACAGGTACATGTTGGATCATTCTTCCCTTCTTGGCATTCTACTGGTGCCAGCCATGTTAATGTTGACCTTTCCTGCCTGGTACTCTTGCCTGTTCACAGTTAATCTAAAGAGGTGAGATTAGGGTGTTACAAATGATCCCTTCAGCCGAGACCTCAATGCAAATGCGGGCGGAGGAGAGTCGATCCATGGTTTTTGTTCTTATGTCTGAGTAAAGAGGCTTACCGATGATGGACCCAACTATGCTCAATCCCTTAACACACCAAAAGTGGACGGGTAGGTTGGGAAGGGATACCCAGAGGGGGATGGTCTTAGGTTCAGAGCTATGGAGGGAGGTACGAGCATCCTATTGCCGCAAGAACATGGGTTTCTTGCCCACGAACCAGGGGCCTCCATCTAAAGCTACGGATTTGTCTTCGGAGGACGAGAAATTGAAAACAAAGATACTGTTATCGAGCATGTAGACAAATAGAGGGCACAAGGGCCTCCATTACTTAAGAACAGAGGTTTTGACAACCGCAAACGGTGGTCAGCTCCCTAAGAAGGAACCAACAACACAGAGTTGCTATTTGCTGATTTCAGAGTCATGAAGCCCAGGGGGCAGAGGCCAGCAGGGATAGAGTTCAGGGAGGAGGGGGGTGGTAGTGGAGAGTGTCCAGAGGTGGTTGGCTGAGAGAGGGAGGGAGAGGGAGAAGAGGATACAACAAAAGACCAAGGGCAGTTTTCGGTAGGAGGGAAGGGACAGCAGAGGAGGGCGGTGCAGGCTGGTTAGGAGCTCCGTCAGCTGAAGCTGCCAGAGGGGAGGGGGAGAGCATGGGATCAGGTCATCGTCGAGGAGGGTCAGCGTCGGGGGAGGTAAAGTTTTTCGCTGCTAGGCCATTTTTCTCTCTAACAAAAGTGAAAATCAAGTTGTCCCCTTACAACATTAATTGGTAGACTTTAACATTCCCCCTCAAGCTAGCGGATACAGATCACCCAAACTCAGCTTTAAACCACTTTTCCGGAAGGTAGGCCTAGATGGAGGCTTGGTAAACATGTCCCCAAGTTGATTAGTAGGAAACAAAAGGTGTAACGATTAACTTCTTCATGACAACATGCCGTACAATATGACAATCAACCTTGATGTGCTTCATCCTCATGGAACATAGGGTTGCTGGTGATGTAAATGGCAGCTTGGTTATCACAATACATCTTCCTAGGATGGGGAAGGAGAGAACACAACCGCATTAACTTAGTAGCGGTGTAGGCCTTGGCACTATACTTAGCTTCAACATTATATCTAGCCGCAATGGTCTACTTCTTGCTACTCCATGACTAGATTACCAACAACAAACGTGCAAAATCTTATAGTAGAATATCCTGCTAGAGCAATATTCTGATGAGGCCAATAAATGAGCCCCTTTCCTGCAGCCCCCTTTAGATACCTCAAAATCCAGCAAGCTGCCTCCCAGTGGATCTTTTTAGGTGATGCAGATAGGTGCTGGGTTAATTAGGGACTTAATATAATTTGTGTCCTTTTATTTTAATTATTTCCCTTATTTAGAGTCGAAACAAGTAGGATTGCATCATCCAAAGTCTGTTTCAGTTTGAGTCTAAGATAGAGTCAAAGTCTATTTCAGTTTCAAGATAGGATTAGGTTTAGGAGTTGCTTTCCCTTTAAATACTTGGCTGTACCCAACGATTGATGTTGAATTCTGAAATTGAATGAATAGTTTTGAGTTGATACCTGGCTGCCAAGAGCTGCGAATCCTTCTCCCTCTCTTTTGATCTTCCCCCTACCTCGTCTCAGATTGTTAAATCCCTTCAGAGTTATAGGCTCCAACGTGATACCGGCTAGCCCCCCCCCCCTGCAAACCCCCCTAACTTTTGTAATATTACAACTCACCATATTTGAGTGAAATGCCCAAAGTACCCTTTGTCGACCTCCATTCTAGTCAATAGGCTCTTATGCATGCTACTACCAAATTACCATTTCAAGGTACCCTTAAATATTTTTTTTTCCTGTAAATTACCTATTTTACGCTCATATAGTTAACAAATTTACAGCTTGGGTATTATAGTCTCTCCCCCTTCCTCTTCTCTCTAGCTCTTGAAGTTCTTTCCAGATCCATCCAGTCCTCCACTGACCTTCTCCTGATCTCCCCCCTCCCCAAACGTAAATCTCTCAATCTCACCCATTTAGCCTTTGCAGATGATCTCATATTCTCATGATTTTCTCCAAAGCTGATTCACTCTCCATTCAGTCCATCCTCTCATCTTTTTGAAGATCTCTTAGTGCTCCGCATCAACCTTCTCAATTCTCATCTCTTCCTTGCTGGGGTGTTTGAGGCTAAAAAAGCATCTCTCTTAGATCTCTCAAGTTTCTCCCTTGGATTCCTTCCTGTCAAAATACATTGGCCTTCCACTTATCTCAGCTTGGCTAACTTTTTACCACTACTCTCTTATGATTGATCTTATTCATAAGCAGCTCCAACTCTGAAAGGAAAACTTCTTTCTAATGTGGGTTGTCTAGAGCTCATCCAATCCATCCTCCAAACTTGCTACATCTATTGGTCGGGGATCTTCAAAATCCCCAAGTCTACCATCATTGAGACCGTCATGTGTTCCTTCCTTTTGAAAGGCATTGACTCTTTTAGGTTCCTTCCTTCATCCAATGAAACGGTTTATCTCCCTAAGAGTAAAGGGGGGCTTAGCTTGTGTCAAATAAAAAATGTTAACTCCGCTAGCATCCTCGAACTCATTTGAAAGCTGGCTTCAAATTACAAAAACATTTGGGTCATTAGTTTTTTTTTTTGGATGAATAAATATATGTAAACCCAAGAGAGAAAATATACAAGGGGGAAGAGAGGGGGGGAGAGGCACTAGGCCAACCAAGGGAATAAAACCCAATAAAAAATGGGGGGCTACAGCTAATGGGAACAATCCCCCAGGAGGGAGGGAGAATGGAAGAAGGGAGATTCCAGGAAGCAACAATAAGCCTGTTCCTTGGAGAGTCAGAGATCGAGCGGTGTGGGAGTAGCAATTTTGATAGTGATCTCGAAGAGGATGGCTAATGTAAGGTTAGAATCACAAGTGATCCTAATTCCAGGCAAGATCTCAAATCTGGCTGAATAGGGAGAAATTGAGAACTCACAAACTGTGGCTCAGATGGAGCTGAAACTTGCAGTCGATGAAGGTCCTATATAGGTTAATCTACAATCCCTCAAAAGATGAGACAATTCCGATTGTTGAATTGAGAGAGAAGTTGCTGGCATGAATTAGGAAACTTTCTGGAGTTCTGCAGTAACAACAGCTACAAGTCTTCAACTGGTCTTTGGATGGAACTTCTGAACTTCAACAAGATTGATCACTCACTCTCTCACAGCAAGCAAATAAAAGAAAAAGAAAAAGAAAAAGAAAAAGAAAAGAAAGAGAATTTGATGGAGGGGTTGAGAAGGGGGAAGAAGAACTAGTGAATGGGCATCTCACCCCTTAGGTTTTGTGCATCTCGCCCTATCAGGTAATAGCTATCTCAGCCATGAGTAAACACTCAAATTTATAAACTTCAATCATTTTTTTCCATTATGATCAATGGGCTTTAAATAGCCTTACAAAACTTGGACACAAAGAAATAACAGAAAAAGGAAACTAATGGACTGAAATAAGACTTTCTAATTGGTGTATAACTTGCTAACCAAGCTTATCAAAATTAGAAAGCAAGTGAACATAAATAGGAAACTAGCTTAAATCACAAAAATAGAAACTTCTTTGACAAACAAAATAGGAAACAAACTAGCTCACTAAGAAAATAGAAACTAACTAAAGTAAACTAAATAAGAAACTAAAAAATAAATACTAATATCTAATATCCTAACAAGTGCTGGCAACATCTTTACCAAGCCAGCTATCAATATTGGACCCCAAGGCACTGTTCACGGGAACAGTACCTACGTGAACAGTAACAACAGGTTGGTTGATCCGATTAGAGAAAAATAAGGCTGGTTCGATGTGAAACTGAACCAGATCTGAACCAGAATTGGACCGGCATTGAATTCTCCTTTTGACAACTCGATCTACATCAACTTTCCCCCTCTTAAAAAAAAATCGTCCTCGAATTTTGTATAGCGTAAGGAAGAAACCCACATGGTGTATGTCCATCAACAACCCATAGAAAAATTCAGGCAGCTCCTTGATCATATGGATGTAGTCGTATAGGAACGGTTGATGCTCTTTAAGGTACTTCAAGAGGATGATGAACTCCATATGTTCCACTTCAATGTCTACGGAGTTGTCCATGGGGTCATCTTCTAGCACATTCTCTACATGCTCTTCTTCAAACATAGGCTCTTCGAGTCCCTTGTCCTTGTCGTCACAGTCTCTTCAACGATGTCGTCAACGATTACTTTAATCTCATTCCCTTTAGGATCTTCCTCTTGGCTGTTCAGAAGCATTACAGTTGTTGGAATTTCTTCAATACTAACCTCAACTTTTGACTCTGGTTCATTGGTTGGAGGTGCCTTCTCTTGTTGCTCCTTTGAAATGCGTTGCACAATAGAGGCCGATAATTCCTTCATGCTTTTGTCAACTGTTGGTGGCTTTTGGAAATTTGGTGGGAGGAAGTACAGTCTTAGTACATGCTTAGATAAGTACATGCCTGCCAACTCATACTCCATCTCCTCTCAAGTTCTAGGCTCACATTCTTGAGCTTGAAGTCGCCTCTCATGGACTCTCCATTTGATTCGATCATAATCACTCATTTGGAAGCAAGCATATTGAAGTTGTTGTGTCTCTGTCAGGTTGTAGGAATCAAAGTAGATCTTCAATATGCTTGCTCCCAAATCCTTCCTCATCCACCGCCTTATCCCTGTCAATCCTTCTTGCTGTCCTTACCCCTTGGGTGTAGAAGACATTCCCCACCTTTTCTTCTCCTGCCCCTTCTCCTCCCTTGTTTGGAAAACTATCCTTTCCAAATGTTGGCCGACTTCAAGATCTATTCTCCCATTTGTCAGGGAATGTATTTGGATTGACATGACATTCTCGAGCCCTTCCATTTGTGACACCGTTGGTAAATTGGATTTTTGTGCAACTATTAACCATCTTTGGATGGAACATAACATTCGTAGATGGACCTGTTAGAATATTTGTATTAGGGGTACATTAGGAACTATGTTATGTTAAGTTGTCCTTCTATGTAATTTCTTTATTTCCTTTATTTCTCTTTTACCTCCCTTAGGGAGGGATATGTAATTCCCAAAAACATTATTTGAATCTAATATGGGTGAGATGAGCAAAGGAGCTCATTCATGTTTCTCTCTCATTTTCTTCTCTTCTCCCTACGTCTCTCTCTCATCTTCCTTACTCTCTTCTCTCTTCTTCCTTCATCTCTAACCCTAATCCTTATTTCTAACTTGGTATCAGAGTCATTGTACAAGGTTTGAGAGTCGATTAAGTCCTCTTGTTCTTGAGTCTCTCTTGGAACCCTAGAAAAAGAAAAATGTAACACCCCAAAATCTCACCTCTTTACATTGACTATGAACAAGCAAGAGTAACAGGCTAGAGAGGTCAATACTAGCTTGGTTGGCAGCAATGGAGTGCCAGGAAGGAAAGAATGACCAAACATGTACTTGTGCCTTCTGCCAACAGTGTTGGATAAAACACCAAGAAAAGTGGGCCAACAGGTACTTATTAACCTTTCACAAGGATTAGTAATAAAAAGGGACTAAACAGACTCTAAAAGAGCAAATTTGGCTCAACAAGCTGGAGAGTTCTGGAAATGATAGGCTGGCCTGTTGACTAGACAGAATGGTCAGGTTTGACCGAATGGGTCCCATTCTTAGAGTCTTGACATGTGGACCTATTTTTATGGGTCTAATGTGACTAAAAAGGATGAATAATAAAATAATGGATTTAAAAATTATAAAGAAAGATGGGTACCTATAAGTATTAATAATATAGTAATTGTTAGAGATGTGCCCACACTCCTGTAGTTGGTTTTGATAATAACAAACATATGAAGGTATTTCACAATTTGCCTTCAAGTATTGTTTTGTAGAGACTTCATATCAGAGATCGAATTTAATGAATGAAATAAAGAAATGAAGATTGAAGTCATCAAATGAAGTGCATCAACAATTTGGATCAATGCTTAAAGAAGGTATTAGAAGAATTCAAGCTTCAAGATGTCAAGCTCAAAGACATGGAATTGCAATAAAGAAGAATGGAAGAAGAAGTGCCAAGACTAGAAATCAAGAAAAATACTTTAAGGTTCAAGTGGAGAAGAAGACCTCTAGGATAGAATGGTTGTTTATATGTAATTTGTAAACTTACATATATACGTGCACGCACTTCATGCATTGCATAACATCATGTTAGAATGACCTTAGGACATACCTTGACCAAGTCTGAAAGTCCCTAAGTGGTTAGAAACATATTAGGAAAAATATGTTCCAGTGAAATTATGTGAAAACCATAATGACCTGACTCAAGGTCATTTTGGGTAACCTTATAGTTGGTATCAAGATATGAACCCCTCATGGAAGTTGTAGGAAATCGAGTCACGATTCCAACGCAATTGATTTCAGGTCAATCCTAGGTCGGGTAAAAAAGTTATGGTCAAAACACTGATGATTGGTTAGTATAAACAGAGACCAAGCGGCAACTGCCGGATCGAAGTGGCAATTGCCGCTTGATCTCTGTGATCTGTTTTCTATCAGAGAATGGCAACAGAGACCATCCGGAAACTTTCGGATGGAACCGGCAACTATCGGATTTAACCGGCAATTGAACCGGCTTGCCGGATCAATTTTGGATCGAATGAATTCCCCCCATGGCTATATTCTAAGTCTAATGGCTACTTTTGTTCAAATGGACTTGGAAGCGGCAACTGCCGGTTGAGAAAATTTCTATCCGTTAGACACAATTTCAAACTCCTCTCTTATCCCACTCAGTCTATAAATAGCCCACATTAATGAACAACAAAAGAACATTGATTACTACATATCCAAGTGCATTTATTGGGCATTAGAGTGAAGAGAAGGAAGTTATATGGTTAAGTTCTAGCCTTGTATTTGAGCATATCTTCAAAGAAGAACTCAACTCTCTCTACACAAGTCTTCTCCATTATTTAGCATTCTACAAGCATTGAGAAGACAACAAGGTGCATTCTTATATATCATTACATTTCATACATGCACCGCACGAGGTAACTCTAAACTTCTATTCCACTTTATCTCTATTTTACACTTGTCTAGACTGTACTTAGGCTAGTGTAGGGTACTCTTGTCGTAATAAGATTATAAAGGTGCTTCTCTACCTGTAAAGGAGATTTTAAAGTGCTTCTCTACCTGTAAAAGAGATTGTAAGGTGCCTCTCTACCTTAAAGTAGATTGTAAGGTGTCTCTCTACTTGTAAAGGGGATTGTACGGATACTCTTATCCTTAAAAGATTGTAAAGGTTTTCCTCCCTACCTACTGTACGGAAAGGGAAGAGCTAGTGGAATACCTTACAAATGAAACTTGTAGGGAGTGGAGTAGACTCGGATTGAGTCGAACCACTATAAACCTTGGTGTTGTGTGATTGTGTCTATTTTATTATTCTGCAGTTTTTAATTTACAATCACATTTGGGAACCATTAATCGAAAAGGTTTAAATTCACTAGCATAACCTATTCACCCCCCCTCTAGGTTATCTTTCAGTAATGTTGGTCATATGGTACTATATACGCACATATATATATTATAAGGTAGTGGGTATATTAAAATAAGTTAAATAAAGAAATTATGAAAATTAGAAGTTGTAATTTAATATGGGTATATAATGTATAAATCTGAAATTAGAAATCATACAGTATAAGTATTAAGGGTTTACTTGTACATATGTTATAACATATTATATAATATATTAGTTAGTGGGTCACTAAGGGGTTATGATAGTGGGCCACTGAGGGAGTTTGTGGGGCTATAAATTGCCTCCACCGACCATAATAGGCTCATTTATCATCTTCACAAGTTTTGGACAGCAAGAAGAAGAAAGAAGAGAGAAGAAGAAGAAGAAGAGAAGAGAAGAAGAGAAGAAGAGAAGGGAAGAGAAGGAAGTTCGGCTGGAGATTTCAGTCCTTAGGTCTTTGATAGAGGGTTCAGCTGCAAGGTAAGTTCATCTCTTACTCATGCTAATCTATAATAGTAAGTAATTTCAGAAAATGAAAAGGGTATAAACCGATTCTGTCTATGGGAAGAAAGTTCTAAAATTTCAGCAAGATCTTTGCCATTTGGAGTCTAAATTCTTGGATTCTTGAGGGATTGATGAAATGCATGAAGAGTGTATGAAAGAATTTCATAATTGGAGCCAAGACCATGGCCGATTGGAGACTATGATATGAGAATCCTTACTAAGCTCTTAAAACAGTAAAATCACATGAGAAAGAAATGAAATTTTAGTTCCATGTTACTGTTCTAAGGACTAAGAACACATGCAAGGAGAAATTGATGGAAGATTCATGCATCCATTCTCTAATTGAGGTGTGATCATCAAATTTAAGGACTTGGATACTGAAATCCCATTTTAATTTTACTGTTTAAGGGTTTTAAGACATGGATTTTTACTATTAATGATTCCAATGGTGCATGCAAATGATTGAAGTTTGATCCTTCACATGTAAAAGTAAGATTGATGATGAAATCTAAGCATGCAACCTTAGATTAGAGGTTAATTTTGATAATTTGATTTTATGTCACATATGTGGATGAAATCATGTGAATCTGAGGTTTGATTCTGAAATTCTCTGCTGAAATGGGTAATTGTAATTAGTCAAATGAAAATAAATTAATAGTGGACTCAGAAAATAGTGAAATTGAGGTGATACCTTCACTGGTGTGAGCTTACGGCATAGAAACAGGTGACTGATGGCCAAAACAGAGGTGATAATCAACAGAGAGGGTGGCAGAATTGATTTCTGCAGAAATTTGGTCAACCGGCGGGAGACCACAGGCCGGTTGGTTGGACCAAATCTCTCCAGTTGGTTGGGATTCCAGAGGCTATATTGGCCTGAGTGTTTGACAGTAATACATATGGTTAAAAATGAACCTATAGGGCCTATTAGGGGGAATTTAGATATTACTATTGAGGGTGAATAAAATTAATTTGATTTTTAATACTTGTATGTAATTTTTGATTTCTAGGAATTTCAAATAACTGTGAGAGAGCTTGTTCTGCACAAGGAGGAGAGATAATTGGTTCTGATTTTCATTGTGAGTGGGTGCCCCTCTATCTTACTTCTTTTGGTGTGTTTATTACTGTTATACATGCATAACTTCTTGTGTTTGTGCACATGCATTTATTTTCTATATTTGCATTTACTTCTACGCACGTGGTATGATGAAAATGATGGTGATGGAAATATGGAAGGTAAGGTAAATGAGATGGGTCACGAGCAGGTGCCCATGTATGCATGTGTGATATGGATGAATTGATTGTACATCATCTAGTATGCTGGCCAGGTATCACAACCCTAAGAGCTACACCCCTTATCCGTAGGGGGTTAAATACGGACTAATCCCGACATATGTGGCTGCCTGATCAGCAGTGCACTTGGTGATGTGATGTGTGATATCAATTGTTGATTTGGATAGGATACGACGTATTGTATGCCTAGTGATTATTTTTATATGGGATTACCATCTAGGGGTTAGTCGGGGGATCGAGGCTCTGACCGGGACCGGCTGGCTCTTGCCTGCAACGAGCTTGTATACCTGAGGCCCAATGTACAGGGTAGGGTATGCCACCTATGTTGCGTAGCACTATACCCATAGGTGATGAGACTTAGTAATGGACTAGGGAATTTGAATAGTTAAATAAATGGACTCATGAGCATCATTCTTATGTGTGGAGCATGCATTGCATATGGATGCGTGTGTTTGCTCTACCCCATCCCTCACTGAGCATTACCAATGCTCACCCCCCTTTCCTTTGATCTATAGATGAGGAGAGCAGTCATCTATAGAATTCTAGTTCTGAGCATGATGCTATGGCTATGGATCAGTTGGCTTGTATACAGGATTTTGATGATTTCAGTCATGGACCTGCATGCGAGAGCGACTATTGTGTTTATAGTGGACAGTGTTTATGAGATCTGATGTTTACAATCATTCTTTTGTGTACATATGGATGGTCATAGAAATCAGTTTTTGGTGGTTCAGACTACAAGTGGGAGACTTGTTATGTTTGACAGGTGGGAGATACATTTTGTGTAATTAACAGATGGGAGAGAGAAGTTAATGATATGACAGGTGGGAGATTCTTTTGTGTATATATTTGGATATATGGATTACTGTATATAACATTTTGGATCATTGTGAATCTAATATCAAGTATCACTTAGATGCATTGGGTGAATATTAACTTTATTTGATTTTAATTATTCGCTGCAAAATTATGTTGATTCCGATTATGTGTCACATGAGGGATGTGGTGTTGTGGACTCTCCTAGAGTTGGATCCTGGGATAAGTAGGCTGATTGGGTACGGTAAGGTATTCAGTGCCAGCATGCCTTTACCATATGAAGGTGTGGCAAGGTAGATGGCATGACAAGAAAGGGGTCCATTGGAGGCTATACTATGTAAGAAGAGTATACAAGGTGTCCTAATGGCGTTTTAGAAACAAGTTAAAGACATTTGGGGGAAGATTTGAGGGCTACATGGATTGATTGAAGCTCACACAAAGAAGAAGGGCTCTTCCAAAGCTTTACCGCTAGCCATTGCTTCCAGCTCCTCTTTCTCCTCCGACAGTGGTTGAGGATGTGACCTAGCTGGACAGAATGGCCCAAGGGTCTTGTATTACCCCTCCAAGCCTCATTTGTTGTGTAGTTGTGTTGGGGGAACATAACTCCATTTTCTGCCTGCTGCTAGGTATCATCGTTTTTTCTGGTTTGGCTTTTTTTTGTCAGAAATAGCTGGTAGTGGATTCTTTGGTTCCATTTGATGGATGTGTTATTTTCTATGATGATTGTATATACTTTTGGATGAAGCCCCATAGTTGTAAGTGGCCTCTTTTGTTTTTCCATCAAATTTCCATGGTTTACTAGTCGCTGACTCGCTGTAACTTTTTTTTAGGTTCTAAGAAAACAATATTTGGGACTTGTGTATCCCCTCTTGGTGTGGATCTCCATTGGTGTTGTTTGAGGAGTATCCTTACATTATGTCTGATCTCACGAAATCTCTTGAAGCTACATTGGGTGGGTTGAGTAGTATTAACCCCAGTTCGATTGTCTTTAACAATCCTAACACCCAGATTTCTCTTGTGAAGTTGGATAGTATCAACTACTTGGATTGGTCACACTCTGTGAAGCTGTCCCTGTGGAGTAGAGGGAAGCTAGGATATATTACTGGGGCTATCAAGGTTCCCATTGTCGCAGATCCAAGGTACCAGAAACGGGAGACTACAAACTGTACTGTTATGACTTGGCTTCTCTTCTCCATGAAACCTGAGATAGGTAGGAAATACATAAGGAAGGAAACTCCAAGGATATTTGGGATAGTGTCTCTAGAACCTATAACAGGGTAGGTGACTCTGTGAAGGTCTACCAACTTCTTCAGCAGGCTCTCTCCATAAAGCAGGGGACTAAGTCCATTTCTGACTACTATAATACTATTATAGGATTCTGGGAGGAGTATAATCATTACTGAGATCTTCATTTGACCAATCCTGATGATGAAGCCAAAGTCTATAGATCTCTTGAAAAAGAGCGGGTTCTGATTCTTCTAGGTGGGCTGAATTCAGAATATGAGTAGATCCGGATACAGATTTTGGGCCGGTCACCCTTACCTACACTTGATGAGATGTGTAGCTACCTCCTGAGTGAGGAAACCAGGAGAGTTGCTATAGATTCTACACTTCACTTGAGCGCTCTGCCCTTTCCTCCACTACTCAGAGAATGGCGTGGAGGCAGCCGAGGTCAAGGGCCATCCCGTGGAGATGATAGGGATAGACGACATTGTGACCATTGTGGGAAACCTGGTGATGCAGCAGCGCTCCGATGGATCGATCCAAGCCTGCTCTAGAACCCAGCCAAGACCCAGATCCAATTTGGGTTCCATGTTACTAATTTGGATTCAAGATTAATAGAATATTCTAGGATTTTATTTTATTTTGAGAATATTTGTTATCTTTTATTTTAGGTTATTTTGGGGTAGCTATTACGTAAGTAGAAATTTTCAATTTTAGTTTTATTGTGTTTCTATTTTATTAGACTTTAACTTAGGAAGCAATTAGGATTCTCTATTTCATTCTTAAGAGTTTTTATTTTGATTTAATATAAGTAAGGCATGTTACCCAAGGAATGAAGTTAGTTGATTAATAAAGAAATAAGTGATTGTGAAACATCCCCCCCATGTGTGGCTGTCTTCTCCCCCACCTTCTTCTTCTTCTTTTTCTTCCTCGCAACCTCTCTTCCCCCCTCTCTCTTATTCTCTCCTATCCTACGAAACTCCTTCCCCCTTCTCTCTCTTATCTCTGCGTTAACTCCCCCTGCCCCCTTCTCTTTCTTCAACCTCTCCCTTCTTCTTTCTTCTTTTCTGTTCTGTATTTTCTGTTTCTTTGAGAATTATTACAGGTCTATTTGAAGTTCAGAAGATCAGCCATCAAGCAGCCTTGAAGAACAGCCAAGAGAGGAAATCGACATCAGCTTTTAGGGTTTGAGGAGTTCGACCTCTAGATCTCACAAACCTGAATTCTAAATCTCTAAGCCCTTTTGAGGACTCATCCTACCACACAAAAAGTGACATTCGACCTGCTGCTTGGGGCCATTGAAGGTCTGTTGAAGATGTTGCTGAAAATCTCCCTAAGATTCTATTTTGGGATCCAGGTTAACCCTCACTATATCTCATCAACCTGCAGCCTGATTCAAGAGCCCTTTTAAGGGTTGTTTAAGAGGCCCAAGAAGAGGACGCAACCAGCCTTTGGGCCTCATCCATGGTCTGGTCTGTGAGATATTGAAAATCTCCAGTTTAGTCTTAATCTTGCCCTAGAGCCAGCGCCTCTGGTTCCTGTCCAGAGGTTGAAGACAACCTCACAATCGTGAGGGATTCAACCCTTTGTTATTCTTCTTCCCAATTTTACCCTTCTCTTCCTCCATAATCCACTTTAAGCCCCATACAAGTCCCCTTCCTAGTTTACCCTTGAACTATAATCTAAATTCCCCATTGTGTCCTCCCTCCTTAACCGACCCATTCAAGCTTAGAAACTTCTGGGTATTTACAAAAAGTGCCCTTCCACCTTATGAACTTGTTTGCCACCCAATCTTAGATCTGAATCAATTAAGTTATTAAGTGTGCCCTCATCCAATCGGGATGGTTGTGGGCCCCTCATTACCTGGCCACACTCGAGAGAGGTGTTGGGTCCTTCATGGTCGTCCTAGTACACGTGGTGGATCTACTGGTGCCCGTAGAGGAGGGGCTACAGCCCGTGCTACTATAACAGAGACTGATACTAGAGGCCCCATATAGATAGATACTAGCTCCTTCTCTAGGGATGACATGTCTCAGCTTGATAACCCGTCTATCTCACAGGATGCCTCAGCTTCTGCAATGCATGTCACCACCTCTGCACCTTCCACAACTCCGACGTGGGTCATCGACTCTGGTGCCATTGACCACATGACTGGTAAGTCCAGATAGCTGATGGTACTTTCTCCACCTCTGGTAAAGGCAGTATTCTCATTACCTCTTCAATTTCACTTGCTTCAATTCTTCATGTCCCTAACCTTACCTTGAACCTATTGTCTGTGAGCACTTTAACTAAAACCTTGAATTGTTGTATCACATTTTTTCCTTCTCATTGCCTTTTTCAGGATTAGGGGATGAAGAGGATTATTGGCATTGGACGTGAGGGCGGCCTATACTATCTTGAACCGCAGTTACCTTTTTTTCCTACACCACAATCCTATGCATGTGGCCATAGTGATGCTAGCTCTATAGACTCTGTGATGCTTTGGCATCAGTGCTTGGGACATCCATCTTTTGTTATTATGAGGAAACAGTTACCTCATTTGTTTACACTTTTTTCTTCTACTCATGTATTTCATTGTGAACCATGTACTTTTGCTAAACATTGTCATTCATGTTATCCCTATCATGGTAAGGGATCTGTTGTTCCTTTTTATATTGTGCATACTGATGTTTGGGGACTTTGTCCCACTATCTTCCTGTTTGGCCATCGATATTTTGTTTCTTTTGTGAATGACTTTTCTCGTTGTACTTAGACCATTCTTATGAAGCATAAGAATGATGTTTATGATGCCTTCAAAAACTTCTATCAAATGGTCCATACCTAGTTTGAAACCAGGATCAAAATTGTCTAGTCTGATAAAGGGGGGAGTATATATATGGTGGTCTACAAGACTTTTTTACTGACAATGGTATTATCCATCAGCTTGCTTGTGTTGATACACCCAATAGAATGGGGTAGCTGAGAGGAAAAATCGTCATTTGTTAGAAGTTGGTAGAAGTCTTTTATTTGGTATGCATGTTCCTAAAACTTTTTGGTCTGAAGCTATTCTTGCTGCGGATTTCCTCATCAATCGCATGCCTACCAAAATTCTTGGGTCTCAAAACCCAATTACACTCTTATCTCCTCAATCTTCTGCTTTCACTCTCTCCCAAAGTGTTTGGTTGTGTTTGTTATGTGCATGTTAACAAATCCTCCCGCAGTAAACTTGATCCCAAGGCTCTAAAATGTCTCTTCCTTGGGTATTCTTCCACCACCAAAGGCTACAAGTGTTATCACCCTTCATCTCGCAGGCAATTTCTTTCCAAAGATGTCACCTTTCTTGAGTCTGTCCTTTACTTTGCACCTCATTAGCATTCTCTTCAGGGGGAGAATGGAAATAAAAGTGAAAAGGCTACTGATGTCATTCCATTTCTTACCTCATTAACTCTTACTCCTTTTTCCTTTTATTAAGATATGTACCACGATATGGGGAATGTAGAAACGCAACCCTAAAAAGATGCAGAAGATAATGGAAAAACAGAACAAACAATGCTCAGAGATTTACGAGGTTCGGCAAGGTTGCCTACTTCCTCGGTGAGATGAGATTCTGCTTTACTATCAATAGAGAATAGGGTTACAGCGCTCGTCCTCACACCTCTCAGTATTGCTTGCATTACAGAGAAAGAAACCCTCGTTACAAATATATAGCGAAAAACCCTAATCCGGAAAGTACACAACTACCTTCAAATAAAAAATTCGAGTGGGGGGCTGCACCCCCTACACCCCTGCTATGCAGTGGGGCCTCTTGCCCCCCTTGCAACCCCCACGGCCCGCTAACCGGTTAGCGGGACTGCTGTCCTGCCTGTCGAGGTGCTGCACCAGTACTTCCTGGATTAAACTATGACAAAGGATTAAAGTATCAGTATCGGTCGCCATATCGGTCGGCCAAAATTAAGATACGTATCGGAGGGTATCATATCGTATCGGAGATACACTAAGATACGCTAAAGATACACATAAATAGATAGGAAACATTTTTTTAAATACTTTTGCATAAAGAATTTGTTAAAAAAAGTTATTGATAACATGTATTATGCATAAACACTAAATTGAGGGTATTGCACTAAGAATTCAAGGTTTGTAGTTGTCCCATAAATGTAAAATCCTTATTCTCAACCTTGATTTCCACTTTAGTTGGAGAAAAATATGGCTGGTGGCAAATTTGGAACAAAAACCCCTAAAAAAATCATGTTTTTTGAAAAATTATCCATCTTGGCCATTATATGACCGTAGTGATACGTACCGATCGATATATACCGATACTCACCGATACGTACTGATCGATACATACCGATACTCACCGATACGTACTGATACATACCATCAATACTCACCGATACGTACTGATACATACCGAAATGTACATTTCACCTCGATTTTATATTTTTCATAAAGTCGTATCGGTGTATATCATATCGATGTGTATCGATGGTGAATTGATGCATATCGGTATGTATCGTAGGATATATATCGATACGAAAGCATTTTAAAAATTTCATGTATCGTATCGGTGTGTATCGTATCGGTCAGCTAAATTTAAGATACGTATCGGAAGGTATCGTATCGGTATCGGAGATACTTTAACCCATGCTGTGACGGAATACAAGGCATCATCCACCAACAGGGAGTGTTCCTATTGTGGATGAGTTTTACTTCCTTGCTCTAGTTTATTTCTTTCTCTAGTTAGAATAGATCTCTACTTCGTAATTAGGATAGACTTCCTATTTTATCTTGCTTGTGGCACATATTGACTATTGAGGGCCCGTTTTGTATCGTTCTAAAAAAATGTTTCTGGAGTTTTTTCGTTCTATTGGAACGAAAAAACGGAATCTTCTGTTTGGTGCACTTATGGTCCGTTTCTGTTTTTTTGGAACAAAAAGTGAAAAAAAAACTGAAAAAACGAGATTGGATTGGAGTTCCGTCTTCCTAGTTTCGTTCCATTTTACAAAAAAAAAAAAAAAATATTCCCGATAAAAATCTGAAATTTTGAAACACCATTTTTTCGTTTAAAAACTGAGTTTTGACACAGAAACTGAAATTTTCGTTTTTGACACGAAACGGCGTTTCTGGAACAGAAATGATACCAAACGGGCCCTTAGTTTCCTAGTTTGATTATACTACTTTGGGTGTTAATAAATATTGATGGTATGGGGGATTGGGAAACACACTCAGCTGCTCCCCTCTTGTAGTCTCTCTTCTCTTCTTCTCTCTCAATCTCTTTTTCTCTTCTCTTACTCTCTCAAGTTACTGGTTACAGATGTTGGGTTTCTTATATGGTATCAGAGCTGTAACCAGTAGCAGTTTTGAGAGTCGTTCCAAGGTCTTTTGCATTTGATGAAACCCTAGTTCTTATAAAAAAGAACTAGGGTTTCCATGAAGATTATTTGTATAAATAACCTATCTGCTGCTAATGCTACTGCTATTGATCCCCATGGTTGCTGATTTCTGCTATTGTTTTCTGTTCTAAGCCTCCATCTGCTGCTGTGAAGCCTGTGATTTATTATTAGTTGCTGGAATATTGCTGTCGACTTGCTGCTCTTATGCCTTCTCTCCTGCGGACTGTTGGGCTGATCCGAAATCTGAGTTGTACGCTGCTTAATATATTTGCTGCTGGGATTTTCTACTTCTTCCAATCGATTTCTACTTGATGTGGTTCCGATTGCTGCTTGCCTACCTTCCAGAATTGATTTTCTGCTGTGATTGCTGCTATCAATTTGGTTCTTCAATCTCCTCCTTTCGTCCTCAGATTTTGTGGGTTGGGTTAATACCCTATGGGGACCCAGTGCCAAATCTGAGACCCAACCATTGTCTGAACTGGAAGCTCCAACTGGGCTTTTAGTTCTGGTTTTTTGTTCTACCGCCAGTAGCAATTTTGGGTGATTTAAGGGCTGTTTCATTGGGCTATTGCCTGGACTTCATAGAGTTACCAGTTGTGATTCTGGATCCAGAATATTGGCTTGATTGGATTTGTGGTGTGGAAGTTCTCCTCATCGCATGCCTTTACTATCTCCACTGGCCTCTGTTGCTTGAAGGTAGAAGATGACCGATTCTACTTCTTCAATTCCTTATCTCCTATTTTATTAAATCTTCTTTTACTTCTCTTTCCCATATTACCCTCCTTTAAGTTAATTCAGCACCATCCCTTATTTTACCTTGCTTCCAAGATTACCCTTTACCCATACATGTTATATCTTTGCAAGTTGTTACTTGAACTTTCAATATTTACATTGCTACCACTCCTACACAGTTTTCAACTTAATTACCATTCTGCCACCCCTCTAAGCTTCCATTTAATTATAGTGGGAGATTGCAAATTATTTTTATGCTCTTGATTATGAGATTATTTGTGCTGCTCATAGTTTGAAATGCTGCTTCTTGGCCATTGTATGTCCACGTGTAATGCTACATGTGGGGGAGATTGGAGTTATCATCTACTCAATTGCAGTTCTTATATTATCTGCTTTATTCTGGTACTTGTTACCTTGGCACCCTGATGTTGTTACTTGCTTACCCCGGCACCCGATGCTACTACTTGCTTATCTCGGCACCTAATGCTGCTACTTGCTTACCTCGGCACCTAATGCTGCTACTTGCTTACCTCGGCACCCTGATGTTGCTACTTGTACCTCGGCACCTGATGATGTACTTACCCCAGCACGCGATGCTGCTACTTAATACTTGGCAACCTGATGCTGCTTCTTGGTCCCCGACAACCTGATGTCTATATATGCTTACCCCCACAACCTGTTGCTACTTCTTACCTACTACCTGCCTTCCTTGGGAAGTGCCTTTGATGCTACTGACTTTATGATGTGGATGATTGGAGTTCTCCCTATGCTCTCTAGCATCTACCACTACTACTCAAGACTGGTGTTATGTTTAATTTTCTATTATTGTTGGTCCAAGTTGGAAGTTTTCTTTTGATATATGTATACTCCAGCTTGAGGGGGAGTGTTAAGATATATACCACGATATGGGGACTGTCGCTATCATGGATGAGTTTTACTTCCTTGCTTTAGTTTATTTCTTTCCCTAGTTAGGATAGATCTCTACTTACTAATTAGGATAGACTTCTTATTTTATCTTTCTTGTGGCACAAGGACTTAGTTTCCTAGTTTGATTGTATTACTTTGGGTGTTAATAAATATTAATGGTAGGGGGGACTGGGAAACACACTCGGCTGCTCCCCTCTTGCAGTCTCTCTTCTCTTCTTCTCTCTCAATCTCTCTCTCTTCTCTTACTCTAGTTATTGGTTACAGATCTTGGGTTTCTTACACCTTTGATATTGGTAAAAATAAAGAGGTGGATGATGTTGCTACTATGGATGAACCTTGTACAGAGAAGGCATATATTATTGTGTACACAAGAAGGACAAAGAAGACTTGCCTAGAGTCCTCTTTGAATCCACATCTTGAGCTTTCCCTTCCTCAGTTAGGTAACATCTCCTCTCCTTATTTGGAGTTGGATCTTCCTATTGTTGTTCGTAAGGGTAAGAGAGCTTGTGCAAATCCAATTGCCCAGTTTGTTTCCTATGATGCTCTCTCTCCTACAGGTGTTGCTTTTACAGCTGCTCTTTCTTCTGCTTCCATTCCCAAAACTATTACCGAGGCTTTGTTAGACCCTAAGTGGAAACAAGCCATGTCTGAGAAAATGATAGCTCTTGAGAAGAACTATACCTAGAAACTAGTTGACCTGTCCAAGGGGAGAATCCCAGTTGGATGCAGATGGGTCTATACGATCAAGTATCGATCAGATGGTGCTATTGAGAGGTACAAGGCAAGATTGGTGGCCAAAGGGTACAATCAGGTGTATGGAATTGATTATCAGGAGACCTTTGCTACTGTGGCCAAACATAACTCTATAAGAGTTCTTCTATCTGTGGCAGCAAACAGAGATTGGCCCTTATATCAGTTAGATGTGAAGAATGCCTTCCTCTATAGATATCTAGAGGAAGTGTATATGCAGCCCCTTCTTAGCTTCAAGTTTCCAGCAGCCGATGATAAGGTGTGTCTCCTAAATGAGGCACTTTATGGTCTGAAGCAGTCACCAAAGGCTTGGTTTGAGAGGTTCAGACAAGCCATTCTGAAAAATGGATATTCTCAAAGTTAAGCAGACCACACTTTATTTACTCGGAGAGGTAATGGCACCATCACAGCACTGATTGTGTATGGTGATGATATTGTGGTGACTGGAGATGACAATGAGGAGATAACTAGGCCGAAAGCTTATTTGGCTAAACAGTTTAAGATCAAGGATCTAGGACACCTGAAATATTTCTTGGGTATTGAAGTGTCAAGGTCTAAGAAGGGAATCAATGTATGCCAGAGAAAATTTGTTTTAGACCTATTAAAGGAAACAAGAATGCTGGGTTGTAAACCGACAAGTTCTCCTATTGAGCAAAATCATAAGCTAGGAGAGGATTGTGGCCCTTCCCTTGGCAGTGCAGAGAAATACCAGAGGCTAATGGGGAAGCTGATTTATCTGTCTTTGACTTGCCCAGACATTTCTTATGCAGTGGGAGTTGTGAGCCAGTTTATGCATGCACCTAAGAGTGGGCACTTGGATGCTGTGTGCCGTATTCTCAGATACTTGAAGTCCTCTTCAGGAAAAGGGCTTTTGTATGCCAGGAACAATCACTTGAGGATTGAAGGATATTCCAACACTGATTGGGCTGGATCCATTTCTGATAGGAGATCTACATCTGGTTATTGCACATTTGTAGGTGGTAGCCTGGTCACATGGAGAAGCAAGAAACAACCGGTTGTTGCTAGATCCAGTGCAGAGGCTGAATACAGAGCAATGGCTCTGCTGTTTGTGAGCTCACTTAACTACGTCGGTTAATTCTCGAGTTTAGGTATGACACTGAAGGACCTATGAGACTCTACTGTAATAACAAAGCAGCAATAAACATTGCTTACAACTCAGTTCAACATGATAGAACAAAGCACATTGAAGTAGATTGATATTTCATCAAGGAGAAGATTGATTCTGGTAATATTTGAACACCCTTTGTGAGGACAGGGGATCAAGTGACAGACATCTTCACCAATGGACTCATTCCTCACCAATTCAGTACCCTCTTATACAAGCTGGGAATGTATAACATTTATTCTCCAGCTTGAGGGGGAGTGTTAGAATATTTGTATTAGGGTATATTAGGAACTATGTTATGTTAAGTTGTTCTTATATGTAATTTCCTTTATTTCCCTTTTTCTCTTTTACCTCTCTTAGGGACGGATGCTTAATTCCCAAAAACATTATTTGAATTTAATTGGGTGAGATGAGCAAAGGAGCTCATTCACGTTTCTCTCTCATTCTCTTCTCTTCTTCTCCCAACATCTCTCTCTCCTCTTCCTTACTCTCTTCTCTCTTCTTCCTTCATCTCTAGGCCTAGTCCTTATTTCTAACTAGACCCTCAAATCTAGATCTCTGGACAACATTTGGAAAGCTATCTAGCCCTCCACTCCCTCCCGGTCCCTACTCCCAAAAAATTCCCACATCATTACTTCTTGGAACCTGCAGGTTAATCTCATCCATCCCACTTGACGGTGCTGGCTCCCCCCCCCCCCTTGTTGTTTTGATAATTGGTCCTTGTGATTGGGCTTTGTAGTTCCCCTTGGGTTGGTTTTTCCTTGTTGGTTTAAGCTTCCCTCCCCCCTCTTCCCCCCTTGTATATTCTTCTCCTCTTGGTAATGAATTATTTTTTCATAAAAAAAAAATAATAATAATAAAAAAAATAAAAAATAGGCGTTCAATTCCTTTACCCAATTAAGGATCATGTATGAAGTAACTTTTCTTTGAAAATCACGCGGCTCCTTCCCCGGTTAGGATAGCTTTGATACCAAATAATGTAATATTAGAATCACAAGTGTTCCTAATCCCAGGTAGGATCTCAAAATCTGGCTGAATAGGGAGAAATTTGAGAACTGACAAACTGTGGGTCAGATGGAGCTGAAACTTGGAGTAGATGAAGGTCTTATATAGGTCAAAAAACCCTGAAAAGATGAGACAATTCTAATGGTTGGATTGAGAGATATGTTGCTGATATGAATTAGGAAACTTTATGGAGTTCTGCAGTAACAGTAGTAGCTACAGGCCTTCAACTGGTCTTTTGATGGAACTTCTGAACTTCAACAAGATTATTTTGATCACTCACTCTCTCACAGCAAGAAAATAAAAGAAAAATAAAGAAAAGAAAGAGAATTTGATAGAGGGGTTGAGAAAGGGAAGAAGAACTAATGAATGGACATCTCACCCCTTGGGTTTTGGGCATCTCACCCTCTCAGGTAATTTCTATCTCAGCCATGAACACTCAAATTCATAAACTGCAATCCTTTTTTTCTTTTATTATTATGATCAATGGGCTTTAAATAGCCTTACAAGACTTGGACGCAAATAAATAACAAACAAATAAAACTAATGGACTGAAATAAGACTTTCTAAATTGTGTCTAACTTGCTAACCAAGCTTAACAAAATTCGAAACTAACAACTGAACATAAATAGGAAACTAGCCTAAATCACGAAAATAGAAACTCCTTTGACAAACAAAATAGGAAACAAACTAGCTCACTAAGAAAATAGAAACTAACTAAAATAAACTAAATAGGAAACTAAAAAAATAGAAACTAATATTTAATATCCTAACAACTGCTGGCAGCATCTTTCCCAAGCCAGCTGTCAATATTGGACCCTAAGGTACTGGTCACCTGAACAGTTCCTGCATGAACAGTAACGAAAGAATGGACTCTTCTATTAGATGGCCAACAACGAGAAAGAACTTTCTTCCAAATGGTGGAGGAGAAGGGGCAGGAGAAGAAAAGATGGTCAGCATCCTCAGTTCTTCACCAACAAAGGCAGTAGACAGGGGAGACCTAAATGTGACGATAGATGAGGAAAACGGCATTGGGAGGCAGTAGGTTAGAGCCCTCCAGGCTGTAAAGTTGTGGCAGGGAATGTGGCCTTTAAACCAGAGGACTTTTTGCCAAAAGGCGGTATGGGCTCTAGACCTAACAAAGTTCCAGGTAGAGGAGAAGCTGACATCTTGGAAGGAGAAGGATTCCAGAGAATGGTACCCTCCCTCTTTATGGCTAGAGAGAAGAGGAAGAGAGGTCTAGTTGCTACCTAGTGAAGGGGGAAGGGGAGAGGGGGCCCATCCATCATTAAGGAGGACGGAGGAGACGGAAGCCATCATGTCCAATCCCGAGGAGTAAACAGTCATGGGACTGAGGAGATGGAGGACTCCCCAAGGGTGCCAGGGGTCCAGCTATAGAGAAGTAGATTGGGAAGTAGATGATAGCCTCTAATGCCAGAGGTCTGAAGCTAAGGATGCCTTGCCAGACCCAAGAGGAGTCTGGACCCAGAACAGTGGACCAAATAGAGTTCAATTTCAGGTGATAGGAGTAAACCCAGGAGACCCAGATGCTGTTCTATTTTGATGCAATTCTACCTACCAGCTTGAGGATACCCGCCGAGTTCATATCCTTGGTACGCCTAAGGCTAAGACCACCTTCGGCTTTAGGGAGGCAGACAGAGCTTCAACTGGAGGGGCGGAGGAACTTGGTGGAGCCGGATCCTTTCCAAAGAAATGAGCTAATGAGAGACTCAATAGCTTTGATGGTTGAGGGAGGGAGGACAAAGATTCCAGACCAATAAAGGTACATAGATTGGAGTACGGATCTGGAGTACGGACTTCAGGTTTTATTCCTCTCTGCTTTGGAAAGATTCTATCTGGGCTGTTTCCTCCTATGCAAATGCTTCATGGGGTTTGGCATTCTATCATATCCCTGCATGCTGTTGCCCTTTCCGTCATTCTTTCTTCTATTGGGGATGGTCTCTCCATCTCCCTTTGGCTTGATAACTTGGAACCATCTGGTATTCTCCTCCCCTTAGTGGGCGGTAGAACAGTTTATTCTTTTGGGCTATATAGAGACTCTCATGTGGCCACCATCATTTCTAATGAGTTTTAGTCCCCCCTCCCCTCCTCCCCCCTCCTAGATATCTGGTCCTCCGTGTAACGCACCCAAAACCACCATAGCGGTTTAGGGACTAACGGTCCACAGGATCTGGGTTAAAGGCCATGAACTGGAATGAAACCATAAGCACACACATCAGCAATGTGAAATAAAGTGGTTTACTAAATAGCATTATTACAACCATTTCAAATTGAAATCCAAATCTGAAATTTAACATCTCCTGAATAATCTCCAAATAAAGTGATAATGCTCAACTAAAGTTGAAATCTAAATGTCTTCATTGTCATCATGGTCATCCTCCAAATACTCTCCTCCATAGGTTTGTCCATAATTGTCTAAAAGTGTTAATGATGTAAGCTTTGGGAAAGCTTAGCAAGTAAGTCTGACAACAACACAAAGCCTAAAATAGTGGCATGCATAACCAAGCAAAAGACAGGCATATATCATAGTATAACAACGAAGCTCATTATCATAGTCATGCTAATGATAAATTGCACAAAACGACAACGAATAAAAGATGATGAAATAATGAAATAAATAACACTCTCCCTAGAATAGCTAGTGATAGGTCATGGTCACCGAACACCCTCATGGTCTGTGGATGGCACTCATGACAACATGTCAGTCCCCCATTCCCACTCACTGCCTCCACTTTGCGTACAAAGGTCATGTAGAAACCAGTGACACTAATGTGAACAATGACAAAACATACCCCCAGATGGTTTTGCATGGCATGCCCCCCCCCCCAATAGAATAACCATTAGGCATAGAATCCCATACGGCCTCTCAACAATGAAAGAAGGAAAATGAACAAACAAGATCAGAAACTAGGGTTTGCAACTCCCTACATCCACCCTAACCACTATATACATATATAAAAGATCGATTCTGATTTCTAATTTTCATTACACATTAATACAATTTACAACGAGAATATGGAAGATTAATACAGAACCTTCACACAAATCTCAATTTTCCCAATTAGATCATTGGAACGTATTTTTGAAATAAAGCAAGTAAAAATGGAATAGATGCACATACAATGCATGAGGTGATAATCATGGAATGCACTCATTACATTCGTCCAAACAATTACAAGCATGATAGTTTAATTATCTTATTACATGCTTCATTAAAAACAAGGTTGCACACACATATCTAATTAAATGGCGAAGTACTAAAAGTAGCTTCTCAAACCCTCATGTTGGGAATATGCCCAAACTCCTATATATGTTTTGGTAATAACAAACAAACAAGTAGCTTTAACCTTGATTGCTAAGTGTTGCCTAGCATAAGAAGATATCTCAAAGCTACGTATATTTGGAGACTTCAAGTCAAGACACAAAGACCAAGACATGGAAGCACAATCAAGAAGTATAGAAAATGGAATGCTAAGAGTGGGAGCGTCAAGTGATGATGAAGATTCCAAGTGTCAAGTCAAGATGAAGATTTCTAGGATAGCTTAGACTCTTCAATTGTAACTTGTACACTCTATATGTATATGTGCAAGCACACCATACATTGCATATCATCATACTAGAATGACCTTAGGACATTCCTTTGACCAACTATGGAAGTCCTTAGGTGGTGTTGAACATATTAGGAAACATACGTTCATGTGATATTATGTGAAAATCACGACGACTTGACTCAAGGATATTTTGGGTATTCCAGATGTCAGTATCACGAGATGAACCCCGCATGAAAGTTGTAGGAAATCAAGTCACGATTCCAACGCAATTTGAATCAAGTCAATCCGAAATCAGACCGAAAAGATATGGCCAAAAGACTGACGACTGGTCAATATGACAAAAGTCTGTCAAAGCTGGACAGAGCCTACGGGCGGTCAACCAGCTGGAAGCCCTGGTCGACCGGCACTGTCCAAGATCGACTGGATGAAACTCCTGGTTGATTGGTGCATGCCTGGAAGTGCCCCAATGGCTATATTTTGCCTCAACAGCTACTGGCGATTGACCGACTACCGATGACGGGCGACCGTGGACCCAAAATATGACTGTTAGAGCCTAATTTTCTGCTTAAAATGATCACCTAACCTCACCTATAAATACCTAAGATGCTCTTAATTAATAATGAATTAATCCTAAGCATAAGAGCATTCTTTAAGAGCATTCAAAGTCAAAAAGGTATTCATTATTGCTTGAGCAATTTGGTCTTCATTACATCACAAAGAAAAGCTCAAGTGTCCATCAAAAGTCTTCCATATTCTCACTGTGCAAGTCAAAGACCTAGTGAAGAGTTTTATAAGGTGCATCTATTCTATTATTGCATTCATCATTTGTCCCACACCAAATGTAACCTCTTTATATCACTATTTCTATTTTTCTGTTTTACATTAAGTCCTAGACTGTAATTAGGCTTGTGTAAGGATTCTCTTATCCTTAAAAGAGTGTAAGGTGTCTCTCTACCTTAAAGGAGATTGTAAGGTGCCTCTCTACTTGTAAAGAAGATTTGTACGAATACTCTTATCCTTAAAAGATTGTAAAGGTTTTCCTTCCTACCTACTGTACTGAAAGGAAAGAACTAGTGGAATACCTTACAAGAGGATCTTGTAGGGAGTAGATTAGACTTAGGTTGAGTCGAACCACTATATAATTCTTGGTGTTGTGTGATTGTGAGAATTTTATTTCATTCCGCATTTCTTTTGTTTACAATCACACTTGGGATAATAATTTTTAAAAATTGAATTTCCACTAGTATAACCTATTCACCCCCCTCTAGGTTATTTCACCTCATGTGTGGACATAATGAGTTAAATATGTAGTGAAGTAGACTGTAGACATGTTTAAAAAGTATTTAAAAACACAATAACATGTAAAATTTACTATTTTGGTGAAAAGTAAGAAAAGCATGTAAAATTATATCCAAAGCAATGCACAATTGTTGGATCTACTCACCGATAGCTTAAAAGTAAGCTAGATTCGATTTGAGGTGAAAACAGAATTTTTCTAAAAAAATTGCTGGTTTATTGGAGATTGAAGAAGCTCCTAAGTTCTATATCTAGATGAGGAAGATGAGCTTTGAATGTTGCAAAGGATCCCCCCTCTCTATCTTCTTCTTCTTTTTCTCCCAAGCTTGGACTAATTTTCTCTTGTTCCCCCTTTCAAACTATTTTGCAAATTGATGCTCCAATAATGAGTTTTAATTATATAAAGAAGCTAGCCCAAAAAGGAGGTGGAGGCCCCTTCTCCTTTTGGGACTCTTAAGTGCCTTCTAATCTAACCTTCCATTAGAGATATATGTGTAGAGTTAGATTATACTTAGTTAAGATGCGTAGTTGGATTAGATTAGTTATTAGTCTATTAGAATTAAATAATAATAAAAGAGGATAAAAAGGTGAAGTTCGGATAAGCATAGAAGTCCCTTTCCCTTTTTTTTTTTTTCCTCCCATTCAGCCTTTTTGGCCTACCTATCTCATCCAACCATAAAGGGGACGATTTTTTTTGGATTGGGGCTGTAGTTGCACATCCATGGTGTGCGGGTAGGTTTAGGTTGGTTTGGTTCAAGGCGAAGGTTCAAAATATCGGGTTTCGACCTAGTTCCGACCCTTGGGGAGACCAAAATTTCGGTGGAAATCTAGGAAATTTCGACGAAACCAGGGAAATTTTCCCAGTGGTGGAAATTTTGGTTTCGACCCCCAAAATGTGTTTTTTTGCCTATTTTTTGTATACGTCCTATTTTAGACATTTCTAACCCATTCACATAATTAGTTTCATGGAAACAATACCTAAAGTAATACTTGTGGTGTTGACCAAAGTTTGCTAACGTACATTAACTCATTGACTAAAATTATACTACATAAGTACATATATAAGTTACTAACTAAAAATGTGAAATACATTATTAAAAGTTTAAAGCAAACAAGACATAATGTAAAGGATCTAAAATAAATAATAATATTACATAATTGTGAGTTATCTCTCAAGTCTCAAGTCTCAACAATCAACAGTCAACACTTAATAATTAATTTCAAGTAGAGTGTTTAGGCGGGTCCACGAGCTGCATACCACTGCAGATGTCGTAGCCGCTCCTCTAAATGCACCACATATGAGTCCCAATTGTTTTGGTAGTCTGTCACTGCCCTTCTATACGATGCATCATTAGCATCAGCTAGGTATCCCAACCTAGGGAGTATAGTTGTCATGGCATCATGGCGACCGATGGCGGTGGAGGGGTGGTTAATCGATTTGGCGGTGAATCGCCTGCTATGGCATTGCCATGGCAATCAAATCGCCCATGTGTCATTTTTTATACCCTTATTTTCTAAAGTTATTTTGTACGTTATAATATATATCCTATGACGTAAAAAGTCAATCAACATTAGGCAACATCAGGTCATAAAAAATCAACATAGTCACACTTCCAACAAGTCGAAGATTACTTAAATCTGAGTTGTTATGACAAAGTTATGTTGCGGTCAAACTTATTTTAAAGTGCGCCAATGCTGTTAAATCGCCTGAATGGAAATAATTTTATGGACATCAAAACAAAAGATTATTTTACCGAACTTTTGGTTTTTAGCAATGTTCTACCATGATAAAATTTATAAAATTTTCAGAATTGAGAAAAACCTTAACATTTGAAAGTTGAAAATCGCCCTACAACCAAAAAACCAGTTTTGTTTTTGGACCGGATTGACTTTTTATCCTTTTGGAATTTGATTTTAAACTATTTTTATTGGATTTAAATAGAGGGTAATTGCTTATTTATGAATAATATCTTAAGTAAATGAAATAAAAAAATATAAAATCATTTACAAACAAAATGGTATTTGGCATAAATAAGTGCAAAAAGTATAAGGTGACATACAGTGCAATAAGGTGATAGTCACCCAGGCCCTAGGCAAACCTCTTGGACGCCAAGGTGCCGACGCCTTGACAACTATGCTAGGGAATGGCTCAGTCATAGTGATAGGATGTGGATGTGGCAGACAAGGTTTGGATGGACACCCAAAGATGACCATACTGTTCAAATGAAGTAGAAGATCCACCATACTGTCTATACCCACCACCATATCCAAATGAACCGGTGCTCTCCAATGATGGTACACGAGGTTTGGGGAAGATGGGATTTACCTTTTTAGTCCAAACTTCCTTCCTTAGGTAGATTTGCTAAGAATGTGCAAGATTCAAGCTTAAAATGAAGATTTGATGGCACAAGAGCAAAATCTTGAGTGTTTTCCCCAGTTCACCACTTCATAGAGAAGAAATAGGGGGAAAGGGTCAAAATTTGAAATAAGAAGGCTTGGTTTACCACTTAAGAAGGTTTTATAAAAGTTGATCCATTGGTCCACTCGAAAATTCCCACATTTTGGTCAAAATGTGGGAATTTTGGCCGATATTGGTTGAAACCAGTGACTTTTAAAGTCGCATGGTATTTGGTATCGGAGTCCTAGGATACCGTGGAAATGTGGGAAATTTCGACGGTATCAATGGAAACCTTGAACCATGTTCAAGGCTGGTTCGATGGTTCAACCGGTTTTGGGTCATTTTGGCTTAAAGGGTCCAATTGGTCCCTAGAATAGGAATGTTATAGTCACACTAGGATTAGGTTCAGAAGTCCTAATACAACTAGGATTAGTGAAAAATAATTATTAATCAATTATTTGATTATTTAAATTTGTTTATTAGTTGCTTAGGTGTAGCCCTAGGGTGAGTCCCACGCCCCTCCCAAAAGTCAACAACTCCTAGTTAAGTAGTATTCAAATTTTGAAACATATAAAAAGGCCTAGATCAACCATAAATATCATATTAAAACTAATATGGAACTTTTAATTCAAAATTCTACTTTGTTTGTCTTATATGGAGGGAGGCCCCACACCGCCTCTAAGAAACCCTAATTTCTGAAAGTTCCAGAGTTTCCCAAAATTTGTTTCTAAGGTTTATTAGGTTAGTTTAGGATATTGAGTTTGTCAGATTATGAAAATTCATTAGTTAGTGTTTATTTTAAGTTAACATGTAGTAGGGGCAAAATGGTAATTTTTAGGTTTTCACTAGGCATTTAAATTTTCACACAAGCTATGGCTAAAGGTAAATCTCTACTACATAACTATTATTGAAACACCATCAAAAGAATCCAAAGTCATCCCCAGTCATCCTGACCCTGCATTAGGTCAAAAGACAGAATTATCCCCGGTCCAAATTTAGGGTGTCACACTCTCTCCCCCCAATCCCTCTTGGGAATTGAGGTAGAGGTGATTTAGTCATTTGGTCCCCCTCGCCTTCCAACCTCTTCAACTCCTCAGCTTGGGATCTTGTTTGCTCTCACAATCCTCTCGCCTCCTGGCGTAAGATTGTTTGGTTTAAAGGCCACATTCTTTGGCATAGCTTCACGGCTTGGAGGGCCCTCTCCATCTATATCCCCACTCATTCTTTTGTTATCCACTGCCACATTAATGTCCCTCCAACTTATTGTCTTTTCTGGAATAGGATTGGAATTCCTAATCATCTCTTCTGTAATTGCCCCTTTTCCTCCATATGGAAAAAATCTCTCAGTTTCTATTGGCCTAGTAGGAGAAAAATTGTCCCCCTCAGTAGGGAATGGATCTAGGTTGATATAACCTATGTTGGTAATTCTATTTGTGATTTTGGCGGTAAGCTTGCCTTCTGCACCTCCATTAACCATATATGGATGGTAATTCTTCGAAGATGGACCTCTAACTTCTGCTCGTTCAGTATGATTTGGAACACCATCTCCTTTGATGTTAGAGTCAAGCTTCGATCGCTTCCCCCCCCCCTCCGGTCTGTTCGTGATTCTACCTGGAATAAGCTCATTCTTGCCTCCGGGATCTCCCTCCCTCTATCCTCCCCCCTATTGGGCCTGTTGCCCCTTCCCCATTGTTGTTGTATATTTACTTCTTTTTTTCTCTTTACCCTAGGGATCCTGTATATTCCCTCCCCCTTCGTCCCTTGGTAATGAATTTGTTATCCAAAAAATGGAAAAAAAAAAAAAGAACTTATGTTAAAATTGGCTGAATGAAAATAATTTCATGGATGGCAACACAAAATTTAATTTACTACACTTTTGGTTTGTAGTGACGTTTTACCATGATAATATTTACGAAATTTTCATAATTGAGAAAAACCCCAACATTTGAAAGTTGAAAATCGCCCCTACAACCAAAAATCTAATTTTTGTTGTTGGACTGGGGGGTTGACTTATCTTTTTGGAATTTGATTTTGAAACTATTTTTTGTTGGATTCAAATAGAGGAGTATGAATGTCAAAATAAATTACCAAAGGGGTTAACAGTCCCATTGAAGTCCAAACAAGATCCATAGTCACTTAGAACAAATCAGATTAAACAGAGAAGAACAGATCTGAAGACAACCAGAAATTAGGTCAAATAGGGCTTGAAGGGAGAAAACTCTCAATTGTCAAACCTGGCCTAGGATGGCCTTCAAATTGGGATCGAGTGTAGCCAAAAACATCCCCAAGTATGCCTCCAAAGATGGCTGGAAACCACCTAATAGTTTGGAAACCAATCTCAAAACCAGATCTGGGCAGACTAGGGTTTCACAGGGTTTTATGGAGAAAACCTGCAGTTGCTTGTGGGGGCCGCCAAGGGCTTGCTGTGCTGGTTGACTGCTCCTTTGGGGGTCTGGAATAAAACCCAAAAGGGATTGGTGGGTGCTTGGAATGTCTGAGCCTTATAAATCAAAAGAAATATACAAAAGGGTAGGTGGGAGCTTGGAGAGTGCATTGAATCAACCTCAACCACCATTTGGAGCATTGATGCACCCATAGTTTTTAAGGCGCTGCTAAGGCGACGCCTTACTAGCGCCTTGGCACTGATGCGGTCTAGAGATGGTAAAGCAGTGCTCCGCCTTACGTGAAGGGGCGCCTTATGGGTTTTTTTTTTTTTTAAACACATTTTAAAATTACTTGATGAATATTCCAAATATAGATTTTTTATTGGTAGGTGTATGATTTTATTAACACTTGAGATGTATGGGATCAACTTTACTCCACCAAAAATAACCAAAACAAACGAAACAAAAACACGATTCACAAATAGGGTTTGGATTTTGTCAAGGGTTTTAAGAAAGGGCTTTGAGAAGGAATCAAGGAACAAGGAAGAACCACTTATCTAGGCGACCATTTTGCTCCGGCAGCGGTGAGCTTCATTCTTCATTGACAGGAGTAGAAATATAGTGGATGATCTTAGGACTTAGGCACTCATTTTGGCATTATAGAGGTAAGTATAATAAATACTTGTATTTTTTATGTCTTCTTTTCTTTATTTTTATAATTTTTCTTCATAATTATGTATTTATATTATATGTTAATATGTTATGATGATTGATGATTGATGAAGATGAACTTAGTTTATTCACTTTATTGATTTGTTTTCTTGATTGGTATGAATATGAACCTTTAATATTTATTTAACATATGAGTAATAGGATTCAACTAGGATTTGAGCCAAATAGATTGGTTTTATAAACAAATTACACAAGAACGCTTTAGTCAATAAGGCGACGCTTTATGCCCGCCTTATCGCTAAGGCGCTCCGAAAGACCCTCGAACGCCTTCGTCGCCTTACCGCCTTAAAAACTATGGATGCACCATTGACGGCCATTGAAGGTCGGTTGGCTTTAATGGAGCTCCATTAAGGACTCCATGCAAGAAAGAGGAGAGAGAGAGAGAGGGAAGGGAGGTCCCCACAAGCAAGGCTCACTTGAAGATTCAAGTTCTCCATCATGAGGGGTTTTTAAAGATTCTAGTCCCTTGGAGGGTTGATTGCCCCCGGCCCTCTTTTTGAGGGTTTTGTCTCTTTGTTCCCCCGCCCCCTTTCTTCCCCTTGTATATTCTTTTTTCTCGGTAATGAATTTTTTATTCATCCAAAAAAAAAAAAAAAAGATTCTAGTGAGCATCGAAGCATTGGTGGCGACAAAGATTCCATTAGGTGTCAAGACTTTGTATGGGAGGGACGAGGGTTGTAAGGATCTCTATCACTTATTCTTTTTCATTTGTACTCTTGTATCCATGTATGCTAGCTAGGTGGTGTTTGATAAAATACCTAGTCTAGACTATGCATGTAGGGCATTGTATAACCCATTTACGTTATTATTATTTGGGTGTTCAATGGGTACTGGACCTGATAGTTGTAGCTACCATCTTGTAGCACTTCCTGATTATATGCTGGGTAACTGGGATAGGTGTACCTGTCAGTTGTAGCTGACTAAAAGCGTAGTGTTGAGTGACGAAGCCCATAGTGACATTGCTCCAGGGATGTAAACAACTTGCCGAACCACGTTTATCTTGTGCCGTGGATTGCATGTGTTATGTTTGCAGGATGGGTGTGTACACCAGCAAGGATTAAACTACTGGTATAGGTCACCATATCAGTTGGATAAATTTAAGATACATATCAGAGATATGCTAAGATATGCTTAAGATCAAGGATTGAAGTATTAGTATCGGTCGCCGTATCGGTCTGCTAAACTTAAGATACGTAGCGGAGATACTAAACCATGTCACCAGGTAGACCTTGCCACATGGTTGTATGTGCGCCTGGGCTTGGTGTGTTTCACGAACATGGATTTATTTGTTGTGTAAGTGCCAGGAAGCAACTATAGTATGGTAGGGCTGAAAAAGAAAATAAATTAATTACACTGATTTAAACCCCCCCCCCACTCCCCCAGTGTCGGCCATAGTTCCAACATACCAAAATATAAGTTATTTTATAGAAAATTTGGTTACCATATTAGTATGATCTTTAGTTAATTTCCCAATTATTGGTGGCATCGTTGTAGAATTGTTCTATTTTTGTTTCAACTGTACATTACTTACAATAATTCAAACCTGAGGCAAAGCATTTTAGAAGGCTTATTTTCAATTAAAGGGTCCAATCATGAGAAAGGTATTGTGATGACCCGCTATTTTGAGTTGTAAACCTTATGAATTAGTCATGTGTCAAATTTAGTTTCCATCTTAATCTTATGACCCACCATGTATTGAGCTTTCACCATTGCATTTTCAATGGTCAAAATAAATTGCTAAAGTTGAAATTCCAATCATTCAAAGCTTTATTTTTCCTTCTGAAAAATTATTTAGGCTGAGATTTAGTAACTATTATATGGTGATGTAGAGAACAACTGCACAAACTTTTAGAGCCAATGGATCTGCCACGTGGCAGATATTTGGCCATCATGATAAGCTGGAAAACTTTCCCTGAAGAAATTCTGTGCTGATGCTTTAACTATAGTGTTTCTGCAGTTACTTCACTAGATGACTTTCTCATTCTTATTCATGTCCTTTGTCTTGATCTTTGTATTCTTGACTATGCCAGGTATGCTAGCAGCCAAATATGAGCAGCTGGGAGGTGAAGTGAAATGGATGGGAAAACCTGATAAGGTGATGTCTGAATATCATGACTTTGTTACTGGATCTGGTAACATATAGAGATGATTCTACCCCTCTCCTACCCCACCCAGAGAGAGAGACAGAGAGAGAGAGAGAGATGTCCAAGTTGGAACATCTAATTCCTGCTCTAGGTTAGGCTTATGAAGTGATGGGTTCCATTTAGACGGGATGCAGGCCAAAAACAACCGAGTGGATGATTTTAGACCAAAGCAGTGATCTGGGCCCCTTTGTGGTCCGTCACAATTTGTTTTCATTTTGTAATTATGACAAAGAATTGAAAATATAAATTTGATTGATAGGATCATCTGATTAGACTGATTGGTCAAATTTGTCCTAGAACATTCATAAAACCTGCAAGTGGTGAGTCCTCTATATAATTCTGCATGTTGTGCTCTTACCTGTTTTTTGGTACTCATGCTATTGCATTTAGAATGCAGAACATGGAAGGTGAGCAATCTTCTGATAAATTTCTATTATTTATTAGTTATCTGATGTCAAATACTTGAGTTGTTTATTGAGTGTTTTGTCTTATCAAACCTTTTAACAGGTAATCTATGAAGCAGCTATGGCCCTAACCGGTGTAGATGCTTCTGACTGTATCGCTGTTGGTGACTCTCTCCACCATGACATTAAAGGTGCTAATTTCACTGGAATCCAATCAGCATTTATCACTGGAGGGATTCATGCAAATGAACTTGGACTAGATAGTTTTGGAGAGGTTGCAGATCCAACTTGTGTCCAAGCTCTTGCATCCAAATATGATGCTTATCCATCATATGTACTTTCTGCTTTTGCTTGGTAGTCTAATCTTGCTCTTGATGAAGATTCTTTTTTTCTGTTCTAATTATGTAATAAGAATTACATATTTAGGAATCAAATTCTTATATTTCAAATTGCACGTTCAACTTTCAGGGATTAGGGTACCACCGACCTCGTAACATTCCTTTATTCTGTGTATCTTTCCTTCCCCGATCCTGAGAGTTCTTTCATGAAAAGCTGAAAATTCATTCTAAAGAGGGAATGATATAAGTACGATTCTGTAAGTCCCTTGAACGATATTATGAAATAGAATTAATCAAAATTAAATTGTTTTTTCATTTGAAACAATTGGCTTTAAATAAATCCAAACCATTCTGCCCATTCCCCAGCCTTTCCTGCAAAGTGACAGCACATCAGTCAAAGCAAAGGATAAACTACAATCGGTGCTTGGATGACTTGGCATTAACACTGTCATAATCATCATTGGTTCCAAATAACTACCTTCAACATCTTCTCAACATCTTCTCAACATCTTCTTCAGTACTCTGCTCCCGAATTATTTTTTCCTGAATAAGTTATATAATTTTCATCTCCTTGCAGAATTGCAACAATCTGGTTGATTCTAGGCCTCTTGGATTCTTCACATTCGATGCAAGCAGCTGTAACTTTTATCTTCTTCAATTGATTTGAATCACATGGGCTAAGTCTGAACATTGGGTCAAGTAACTCCTTCATTAATCCTCCTTGTATCAGTTTGAACATTGGGTCGGAAGGTGCTTTGGCTAGGAGGCTCGGATGCGTAAGTTAGTTTCAGACAACAATAAATTATTGGAATAGTGGAGAGAGATTATGAAAGAGATTGACCACTTTTCTTTAGTCTTTCTTTCCTTTTTTTTATAGGATACATGTAATGAAGCTCTAATTTCAATAAGGGGTGAAATTCCCTGTTTACCCTTGTAGGTAGGAGCTCGGAGTTGGTGGAAAGTCCCTTGATTTTATGCTTAGCTCTTTTGAATGCCACATGTCATGCACCTATTGGCAACGTGAATTTGGGTATATTAGATGCCCCCAATTCCCTTGGGTCGTCACACGACTCACATCCAACCTCTCATAGGCTAAGGCATACGGCACTGGACACCTAATCGTATCCAGTCAGCTTGATTCCTCAGGATCCCAAAGTTGTAGGCTAATATGCATAATGCACCAAGATCACTAAAATCACATATATAACAAAAATTTATACTTAATTAGTGTCCTCTATGTGATACTAATTACAAACATACACAAAAGTTAAAATTTTAAATTTAGTGCATCTCCAAGTCGTTACATATTTGATCATCCATATTATATGCACAAAATATATACACAAAATGTAAAGTAAGATCACTAAAGACACTCAACAATCCAAGCCACCAAAGGCACAATCATCACATCCGCAATCAGGTTTATTGTCACACCCTACCCCAAATTTGGCTAAGGCATGCGGCACTGGATTCTAGATCCAGTCAGCCTACCAATACCCAGGATCATGGACACAGTGTAGTAACCAAACCAGAATGCCTATCAAAATCAGAGTACGGATATACAATCCTTAGGAATCATATATGTGGTGAACAACTACAATGATAGTTATAAATACATGCATGTTATAAAGAAATTCACAGGTTACAATAATAATAAATAAACCTTACAACCCATTAATAATAAAAATAAATGTAGAAATAGAAGGGATATCCATCTAGCTACAATGTGTCCCATAGACATAGCTTCACAACCATACTGATCTTTTGTTTTTCTCAGTTCCGGTTCCACTATCTAAATACATATATCAACGAGGGGTGAGATTCACAAGCCTAGTGAGGTGTGAGCAAGCAAGCACGCATATACAAGTCATGATGCCAGCACATGCTCACACATATCATACCAAAATGCTCCAAATGCATAATCCACAAGATTCATTTATTATTCTAATTTCCATTTTAATTACTAAGTCTCAATATGTGGGTATAAATTCTATAAGCAACATAGGTGGTATCTACGTCTGGCTTCAGAGATACAAGCTAGCTGCAAGCATGAGTCATCTAGTCTTAGAAAGAACCTCGGTCCCCCAACCAACCCCTAAATAGTAATCCCTGACAGCCATGGTCTCAGAATCCCAGTCTCCTATGCTGTCTGATGGCCATGCGTATAGTACGTCATACCATGTTGTGCCTTCTCAAGATACAGTATGTTGTATCTGGGCATAGTAGTCTTCCGTGACCTACCACCAAGTGGGATTAGCCAATATCTTACTCCCCTATTGGCTAGGGGTTATAGCATTGGGATGTGATCATAACCATTTTCATCTACATGCATCCATTCACACATCTGTGGCCATAGCTGTAAGACTGACCTCTGGGACCACGATCCCATAAAGAACCACAGCCACACCATGTCTCAGACCGCCAATATTACATTCATCACCACACAGCTAACATACTACACATCCACAAAACCTCGATCACATCCAAGTTGGTGAAATCATGCAACATGTGAAATATTTATTTTCATATAATATAAATCCATAACGTGGTAATTATCACATTCCACATGAGCATGTAGAACACAAAAAGTATATAGAAACACTCCGTAAAATAAAACAAATCACCCACTCACCTGATTCCCAAATCTGGTGTTCTTTCTCTGAATTCCCGATCACGTGTATCCTCATCAGGTATTTCAGGCTCCTAACTAAACAATTCATATTAGAGGTTAATTTTATTTTAATAATCATTTATTAATTTCAATTCCTATGTTTTCAGCTAAATTCCTGTGCCGGATTCCACACTCAGCTAATAAGGAGTACTTTGACCTTAGGTTTGTATTTTTCCAGCTAACCAAGCCAGTATACCAGTCTAGCTTCCGATGCCTATGTAGGTTTTTCACCCAACTCACATAGTCAATGAGTCCATTTTTTGGACTAGCGGAACAAACTTATAGATATTTGGTCACCAATTATCCAACTGGACTTGTCTGTAATATCCTCAACTCCTAAATGCACTTAGCTAAGGTTACCGGGCATAGGTAGGTTCCACACTGGTATTCCACAACCCAACTCTTTCCTGGCATTTTTTTCCTTATTTGAGTCATAAACCATACCCTCATTTCCAGGTAGGTTGGGTCACATACTCATAGTCTATTGGGCATTCGGGACCAATACTATCCCAAAGCCACTATTCTATCAGGGCCAAACTGGCTAGCTGGTTCCCTGGCAAAATAGGCCATTTTCACCCAATTCCTTGCCTTCTCCTTGGAAGAATTATACTGGGCAATTCCCTATACCAGCGCCTTGCCTTACACATGTAGTTTAATAATTTACATCCTACGGACCTATCACCCAATTCCAATTTGGGTATTAGGGTAATTCATTGGGTCAGTTGGGTCCCAGTTCTCCCAATTTGCACCCTAGGTGTGCCAGCTAAAATTTCTACTCACTTCTGGGCAAGATTGTGATTTTGTGGGGGTCAATCCCACTACCAATTGCTATCAATTTAGCCCAATTTGGAAAATCCCTATGACCTAGGTTTGGACAACCCTACAACCAATTGGGTTTCAATTGGGGTCCAAGAATTGAGGCTTTTGCTATGGGTGGTTGTATTGGGGTCCCACAAGCAATTTTCCACTCCCAATTTCAATTAATGACTAACCCTGTCACTCGCTGAATTCTACCCTAGCTCAATTCACTTGGATGGGTTAGGGTATTTTACCTCTTTAGGGTTTCTGAGGTAGGCAGGCAGGGTAGGTGATGCTCAGGTGCATACCTTCTCTAGCCATGGTAGCACCTCTGGCAACCTTCTTTTCCTACTATCAACAGGTGAAGAGAGCAGCTACAGCAGCAGCAATAGAGAGGTGGTAGCTTCTCTCTCCCCCTTCTTCTTCTTCCCTCTTCCTTCCTTCCTCTTTTCTTTTCTTCTCCGTTTACATACGTATGTAGAAGAAAAGGGAAAGGTGAACAGTGGCCGACCTTCCTTCATTTAAAAGCCCAAAACAGATCTTAGGGTCTGTTTGGTTTCGTACTTTACTGAATAACCCATTTTTGTAATTCCCTTAAAATTAATAACAAATTGTAGGCTCAATGGTTCCACATGAAACCTGATGCATTTGAACCTTTAAATATGCCCCTACATCCATTATGTCATCCATCTAGGTATGGTTGTACACATGGAAATCTTTACTGACTTTCCACATTCTTTTTAATATAAGATTTTCTTCTGAATCCCACAATGTCATGGATTATATTAGGTATTCCCTTATATTTTCATATCTTTCTCTTTACTTAGGGAAGTGAATTTTCGTTTATCATCACAAATAATTCTATTTTACTTCTTGAGGCACTTCCATATACCTTGGATTTATTGCATGGCAAATTCCAATTAATTTCTCTTTCTTTACTATTTAACCCCATATATTACCATCTAACTTCACAGATTACCAATATTCCCTTAGCATTACCTTCTTAGGATTTCACTTGGTATATCTTGACCCATGTTGGGTTTTCCTGTATTCATTTCCATAAACCACATATGACTATACTTTTCCATATGTTTCAAACCCTCATATTCCGATTTCGAACTTCCGTCAAAAGTCATAACTCTGTTTCCCACATATAAAAATACCATTCTCATATTTATTTAATTTATACACCCTTCTCCCATAAGTCCTCCCTTTGTTTTTGGTATTCTTTTTCTTCCATACAAGTGTAAAATTATAAATTTTATGGTGCCATTGTAGCAGAGCTTAACACTCACTTTTCACACCATAAAATTTCCAAGGTTTGCTTGTAACACCTCAAATATCACCTCTTTACATTGACTGTAAACAGGCAAGAGTATCAGATTGGAGAAGCCAACATTGGCTTGGTTGGCAACAGTGGAATGCTAGGAAGGGGAGGATGACCCAACATGTACCTGTGCCTCATACCAACAGTGTTGGAAGAGTCAGCAAGCAAAGTGGGCCAATAGGTGATTACTAACCCTTAATATAGATTGGATATGATAGAGCATACAATAGACTCAAAGGGGGAGCAAGTCTGGCTCAACCAGCTAGAGAGTTTTGGACATGACAGGTTTGCCTGTCATGTGAACAGATGGCCAGAATTGGCTAAAATGGATCCCACCCTTGGAAATTTGACATGTGGACCTATTCCCATGAGTTTGACATGATTAAGTTAGTTAATTAATAAAATCATAAAATTAATTTAATTTCATAACATAATTGGTTTTATATATATATATATATATATATATATATATATATATATATATATATATATATATATATATACATCATATTGTATAAGTAATATAAGTATATATACATATATAATATATATTATGTTATATATATATATTATGGTTTAGTGGGGCTATATAAGTGCCCCCACCATTCTCACACAAATCACTTGGCCAGCAAGAGGAAGAAAGAAGAAAGAAGAAGAAGAAGAAGAAAAAGAAAAAGAAGAAGAAGAAGAGAAGAGAAGAGAAGAAGATTAGAGAAGAGATTGTTGCTCTCAGGACCTTGTTAGAGGATTCATCTACAAGGTAAGTCACTTACTTCATGTTAATTTGTAACAAGAAATTATTTCAAAAAATGGGGGAAAAGGGAATGATATGATTATGTAGAATGGAGAAAAATTCTGAAATTTCAGCAAGGAATTGATGTAAGGAGGTCTTGATTATTTTTTTTTTTTTTTATGGTTTAACTGAAGGACCTTAAAAATCAGAAATTGGTTCCAAGAACCATGGCCGATTGGGACTTGAGAGTGAGGATTTTCACTCAGATTCTTAAAATAGATATAATACATGAGGATTTAGAGAAATCCTACCTTAATTCTTAGTTCTAAGGTTGTAAAAGTTCATGCATGATAATTAGGGTTGAATTTCTTACATGAAAAGTGACATTAGAGAAGAATTTCATGCATGCAACCTTAGATGAAGGTCTGATTATGAAGTTTTTACTCTAATCCTTACTTTGGAGTGAGATTATGGGAAAATGAGGAATGATTTTGGAGATTCTTGCTGAAAATGTATAATTAATCAAAGTTAATTAGTGGATTAATGAATTGATTAATGCATTGATGGAAATTAAGTAGTGTATCACTGTTGTGGAAGATCAGTATAGGACTAAGGCAACAATGACCAGAATTATTGAGAAATCTGCAGAGAGAATTGAACAGAATTGAAATTCTACAGAAAAGGCATGACCAGTGGGAGACATCCGGCCGGCCAGTCAGACCAGGGTCTCCATCCGGTTAGGCTTCCAGAGACCATTTTGCCCTCAGACTTTGATAGCAAAGTGTGGGTCTGAGAGGGGATCTGTAGGGCTTGTAGGGGAATATAAAGTGATTCAATTAGGGTGTAAATTAACTCAAGTCTATTTTAATATATATATATATATATATTGATTTTAGGAGTTCCAGTTAATAGTGAGGGAACAAGTTCAGCACTTGGAAAAGTGGAAACTGATTCGGATTGTCTAGGTGAGTGGGTGCCCCTCTATCTTACTTCTTTTGGTGTGTTTATTATTGTTGTTCATACATTTCATGTTTTGTTTGTGCATATACATTTATTTTCTTCATTTGCATCTACTTTCATGTTTGTTGTATGATGGAATTGATGGTAATGGAAATGTGGAAGGTAAGGCAAGTGAGATGGGTCACGAGCAGGTGCCCATGTATGCATGTGTGGTATAGATGAATTGGTTGTGAATCATTTAGTATATTGGCTAGGTATCACAGCCCCAAGTGCTACACCCCTTGTTCGTAGGAGGTTAGGTACGGACTAATCCCGACATATGTGTCTGTCTGATCAGCAGTGCACTTTGTGATGAGATGTGTGATATCGGTTATGGATTTGGATAGGATACGACATAGTGTATGCCTGGTGGATATTATTTTACGGGGTTACCATCTTGGGATTAGCCCGGGGACCGAGGCTCTGATCGGGATCTGTTGGCTCTTGCCTGTAACGAGTTAGTATTCCTAAGGGCCCAATGTATAGGGTAGGGAATGCCACCTACGTTGCGTAGCACTATACTCATACGTGATGAGACTTTGTAAAGGACTAGGGAATTTTTATAGTTAAATAAATGGATTCATGAGCATCATCATTATATGTGGAGCATGCAATGCATATGGATGTGTGTGTTTGCTCTACCCCACCCCTCATAGAGCATTACTAGTGCTCACCCCCCATTTTCCTTTGATCGACAGATGAAGAGAGCAGTCACCTACATACTACTAGTACTGAGCATGATGCTATAGTTATGGATCAATTGGCATGTACTCCGGATTTTGATGATTTTAGCCATGGACATGATTGCGAGTGTGATGATTGTGTATATGGTGGACAGTTTATTTGAGATATTATATTATAATTATTTTTGTGTATAAATGAGGATGGTGGAAGAGAGCAGTTTTTGATGGTTTGACAGGTGGAAGGATTCTTTTGTTGTACATATATTTTGATTACTTGGATTAATGTATTATATGGATCACTATAAGTAAATTCTAAATTTTGTTTTACATATATTATCAGATACCACTTAGATGCACTGGGTGAGTATTATCCTGCTGCAAGTTCTTTTGATTCCGATTTTGTATATCATTTGGTTGTGGTGTTGTGGACTCTCCTAGAGTAGGATTCTGGGGTAAGCAGGCTGACTGGGTACGGTAAGGTATCCAATGCCGACATGCCTATGCCATATGAAGGGCAATGTGTGTCACAGATAGGGTGGTATCAGAGCAAACTCCAGGACTGAAGGTTGACAACCCACAAGGCCTTAGGATCATCCAATGCAATAGGAAACAAAGAAATAAAAACTTTAAGATAAAAGCCTAATTGTTGTGAATTTGATGTGTGTGATAGAAACATGATTAGGATATGATTGAATCCTTTTAATTTTTTAGGAAATTTGTGTATGATCAGTTGCTGCATTACTCATCCTTATTGAAACTATATGTGTTGAGCATTGGGAATTAATATGCTATGATTTTCAGGAAATTTCCAGTATGCCACCAAAACGGGCTCAACCTCAGCAAGGAACACGGCACCGAAAAAGGGGTCGGCCCACTACTAGAGCTCATCCTGTGTTGTCTGTGAGTGATGAGAGGGAAAGTGAGTCAGTATCGGGACCACAAGAATTGGTTCCTGCACTTGCCATTGCAATAGCGACAACATCTGTGTCATCTCTTGTACCTCCAGTGCTTACAGCACATGATGTGGTTGCTTTAATGACTAATATGATCCAGGTATATAGCAAAGGCTACAACAAACAATACATTAGAGTTTGTAACATCAACAACAACAATAAAATAGGGTTGTTGAGGAATTGGTCACAACAATGCATGTAGGGGAATACTAGTTCGACCTGCACAAGTTGCACCACAGACTACAGGTGGGCAAGCAACCCCGGATGTACCAATTCTTGGTACGTAGACAGGACAACAGGTTTAGAGAACCCACCAATAGTACAAGTATGGGTTGATATGAGTAAGTTGATGGAGAAATTCCAGAAGTAAAGGCCTCCATACTTCGATGGTGTGAATTCTGACCCATTAGCACCATCAAAATGGGTGGAAGGAACTAAAAAGGCATTGGCAGTGGTAGGTTGTAGTGATGAACAGAAAATCATGTGTGTTACCTATCAACTACAAAATGAAGCCTTGGTAGAAGGCTACCAGAACCATATTGCTAGCCACACATCCACATCCCACCTAGGATAAGTTTGTAGAGGTGTTCTATGGGAACTATTTCCCTATCAGTGTGAGAGACAGGAAGGAGTTAGAGTTCATGGCTTTGACTCAAGGACCAAAGTCAGTGTTGGAATACCAACAGTAGTTTGAGGACTTGTACTATTTTCCCCCAGAATATATGAAGAATGACAATGCAAAGGCAAAGAAATTTGAGTAGGGTTTGAGGTCTAGCATTGGAGCTATGTTATTAGCTTATCGGCTCCAGAATTATGCTGATGTGGTTTAGATTGCAAAATCTATTAAGGACAAGTAGAGGGAAGGTTATTAGATTCAGGCAGTAAGAAGGGCCAGAACAGGAAACATAGGGAGACAGTTTGGAAGGTTTGGAAGGGGAGCTTCTTCTTCTGCCATTGCAACTAGACAGAGAGAGAGGCTAGTAGAGCACCTACCCAGTCACAGTTAGCACAGTCATAACCAACAATGTCTATAGCTCAGCCTATTAATGTGAAGTGCTATATATGCTAGCAGTTGGGGCATTATGCAAGATTTTGTCCTCAGAGGAAACTGAGTGAGCAGAGTGTGACCTCATCCTCTTCTGCACCCACCAAGAAGTCACAGGCAACTGGGAAGGTCTTTGCACTAACAGCTGAGAAAGCTAAGGTTGTCTCTAATATACCAACATATGTATTGTTTAATTCTGGTGCATCTTATTCATTTGTATCTTCTAATTTTACTCCAAGGCTATATGTGAAACTTAAAAAGTTAACTTATTAGTTGATGGTCAGTAAACCTACAGGGTTTATTGTGAACTTAGAGAATGTGTATGAACCCTGTACTATTCAGATTTGTGAAAGGGAAATGATAGTTCATTTGATTTGCATAGATATGAAAGACTTTGATGTCATATTAGGAATGGATTGGCTGTTAGCATATTGGGCCAGTGTGCTCTGTGCTGAGAAGAAAATATTGTTTAGACCTAGAAATGGAGATGAGTTTGTATTTCAGGGACTCAGAAAGGAAACAAAGAAAATGTTGATTTCTGCTATCCAAGTAAAAAAATTGTTAGAAGAAGGATGTGAAGCATACTTGGCATGTGCCCAAGATACAACAAGAAAAACTGCAACACTGGAAGAATTGAAAGTAGTAAAGGAATTTCCAGATGTATTTCTAGAGGATCTGTGTAGTGTGCCCCCAGATAGGGAGACTGAATTTTGTATAGATCTAATACCTGAGGCAGTACCAATGTCAAAGGTATCTTACAGGATGGTTGCTGCTGAATTGAAAGAATTGAAGGAATAATTGCATGACTTGTTGAAGAAAGGTTTTATTAGACCCTATGTATCACATTGGGGAGCTCCAATATTGTTTGTAAAGAAGAAGGATGAGAGTTTACGGATGTGTATTGATTACTGGGAGTTGAACAAATTGACAATTAAGAATCGGTATCCGCTTACCCCGCATTGATGATCTATTGATTAGTTACAAGGAGCTAGTACATTCTCCAAGATAGACTTGAGGTTAGAGTATCACCAGTTGAAGATTAAGGAGAGTGATATCCAGAAGACAACTTTCAGGACTAGGTATGGCCATTATGAACTTGTGATTATGCCATTTGGACTGACCAATGCACTAGTAGCTTTTATGGGATTAATGAATAGAGTGTTCCATGATATGCTAGATCAGTATATGATTGTCTTCTTTGGTGATTGATCTATTCCAAGAGTAGAGAGGATCATGCAGTCCATTTGAGGTCAGTATTACAAAGTTTAGTAAATGTGAATCACAAGTGAATTTCTTGGGGCACATTCTATCTGCTAGGGGTATTAAAGTTGATCCTGGAAAGGTAAAGGCAGTATTAGATTGGGAGTCTCCCAAGACTGTAAGTGAGATTCAGAGTTTACTGGGCTTAGCCGGTTATTACAAGAGATTTATTGAGAACTTTGCCTGGATTTTTGCCACCATGACTCGGTTGACTAGAAAAGGAGTCAAATTGGACTAAGGAATGTGAAAGTTTTTTTTCAGGATTTGAAGAACCGACTGGTGGCAGCTCTAGTCCTTGCCATCCCAGATGGTACATCAGGTTTGGTGGTATATAGTGATGCATCCAAACAAGGTTTAGGATGTGTGTTGATGCAGAATGGTAAGGTAATTTCTTATGCTTTTAGATAATTAAGAGATTATGAAAAGAATTATCCTACCCATGACTTGGAATTGGCAGCAGTCATTTTTGTTTTAAAAATTTGGCGTTACTATTTGTATGGTCAGAAACGTGAGATTTATAGTGACCACAAAAGCCTTAAGTATCTCTTCACCTAGAAAGAACTAAATATGAGGCAAAGAAGATGGCTAGAATTACTGAAAGGCTATGACTGCACCATTCATTACCATTCAGGAAAAGCTAATGGAATAGCAGATGCTCTTAGAAGGAAACACAAAGTCACTACATTAGCCACAGTTATTGCAAATCCTATGTTGATTGAGGAAGCAAGAGAATTTTGTTTGGAAGTAATTGTGGGAGTGGAGACACCTGAAGATATGACACTTACCACACTTACCATTAAACTATCTTTATTTGAGCAGATCAAGGAAGCCCAACCTAAAGATGATATGTTGAGGAAAACTATTGTAGAAACCCAATTTTGTCACCCTCCCCCGGTTATGATAACTTATGGATCTTGGATGCGACCTCTCACTTCCGATCAACAGAGATGACAGATGACTGAGGAAACCCAACCCGGTAACATTCCATACTCATCTAAGAATCCTAGAAATCCCGTGCGAGGGAAAAGAAGGGTCTAATTATGACTTCTTATATATGAAGGAATCCAGTCCAAAGTGACCGCATGGATGGATAGTACTCGGAATCACGATTCCAACGATATATGGTACGTCAAAATCGAACCGTCGAATCTTCCACAATCATTCCTAGAAAAATCGTATCTCGCGCACATGCCCTGCTACCTTACGCATGCCTTGCCTGCCTCGTGCATGCCCCTGCTTGCCTCGCACACGCCCCTGCCTACCCCAAGCTGCCCCTGCCTACGTCACTGGTGCCCCTGACTGCCTCGTGCCCCCTGCCTACCTCTCACGTGACCCTGCTGCCTTGTGTGCGCCCCTGAGAGCCTTACAGGCCCCTGCTACCCTGCGTGTGCCCCCACTGCCCTGCACGTGCCACCGCAATCCTTGCATGCCCCTACGTGCCTCACGCACCCCCGTTGCCCTTCGTGTTCCCTTGCCTACCTCACACACGCCCATGTTTGACCCACGTGCCCCTTGCCTCGTGTGCTCCTCCCTACCTTGCACACCCTTGCCCGAACCCCTTGCTTCTGTTGATAGCCGGAATCTTCACTCCAATGACGTAAGTTTTGAAGAGATTCTCCCTTCACCCATTTGTGCACTTTGAACTACCCCGCTAGCGTACCCTACATTGCGACCTCCGATTGGCCCAAAAATGCATTTTTTCATCTCATTGGCCCAAAAAAGAATCTTTACACCTCATTGGCCAAAGAAATTCACCCTTCACCCTATTGGTTTGGAAAAATCACTTTTTTACCCCTTTGGTCCAAGAAATCTATAAATACCCCCCTCCCTTTGGTTTTTCACACTCAAGCCTCTTTGTGAGCACCCCTTGTAGAGAAGCTCTACCCTCTCTCCTCCCCTTCCCCATTGAGGGTTTCAAGTCTCCGGAGAGATCTTCATAAGACCCGAAGTGTTCTTCGGGTCTTCGAAGTTCTTCAATCATCTATTTTTTTTTTTAAGTGAGCATCTTGTGTAGGAGAAGCTTTGCCTTAGTCCTCTCTCCTCCCCTTCCCCCTTGAGGTTCTTCAAGTCTTCGGAGATCTTCATAAGACCCGAAGTGTTCTTCGGGTCTTCGAAGTTCTTCAATCATCTATTTTCTTCGGGCCTTCGAAGTTCCTTAATCATTTAAGTTTCAACCTATTCCTAGCGGAAGCTCTGTCGGAGTGCCACCTTAGCCTAGGCCTCCCATAGCTTGTCTCCAGCGGAAGATCTGCCGAAGTATACTCCAGCCTATCCCTAGCGGAAGCTCTTTTGGAATGCCACCTCAACCAAAGTCTAGAAGTGGCCCATCCCTAGCGAAAGCTCTGCCAAATTGACACCTCAGTCTAAGTTCAAAAGTAACCATTCCTAGCTAGAACTCTGTCTGAATATTACTACAATCAGCAACTCTTGAAAATGGAAGTTAGAGGTTAAGACCATCTTCCCCTGAGCCAGGAGAATCCACAAGAAAGTTCGTGCTCTTGACCCAAAATAGGGGTTAAGCTCAGGTATAATTTCTCACCCAAATTAGCATAATGTAGACTTTATATTGACCTTGTTTTAGTATACATAATTATTTAAATTCAGTCAATGTATATATGTGTGATAATTTAGTCATGCATACGGAATAAGAATAATTGTGTAAAATGTTCGTTCTTAAGCATCTAGTAGGAAGACTGGTTGAACCGAGTAGATTGGGTGCCTAACACCTTTCCAACTCTACAACCTAACACATACCCTAAATCTTTGGGACCGACTAACTTTTTGGCCCTTTACTCTGGAATCGGGCCCACCCCCGGGTCCTAGGCCCATAATCCTATGTGGCGACTCCAAACCCTTTTGCATGATCTCAATCTCCGATATTGGACCATCATCAAATCCCTATCTCAATGACGACCTTTACACTCTTACAAAATAGGCCTCCACGTATCTCCGAGCGGTGGTATGGCAGTGCGGGTCCCATGGTTAAGCACACACGAGACACCCCTCCCTAAGCAAGAGAAAGAGGGGAGAAGAGGCCAAATGCAAGTCTTTTTTCCCCCAAGGGAAGAGAACCTTCGGCCGCTACCCTCACAGCGGCAACTCCATTGGGAACCTTTCAAGCTTCCAATACTAGATTCTACCATTAAATGCAAGAACATTTTACACACCATTTGTTTGAAAACATGTTTGGCCAATCCTATGTTTATAATTGTATTCGCTAACCACATCATGCATCGTGCTTAAAGTGAAATCATTTGGCGAGGGACTCCCTATCATGCCCCCACCCTCAGGGAGGCCAGTATATGTCATAGAGAGTACTCTGAGAGCAAATGGTAGCCACTTCTTGTACAAGGGTGTGGGGTATTGTTAAATGATGAGGATGTTCGTATTCGTGCTAGCACCCTTGGGGAGGTCCGCACACTTTATGACATTCTGAGACCTGCATTACACTTTTGCACACTGTAAGTTTCTTTTTCTTTCTTTTAAATATACCAGAGCTTCTTCTTCTAGCATCAGACTGAAGCCTACAGTCGAGCCTCTCGATTCTGGCTGCTACATCCAGTTAAGCTCTTCCTTTACTTTTTGTTTCTTTCTATTAATTTTGTTTATGGTTTAATTTAATTATGTGTGAGTAGTTTCTCAAGAAGGATTAATGGATATGATGTAAGGTTTAGACAGAAATTTTTCCTTTTGTTTTGTAAATTCTTTTCAATTATTCCGTAATGACTGAAAGAAGGTTAAGATCGAAGATCTTTCCTAGGGAGCAATTACGACACTTGAACTCTGTATTATGTCAGAAGTAGTGGACTGGCATATAACCAGAGAGTAGTCTAAAGCTCTAGATCTAGATCGGTACATCTGACAATCAGACTGTGTAGCCTTAGGTTCATACTGCTTGTCCTTCCAGTAATATTCCAAAAGAATAGGTCTTTATGCTCTGGACGTTGAGGCAAGGTGGCCGTTTAGTCCCTGAGAGCAGAACCCCTGTGTGAGGGTATGAATCATGTTGGCATGGCGTCCCACATGAACTAGAAAGACTTGCAGTTCCTGGCTAAGTATTCTCTTAATTAAAAATGACAGTCTGAGTTAGCATACCAAAAGAACTGAGCCTAAATACTGTGCGTGTATCACCGGTTGATCCCCAGTGTGAGGATGTGAGTTGTATGAGCATGGCGTCTTATACAAGCTTAGATTATGTTAAAAAAAAAAAAAAAAAAAAAAAAAAAAAAAAAAAAAAGGATCGGAGAAAGGTTTTCATACCAATCTCGTTCTGATTGCTATACAGAACCAGGAGATCACTATTTCCCTGGATTTTAGCATATCTCGATCCTGAAATTTCTCTTTTTCTTCATTTCTGTCAAAATCCTACAAAATATCCTCATATCCTTCTTCTCCTTTAACCCCCTTCCTGGTACATTTTCTGCGCCCTCTGACCAGCACAAATCCTTCTGTGCTACCCTGACCTGAACCGGCAGTCTCCGGCCAAAACCCCCCCTTGGTATCAGAGCAGTGTTTATTTTATAAGAAGAAAATTTTCAATTTATTGTATGTTCTCAGTTTATTTAAATTATTTCAGTTTTTTAGAATATCTTGTTAGAGAATATAATAGAATTTACCATTATGATTATTTTAGAATTGAATATCTTGATATAAATTCTTTAACTGGAATTGTCGAAATATATTATAAAGATTTTTGTGAATCGATATTAGAATCATCAGAAGAATTAAAAAATTTACCAGAAGAAGTTAAAAGAATCATTTTACAAAAAACTTATCTAACTCCAGAAGGATTATTCAGAAAATATAATAATCATATTATAAGGTATAATTCTTGGAAGAATTCTCATAGAAATTATTATCCTTTATTAGCTTTACCAAGAAGTCTTACTGAATGGACAGAATAGATTATTTACAATCAGAAATTTTTAAAATAAGAACAGAAGTAAGTAAAATACAACAAAATTTAGATTATATTAATAGAATTATTACTTTATTGTTAAAACAGACTCAACAAGATAACGAATCAGATAAAATGGTTATATTAGAATTATTAAGACTATCTACAAAGATAGAACAAAAATTTTTAGAAATAACTAACCAGTTTGATACAAGAATCAAAAATATAGAAGACTTGTTAAAATTTTATAATACATAAAATTTCAGAAATCTTATTAATTGAACAAATAAGAATAAAACATTTAAAGTTTCTAATGACAAATTTAGAACCAGAATTAACAGAGTTAAAAATTTTGTTAGAAGATTATTCATTAGGATTAACTATAGAAAATCAAGGCTTAACCAAATATAAGCCACCTGCAACTCATGATCAGATTTTAATAACACAGAATAATTTGATTATAATTGGATTAATTAAAATATTAAAGAAATTAGAATTAATAAGTGGAAAAATTAACTTTACCAGAGAACTTGATGATATAGGACAAAAACTAAGTAATTTAAAAATATCTACATCCGAAGATAATATAAAAATAATAAAAAAGACTTGTAATGGCAGTTTTATACCAGCAGAAAAGATTTTAGAAGAAGGAACTTCAACAAAACCATATATATTAAAATGAATAGATTTAGACCATTTTCAGGCAGAAGTAGAACGATACAAGAACAAGATACTAGACCTCAGAATACAACCAATGAAAGTATGTTTAGAAGAATATTAAGAGGAAGTAGTAGTAATAGTAATAGTGAAGATATCAGATTAGAAGAAATAGTTGATGTTGAATCAGACATCACTAGATTTAGTACACAACAAGCCCATATGATAAACCCAAGACAATTATATGCACATAATAGATTTTTAAGAGACACTAGCTTATTCTCAGGATATCAGGAAGTAACTTTGTCAGTATCAAATGATGAAGTTGAAACCATTGATGTAATTAGTCAAGAATCAATTAGACAACTTTTATTAGCAAATAAAAGATATTTCCATTTAGGATTATTTATAATAGGAATTAAAGGATTTGCCAGAAAGAAAGTAGGAACAAAAGTTCTAATATGTATAATAGATGAAAGATGGGATCTTAAAACCCAGTTAAGACAAGCCTTACTAGCTATGACAGAAGTAGATTTATCAAATAATAAAGCATTATATTATGTAGCACCAGATTTTCAATTAAAAATAAAAGAATTACCGAAATATATAAAAATAAAAGTTATGACAAAAGGATATGATTCGTTTAAAGGAGATAATCTAATGATGTGTATAGGATTGATAGGAAAAATAACTAATAATTCTACAACAAATTACAAAGTCTCGATTGAAGAAGTTATTGAAGGAATAGGATCTAAATATAGTAAATTATTAAAACCTCCAGAAATTGACCCAATGATATTAGCAGGACAAGAATGGAATTTAAGTAGAATAACAGAAGATAAAGATTCCAACACAGTTTATGTACCAAGAGACAGTCTAATATATCAAGATAGTAACAATAATTATAGATTAAGATTTCTAGATTATGAAACAAGACCAGGAGTTGAAAATAGTACAGCAGATACTATGGATAATGAAGAACGAGATAGATTAATAAAAGAATTAGAAAATCAAAACAACAGTGATAATGGAAGATAGGATAATAACACAGGACGAAATAAAAACATTAAAACAACATGATAAATATGGTCTAATAGGAACTTTACTATATAAAAGAAAATTAGGAGTTGAACTATTTAAAGAAGATAAAATAAGATTAGAAAATCTAGCAATAGAATCAGGAGTTATAACAGAAAAAGAAGAATTAATTGATAAAGGTGATAGATTTATTATCAGAAAAATAATCGAAGAAGAAAATATTACTGATAAAACCAGTGAAATTAGTGAGATAAATCCTAGATTATTAATTAATGAAGAAAATGAAATAGATAATAGCTTAGAATCTGATATAGAAGAATTACAAAATATTGAAGCAATGAATGATGTTACTTATGATCAAACAAGACCATATGGACCGAATAATCCAAATATGGCTTGGGGAAATAGACCAAGATGGAAATTAGAACCAACAGAATTAGAACAACCAAAAGATGATTTTAAATTTTATAAATCTAGAGGGAAAAAATTACCAATAGAAGAACCAGTAGTATTTGCAGATAGAAAAGAATCAGGAAAAATATTAAACATAGGATATCATGACCCCCAGAAATTAGACTCAGTACTTGATATATGGAAAAGTAAAGTTTTAAATGACTGTTTACAATTTAAAGAACCACAAGAAACTGATGAATTATACCAATATTTAGAAACATTCTTAGGAGAAACAATGAAAGCAAATTGGGAAAGATATAAGGTAGAATATCCAGAAGAACTTAGAGCATTAAAAACATTTGGACCAAATCCATATAATTTTGTTAATAAGATACATATGTTAGCAACAGGAAGAGATCCTAACAGTTCTCGGATAGAACAACAGACAGAAGCTTTAGCACAGTTAGAAAGATTAGTTTTAACAGATTATAGGTATGCAAAAAGTTTTCTTAAAGAATATTATTATTTTGCAAGTATAAGTGGAAATTATTTTACACAATCTGTAAAAGATAAATTATTTCAGAAGTTACCAGGACAATTAGGAGAAGAAATAAGACAAAAATGGCATCCTATAAATGATATTCCAGAGAATGATAATATAGGCATTAGAATACAACATATTATAAAATGTTTAAAAGAAAAATGCATAACTATACAAATTCAACAACAATTTCAAAAAGAACAATATAACTTTTGTAAAGATATATACGTACCCCAGATATATGGAAGAGAAGGAAAAGATATTTATAGAAGAAAACAAAATATAAGACCTAGACTACAGAGACCCCAATATAGGCCTCGATACCAGAAAAGAAGCAGTTATAAAAGACCACAGAAGAGATATTATCTTAGAAGATCTGATGCAAGAAGACCATTCTTAAATAAAGATCATCATGCTAGGATGTATGATCCAGATAGAATCTATAAAAGAAAATTAAGATGCTTTATATGTGATAGAGATGATCATTTAGCATCAAAGTGCCCAAGAAGAATAAATGAGGATACAAAGAGATCTTTAGTAGTACAAGATTCAAAATGCTGTTTGATAGATGTTGAAGATGATTTAAGTGATACAGAATCAATATACAGCATTGTATCTATAGAGATATATAATCCAAACATTGAAGAAAGAGATAGTGAAGAAGAGATACCAAGTGTTATGCAACAATATTTAGAAGAAAACATATGTGTATTGACAGATACATGCATAGAGGATAATCATCGATGGAAAAATGGATCAGGATCACATGATATAGCATGTAAGAAATGTAGAGGATATCCATGGATAACATTACGATATAAATGTGAAAAATGCTTTGAAGAAAGATGCAAGAATTGCTTAGATAGATCAGAAATTATTCCAAAGATTGATGAAAAAATAGTAAAATTACAGGATAAGATAGTTACTAAAAAAGTTGAGATTTTGGAAGATGAAATTACTATATTAAAAGCTCAGCTACAAAGTAAAGAAGATCTTAGTCCAAAAATATATGAAGACCCAAGAATCGAATGGATGGAAATTATTGAGAATGGAGGAATAAAACCAGAAAAATCTACAAAAGGATCTTTAGGATATGATATTTTTTCACCCATAGAAATAGTATTATTACCTAACGATATAACAATAATAGATGCCCAAGTTAGATATTCTATTTCAGAAAAATATGGGATAAAATTAGAAACAAAATCTAGTATGGCAGCAAGAGGATTAATGGTCATAGGAGGAATCTTAGATTCTGACTATGAAGATAATATTTATGTAATAATAAGAAACTTTACCCAAACTTCACAAACCATAAAACCAGGACAAAAAATAGCTCAGGCTATAATATTACCAAACTATGAACAAGGACCAGATATAAGAAGACTAGGAGGATTTGGATCAACAGATAGACCTAGTACTAGTAACCAAGTCATAGATAACTATACATTAGCTACTATTGAAAAACCAGAAAATATTGAAACAACTATATTCTGTCAGGTAAAGAATAGTTTAAATAATTTACAAACACTTTTTAGAATAAAAATAAATAAGAAAATAGTATATTTAAAAGCCATAATCGATACAGGATGTACTAGTTCTATAGTAAATCCAAAATTCTTTGATAAAAATGATTTTGAAGAAACAAAAAATCCAACAATAGCAACATCAGTTGATGGAATAGAAACTGAAGATAAATTCAAATTGAAACCAGCTTCTATAAGTTTTAAAGATGTTTGTGATAAATATTCAACAGATTATCCACTTAATAACGTCTACCTAAGGAAATGTCCTTGGGATATGTTATTAGGATTAGGATTTATATTAGCTCAATCAGGAGGATTATATGTTAATAAACATAGTATTATAATATTCAAAAATATAACACAAACACCAACCTATCCTCCATATCCAAAACCTAAACAGAATACAGATTTATTTAAAGAATGCCCTTGTAGTATACCTGGACAGTGTAAAATAAATAAAGAAGATACTAATATTGGCCTAACCCTAGAAGAAGATATTATAGAAAATTGTGAAGAATTAATAGAACAACAAACAATTGACTTTGAAGATGGAATAAATCCGTCATTAATTATAGCCATATTAGAAAACACTAGTAGTATTAAGAAGACTATAGAAAAACTAGAAAGAATAGAAATAATCCAAGATAAAAATCCTCTAAGACATTGGGATAAAGACAAACCTGTCATGAAGATAGAAATTATAAATCAAAATTTAAAAATAAATTCAGGAGTACCAAAATATCATCCTATAGATTCAGAACAATTTAAATTACATATTAAAGAATTATTAGAATTAAATTTAATAAGGAAATCCAATAGTCCACATAGATCAGCAGCTATGATAGTCATGAAAGAAAGTGAAAAAAGAAGAGGAAAAAGCAGAATGGTAATAAATTATAAAAGACTAAATGATAACACAATAGATGATGCATATAATCTACCCCAAAAGAATTTCCTTATTCAATTTATACAAAAAGCTAAAATCTTTTCAAAATTCGACTTAAAATCAGGATTTCATCAAATAGCCATAGAAGAAGAATCTAAACCATGGACAGCTTTTACAACAACTGAAGGCCATTACGAATGGAATGTAATGCCCTTTGGATTAAAAAATGCACCTGCAGTTTTCCAAAGAAGAATGGATGATATTTTCTTACCCTATAGAGAATTTTGTATAGTCTATATAGATGATATATTAATTTTTTCAAAAACCGAAATAGAACATATAGCACATCTCCATAAGATATTTTCAGAATTCTATAAGCATGGATTGGTAGTATCTAAGAAAAAGATGGAAATAGGAAAAGACCAAATTAAGTTTCTAGGACTAGAAATAGGACTAGGACAAATAAAACTACAACCTCATATATCTACAAAAATTTTAGAATTCCCTTCAGAATTAAAAACCACAAAAGAAATAAAAAGTTTTATAGGATTAGTAAATCAAGCAAGAGATTTCATTCCATGATACCAAGGGGGGGTTTTGGCCGGAGACTGCCGGTTCAGGTCAGGGTAGCACAGAAGGATATGTGCTGGTCAAAGGGCGCAGAAAATGTACCAGGAAGGGGGTTAAAGGAGAAGAAGGATATGAGGATATTTTGTAGGATTTTGACAGAAATGAAGAAAAAGAGAAATTTCAGGATCGAGATATGCTAAAATCCAGGGAAATAGTGATCTCCTGGTTCTGTATAGCAATCAGAACGAGATTGGTATGAAAACCTTTCTCCGATCCTTTTTTTTTTTTTTTTTTTTTTTTTTTTTTTAATCTAAGCTTGTATAAGACGCCATGCTCATACAACTCACATCCTCACACTGGGGATCAACCGGTGATACACGCACAGTATTTACGCCCAGTTCTTTTGGTATGCTAACTTAGACTGTCATTTTTAATTGGGAGAATACTTAGCCAGGAACTGCAAGTCTTTCTAGTTCATGTGGGACGCCATGCCAACATGATTCATACCCTCACACAGGGGTTCTGCTCTCAGGGACTAAACGGCCACCTTGCCTCAACGTCCAGAGCATAAAGACCTATTCTTTTGGAATATTACTGGAAGGACAAGCAGTATGAACCTAAGGCTACATAGTCTGATTGTCAGATGTACCGATCTAGATCTAGAGCTTTAGACTACTCTCTGTTATATGCCAGTCCACTACTTCTGACATAATACAGAGTTCAAGTGTCGTAATTGCTCCCTAGGAAAGATCTTCGATCTTAACCTTCTTTCAGTCATTACGGAATAATTGAAAAGAATTTACAAAACAAAAGGAAAAATTTCTGTCTAAACCTTACATCATATCCATTAATCCTTCTTGAGAAACTACTCACACATAATTAAATTAAACCATAAACAAAATTAATAGAAAGAAACAAAAAGTAAAGGAAGAGCTTAACTGGATCTAGCAGCCAGAATCGAGAGGCTCGACTGTAGGCTTCAGTCTGATGCTAGAAGAAGAAGCTCTGGTATATTTAAAAGAAAGAAAAAGAAACTTACAGGAATGATGAACAAAAGTTCTAATATGTATAATAGATGAAAGATGGGATCTTAAAACCCAGTTAAGACAAGCCTTACTAGCTATGACAGAAGTAGATTTATCAAATAATAAAGCATTATATTATGTAGCACCAGATTTTCAATTAAAAATAAAAGAATTACCGAAATATATAAAAATAAAAGTTATGACAAAAGGATATGATTCGTTTAAAGGAGATAATCTAATGATGTGTATAGGATTGATAGGAAAAATATTTTGTTTTCTTCTATAAATATCTTTTCCTTCTCTTCCATATATCTGGGGTACGTATATATCTTTACAAAAGTTATATTGTTCTTTTTGAAATTGTTGTTGAATTTGTATAGTTATGCATTTTTCTTTTAAACATTTTATAATATGTTGTATTCTAATGCCTATATTATCATTCTCTGGAATATCATTTATAGGATGCCATTTTTGTCTTATTTCTTCTCCTAATTGTCCTGGTAACTTCTGAAATAATTTATCTTTTACTGATTGAGTAAAATAATTTCCACTTATTCTTGCAAAATAATAATATTCTTTTAAGAGAATATAATAGAATTTACCATTATGATTATTTTAGAATTGAATATCTTGATATAAATTCTTTAACTGGAATTGTCGAAATATATTATAAAGATTTTTGTGAATCGATATTAGAATCATCAGAAGAATTAAAAAATTTAGGATTAACTATAGAAAATCAAGGCTTAACCAAATATAAGCCACCTGCAACTCATGATCAGATTTTAATAACACAGAATAATTTGATTATAATTGGATTAATTAAAATATTAAAGAAATTAGAATTAATAAGTGGAAATATAGCAGTAAGACAGAAGAACAAATCTGTAGATATGCCTCTGGTATTCATAAAAGAAAAAATCTAAGTCCAATTGACTGTGAATTAGAAGCAGTAATAGCAGGATTACAAGCTTTTGATTTCTTTATAATACTAAGAAGTTTTACTTTAAGAATCTGAGTAACTAAGAAAAATAATCGAAGAAGAAAATATTACTGATAAAACCAGTGAAATTAGTGAGATAAATCCTAGATTATTAATTAATGAAGAAAATGAAATAGATAATAGCTTAGAATCTGATATAGAAGAATTACAAAATATTGAAGCAATGAATGATGTTACTTATGATCAAACAAGACCATATGGACCGAATAATCCAAATATGGCTTGGGGAAATAGACCAAGATGGAAATTAGAACCAACAGAATTAGAACAACCAAAAGATGATTTTAAATTTTATAAACCTAGAGGGAAAAAATTACCAATAGAAGAACCAGTAGTATTTGCAGATAGAAAAGAATCAGGAAAAATATTAAACATAGGATATCATGACCCCCAGAAATTAGACTCAGTACTTGATATATGGAACAATTCAGGAGTACCAAAATATCATTAGAAGAAATAGTTGATGTTGAATCAAAATTTAAAAATAAATTCAGGAGTACCAAAATATCATCCTATAGATTCAGAACAATTTAAATTACATATTAAAGAATTATTAGAATTAAATTTAATAAGGAAATCCAATAGTCCACATAGATCAGCAGCTATGATAGTCATGAAAGAAAGTGAAAAAAGAAGAGGAAAAAGCAGAATGGTAATAAATTATAAAAGACTAAATGATAACACAATAGATGATGCATATAATCTACCCCAAAAGAATTTCCTTATTCAATTTATACAAAAAGCTAAAATCTTTTCAAAATTTGACTTAAAATCAGGATTTCATCAAATAGCCATAGAAGAAGAATCTAAACCATGGACTGGTTTCAATTTGAATTTGTATTTAGTTTCTATTCCATCAACTGATGTTGCTATTGTTGGATTTTTTGTTTCTTCAAAATCATTTTTATCAAAGAATTTTGGATTTACTATAGAACTAGTACATCCTGTATCGATTATGGCTTTTAAATATACTATTTTCTTATTTATTTTTATTCTACAAAGTGTTTGTAAATTATTTAAACTATTTTTTACTTGACAGAATATAGTTGTTTCAATATTTTCTGGTTTTTCAATAGTAGCTAATGTATAGTTTTCTATGACTTGGTTACTAGTACTAGGTCTATCTGTTGATCCAAATCCTCCTAGTCTTCTTATATCTGGTCCTTGTTCATAGTTTGGTAATATTATAGCCTGAGCTATTTTTTGTCCTGGTTTTATGGTTTGTGAAGTTTGGGTAAAGTTTCTTACTATTACATAAATATTATCTTCATAGTCAGAATCTAAGATTCCTCCTATACCCATTAATCCTCTTGCTGCCATACTAGATTTTGTTTCTAATTTTATCCCATATTTTTCTGAAATAGAATATCTAACTTGGGCATCTATTATTGTTATATCGTTAGGTAATAATACTATTTCTATGGGTGAAAAAATATCATATCCTAAAGATCCTTTTGTAGATTTTTCTGGTTTTATTCCTCCATTCTCAATCCATTCGATTCTTGGGTCTTCATATATTTTTGGACTAAGATCTTCTTTACTTTGTAGCTGAGCTTTTAATATAGTAATTTCATCTTCCAAAATCTCAACTTTTTTAGTAACTATCTTATCCTGTAATTTTACTATTTTTTCATCAATCTTTGGAATAATTTCTGATCTATCTAAGCAATTCTTGCATCTTTCTTCAAAGCATTTTTCACATTTATATCGTAATGTTATCCATGGATATCCTCTACATTTCTTACATGCTATATCATGTGATCCTGATCCATTTTTCCATCGATGATTATCCTCTATGCATGTATCTGTCAATACACATATGTTTTCTTCTAAATATTGTTGCATAACACTTGGTATCTCTTCTTCACTATCTCTTTCTTCAATGTTTGGATTATATATCTCTATAGATACAATGCTGTATATTGATTCTGTATCACTTAAATCATCTTCAACATCTATCAAACAGCATTTTGAATCTTGTACTACTAAAGATCTCTTTGTATCCTCATTTATTCTTCTTGGGCACTTTGATGCTAAATGATCATCTCTATCACATATAAAACATCTTAATTTTCTTTTATAGATTCTATCTGGATCATACATCCTAGCATGATGATCTTTATTTAAGAATGGTCTTCTTGCATCAGATCTTCTAAGATAATTCTCAGGATATCAGGAAGTAACTTTGTCAGTATCAAATGATGAAGTTGAAACCATTGATGTAATTAGTCAAGAATCAATTAGACAACTTTTATTAGCAAATAAAAGATATTTCCATTTAGGATTATTTATAATAGGAATTAAAGGATTTGCCAGAAAGAAAGTAGGAACAAAAGTTCTAATATATATAATAGATGAAAGATGGGATCTTAAAACCCAGTTAAGACAAGCCTTACTAGCTATGACAGAAGTAGATTTATCAAATAATAAAGCATTATATTATGTAGCACCAGATTTTCAATTAAAAATAAAAGAATTACCGAAATATATAAAAATAAAAGTTATGACAAAAGGATATGATTCGTTTAAAGGAGATAATTTAATGATATGTATAGGATTGATAGGAAAAATAACTAATAATTCTACAACAAATTACAAAGTCTCGATTGAAGAAGTTATTGAAGGAATAGGATCTAAATATAGTAAATTATTAAAACCTCCAGAAATTGACCCAATGATATTAGCAGGACAAGAATGGAATTTAAGTAGAATAACAGAAGATAAAGATTCCAACACAGTTTATGTACCAAGAGACAGTCTGATATATCAAGATAGTAACAATAACTATAGATTAAGATTTTTAGATTATGAAACAAGACCAGGAGTTGAAAATAGTACAGCAGATACTATAGATAATGAATATCTCGTGAATGATTAATAAGAGAATTAGAAAATCAAAACAACAGTGATAATGGAAGATAGGATAATAACACAGGAAGAAATAAAAATATTAAAACAATACGATAAGTATGGTTTAATAGGAACATTATTATATAAAAGGAAATTAGGAGTTGAACTATTTAAAGAAGATAAAATAAGACTAGAAAATCTAGCAATAGAATCAGGAATTATAACAGAAAATGAAGAATTAATTGATAGAGGTGATAGATTTATTATCAGAAAAATAATCGAAGAAGAAAATATTACTGATAAAACCAGTGAAATTAGTGAGATAAATCCTAGATTATTAATTAATGAAGAAAATGAAATAGATAATAGCTTAGAATCTGATATAGAAGAATTACAAAATATTGAAGCAATGAATGATGTTACTTATGATCAAACAAGACCATATGGACCGAATAATCCAAATATGGCTTGGGGAAATAGACCAAGATGGAAATTAGAACCAACAGAATTAGAACAACCAAAAGATGATTTTAAATTTTATAAACCTAGAGGGAAAAAATTACCAATAGAAGAACCAGTAGTATTTGCAGATAGAAAAGAATCAGGAAAAATATTAAACATAGGATATCATGACCCCCAGAAATTAGACTCAGTACTTGATATATGGAAAAGTAAAGTTTTAAATGACTGTTTACAATTTAAAGAACCACAAGAAACTGATGAATTATACCAATATTTAGAAACATTCTTAGGAGAAACAATGAAAGCAAATTGGGAAAGATATAAGGTAGAATATCCAGAAGAACTTAGAACATTAAAAACATTTGGACCAAATCCATATAATTTTGTTAATAAGATACATATGTTAGCAACAGGAAGAGATCCTAACAGTTCTCGGATAGAACAACAGACAGAAGCTTTAGCACAGTTAGAAAGATTAGTTTTAACAGATTATAGGTATGCAAAAAGTTTTCTTAAAGAATATTATTATTTTGCAAGTATAAGTGGAAATTATTTTACACAATCTGTAAAAGATAAATTATTTCAGAAGTTACCAGGACAATTAGGAGAAGAAATAAGACAAAAATGGCATCCTATAAATGATATTCCAGAGAATGATAATATAGGCATTAGAATACAACATATTATAAAATGTTTAAAAGAAAAATGCATAACTATACAAATTCAACAACAATTTCAAAAAGAACAATATAACTTTTGTAAAGATATATACGTACCCCAGATATATGGAAGAGAAGGAAAAGATATTTATAGAAGAAAACAAAATATAAGACCTAGACTACAGAGACCCCAATATAGGCCTCGATACCAGAAAAGAAGCAGTTATAAAAGACCACAGAAGAGATATTATCTTAGAAGATCTGATGCAAGAAGACCATTCTTAAATAAAGATCATCATGCTAGGATGTATGATCCAGATAGAATCTATAAAAGAAAATTAAGATGTTTTATATGTGATAGAGATGATCATTTAGCATCAAAGTGCCCAAGAAGAATAAATGAGGATACAAAGAGATCTTTAGTAGTACAAGATTCAAAATGCTATTTGATAGATGTTGAAGATGATTTAAGTGATACAGAATCAATATACAGCATTGTATCTATAGAGATATATAATCCAAACATTAAAGAAAGAGATTGATGAAGAAGAAATGCCAAGTGTTATGCAACAATATTTAGAAGAAAACATATGTGTATTGACAGATACATGCATAGAGGATAATCATCGATGGAAAAATGGATCAGGATCACATGATATAGCATGTAAGAAATGTAGAGGATATCCATGGATAACACTACGATATAAATGTGAAAAATGCTTTGAAGAAAGATGCAAGAATTGCTTAGATAGATCAGAAATTATTCCAAAGATTGATGAAAAAATAGTAAAATTACAGGATAAGATAGTTACTAAAAAAGTTGAGATTTTGGAAGATGAAATTACTATATTAAAAGCTCAGCTACAAAGTAAAGAAGATCTTAGTCCAAAAATATATGAAGACCCAAGAATCGAATGGATGGAAATTATTGAGAATGGAGGAATAAAACCAGAAAAATCTACAAAAGGATCTTTAGGATATGATATTTTTTCACCCATAGAAATAGTATTATTACCTAACGATATAACAATAATAGACGTCCAAGTAAGATATTCTATTTCAGAAAAATATGGGATAAAATTAGAAACAAAATCTAGTATGGCAGCAAGAGGATTAATGGTCATAGGAGGAATCTTAGATTCTGACTATGAAGATAATATTTAAGTAATAATAAGAAACTTTACCCAAACTTCACAAACCATAAAACCAGGACAAAAAATAGCTCAGGCTATAATATTACCAAACTATGAACAAGGACCAGATATAAGAAGACTAGGAGGATTTGGATCAACAGATAGACCTAGTACTAGTAACCAAGTCATAGAAAACTATACATTAGCTACTATTGAAAAACCAGAAAATATTGAAACAACTATATTCTGTCAGGTAAAGAATAGTTTAAATAATTTACAAACACTTTGTAGAATAAAAATAAATAAGAAAATAGTATATTTAAAAGCCATAATCGATACAGGATGTACTAGTTCTATAGTAAATCCAAAATTCTTTGATAAAAATGATTTTGAAGAAACAAAAAATCCAACAATAGCAACATCAGTTGATGGAATAGAAACTGAATATAAATTCAAATTGAAACCAGCTTCTATAAGTTTTAAAAGATGTTTGTGATAAATATTCAACAGATTATCCACTTAATAACGTCTACCTAAGGAAATGTCCTTGGGATATGTTATTAGGATTAGGATTTATATTAGCTCAATCAGGAGGATTATATGTTAATAAACATAGTATTATAATATTCAAAAATATAACACAAACACCAACCTATCCTCCATATCCAAAACCTAAACAGAATACAGATTTATTTAAAGAATGCCCTTGTAGTATACCTGGACAGTGTAAAATAAATAAAGAAGATACTAATATTGGCCTAACCCTAGAAGAAGATATTATAGAAAATTGTGAAGAATTAATAGAACAACAAACAATTGACTTTGAAGATGGAATAAATCCGTCATTAATTATAGCCATATTAGAAAACACTAGTAGTATTAAGAAGACTATAGAAAAACTAGAAAGAATAGAAATAATCCAAGATAAAAATCCTCTAAGACATTGGGATAAAGACAAACCTGTCATGAAGATAGAAATTATAAATCAAAATTTAAAAATAAATTCAGGAGTACCAAAATATCATCCTATAGATTCAGAACAATTTAAATTACATATTAAAGAATTATTAGAATTAAATTTAATAAGGAAATCCAATAGTCCACATAGATCAGCAGCTATGATAGTCATGAAAGAAAGTGAAAAAAGAAGAGGAAAAAGCAGAATGGTAATAAATTATAAAAGACTAAATGATAACACAATAGATGATGCATATAATCTACCCCAAAAGAATTTCCTTATTCAATTTATACAAAAAGCTAAAATCTTTTCAAAATTCGACTTAAAATCAGGATTTCATCAAATAGCCATAGAAGAAGAATCTAAATCATGGACAGCTTTTACAACAACTGAAGGCCATTACGAATGGAATGTAATGCCCTTTGGATTAAAAAATGCACCTGCAGTTTTCCAAAGAAGAATGGATGATATTTTCTTACCCTATAGAGAATTTTGTATAGTCTATATAGATGATATATTAATTTTTTCAAAAACCGAAATAGAACATATAGCACATCTCCATAAGATATTTTCAGAATTCTATAAGCATGGATTGGTAGTATCTAAGAAAAAGATGGAAATAGGAAAAGACCAAATTAAGTTTCTAGGACTAGAAATAGGACTAGGACAAATAAAACTACAACCTCATATATCTACAAAAATTTTAGAATTCCCTTCAGAATTAAAAACCACAAAAGAAATAAAAAGTTTTATAGGATTAGTAAATCAAGCAAGAGATTTCATTCCAAATTTAGGAAAGATAATAGGACCATTATACTCTAAAACAAATCCTAAAGGTGAGAAAAAATTTAATTCACAAGATAAAATATTAGTAGAAAAAATAAAAAATATTGTACAAAATATTCCACCCTTAAGATATCCATATGATTCAGAATATAAAATTATTGAAACCGATGGATCAATAGAAGGATGGGGAGCAGTTTTAAAAACCAGACTAAGTGAATATAGCAGTAAGACAGAAGAACAAATCTGTAGATATGCCTCTGGTATTCATAAAAGAAAAAATCTAAGTCCAATTGACTGTGAATTAGAAGCAGTAATAGCAGGATTACAAGCTTTTGATTTCTTTATAATACTAAGAAGTTTTACTTTAAGAACAGATTGTGAAGCTATAGTTAAATTTTATAAAACTCTTAATGAAAAAAGAGTAAGTACAAGAAGATGGTTAATTTTTAGAGAATTAATTATAGGAAAAGGATATAAAATCAAAATAGAACATATAAAAGGAAATGATAATCATATTGCAGATTATTTATCTCGTGAATGTTTACCTAAGTCACTAACATAAGTTTGACAATTTTTCAGAAGTCAAAAAGATCTGAATCAAGAAGGAGTTTCTCTCCTGATTCTGATCAATTCCCCAGTTTAGAAACAGTATACAAGAGATATAAAAAGAAGATGGATAAAGGCAAGAAGCCTATGACTCCAGAAAGGAGCCCTTCTCCTGATACAGCAAGAAAGACAGCAGAAATGCTACGACAAGCCCTTGGAAATATCGGAATAAAAGGCAGTATGAAAGCAGCCCCAGATAATGGGATTCAGTATGGAAGAAGTTATTTAAAACCGATAGATGAACCTTTTGGGTTCAGAAGCATGTATACAGTTGGTACCGAAGAACAGATTATCCTTGATAATCTGTGGGTATCATATAATAAGATCCTGAAAGATCCATATAACAAGCAAAGAAGAGAGCATTTTATGACCAGCATAAATTGCTGTAGTTATCAATTTGCCAAGATAAAAGAAGCAAGAAAAGAGAATTATCCATATTATGTTCTTATTGAAGGACATAATCCTGGAGTATATGATAGATGGACAGAAGTCTTACAACAATTGAAAAATTATCCCAAGCACCCTTGGTTTAAGGGATTTCATAAATTAGAAGAAGCACTAGATTATGCTAGACGTAATCTAGGACCTAACTTCTTTATAACACCAGCCCTTAGATTTCCAGTATCTAAGGTCAGGGATTCAACAAGCTTTAAAGAAGCATTGATCAAATGCGACCAATGCGATACAACAAGTTCAAGAATTGCAGAGATACAAAAGAATGAGTCCCAGCTTAAAACAGAACTCCAGACTATCAAAGAATCTGAACAAAAATATCATCATCAATTAGCAGCAAAAATACAAGAAGTGGATGAATTAAAGGAAGCCCTAAGACTACTTCAGCAAGCAAGATCTGATACAACAAGCATCCCAACACCTCCAGCATATGAAAGTCTCCTTGACAGGATTCAGAAGATGGAAGAATCAATCAAGAAGAAAGAAGAATATGAAAAAATTCTCATGGCAAAGACAAGCTCAGAAAATATAAAATCAAAAATTGAAAATATATTTGCAAAAAATTTTTATCCAGAGTCTTCCAGTGCATCCACGGAAGATTTGGCAAAAGACAGATAAGCCCCGGAATTATTCAAGAAGATTAAGATCAAGCTACAAAAGGCAAAGAAGAATCTCTTCACCAGAATAGTAGAAGACCCTTTTTGGAAAAACAAAGTGTTTGGCCGACACTTGTGGATATGTCCAAAAAGGTGGGCCCCAAACTTTGAAAAAGAAGACCAATTATAGAAAAAGCTCAGAAGACTTATCCGGATCTCTCCGGATTTCAAAAAACTTTGTAATATACTTTGTAAATTCTGTTTATAAATAGAAGGGAGCTCTTCAGAAAGGGGGAGACTCTTATCTTAGAAATAATTTTAGAAGTTTTAGCTCTGTAATAGTTCCTGTACGATATCCCCAGTTTAATAAAAGAAGTTCATCATTCCTGTAAGTTTCTTTTTCTTTCTTTTAAATATACCAGAGCTTCTTCTTCTAGCATCAGACTGAAGCCTACAGTCGAGCCTCTTGATTCTGGCTGCTAGATCCAGTTAAGCTCTTCCTTTACTTTTTGTTTCTTTCTATTAATTTTGTTTATGGTTTAATTTAATTATGTGTGAGTAGTTTCTCAAGAAGGATTAATGGATATGATGTAAGGTTTAGACAGAAATTTTTCCTTTTGTTTTGTAAATTCTTTTCAATTATTCCGTAATGACTGAAAGAAGGTTAAGATCGAAGATCTTTCCTAGGGAGCAATTACGACACTTGAACTCTGTATTATGTCAGAAGTAGTGGACTGGCATATAACCAGAGAGTAGTCTAAAGCTCTAGATCTAGATCGGTACATCTGACAATCAGACTATGTAGCCTTAGGTTCATACTGCTTGTCCTTCCAGTAATATTCCAAAAGAATAGGTCTTTATGCTCTGGACGTTGAGGCAAGGTGGCCGTTTAGTCCCTGAGAGCAAAACCCCTGTGTGAGGGTATGAATCATGTTGGCATGGCGTCCCACATGAACTGGAAGACTTTCAGTTCCTGGCTAAGTATTCCCTTAATTAAAACTGACAGTCTGAGTTAGCATACCAAAAGAACTGGGCGTAAATACTGTGCGTGTATCACCGGTTGATCCCCAGTGTGAGGATGTGAGTTGTATGAGCATGGCGTCTTATACAAGCTGAGATTATGTTAAAAAAAAAAAAAAAAAAAAAAAAAAAAAAAAAAAGAGGATCGGAGAAAGATTTTTACCAATCTCGTTCTGATTGCTATACACAGAACCAGGAGATCACTATTTCCCTGGATTTTAGCATATCTCGATCCTAAACTTTCTCTTTATTGTCATTTCTGTCAAAGATCTTACAAAATATCCGGCCAAACCCCCCTCCCTTTCTATCTCTCCCCCTGGTGTGCCTCCTGTGCCCTCTGACTAGCACATATCCTTATGTGCTATCCAACTGAACCGGCAGTTTCTCTCCGGCCAAACCCCCCCTTTTGGTATCAGAGCCTTGTTTATTTTATAAGAAGTTTTCAGTTTATCTAATGTTCTCAGTTTATTTAAATTATTTCAGTCTTATAGAAAATATTGTCAATGAATATAATAGAATTCATAATAACTATTTTAGAATTGAATATCTTGATATAAACTCTTTATCAGCGGATAGTAGAAGTAGAATATAAAGATTTTTGTGTATCTATATTAGAATCTTCTGAAGAACTAAGAGATTTACCAGAAGAAGTTAAAAGAATTATTTTACAAAAAAGTTATTTAAATCCAGAAGAATTACTTAGAAATTATAATCAACAAATTATTAAATATAATCAATGGAAAAATTCTCATAGAAGATATTATCCCATATTAGCTTTACCAAGAAGCTTTACTGAATGGACAGAATAGATTATTTACAGTCGGAACTTTTTAAAATAAGAACAGAAGTAAACAAAATACAACAAAACTTAGATTATATTAATAGAAGTATTACTTTATTATTAAAACAGACTCAACAAGATACTGAATCTGATAAAATGGTTATATTAGAATTATTAAGATTATCTACAAAAATAGAACAAAAGTTCTTAGAAATAACTAATCAATTTGATATAAGAATTACAAAAATAGAAGATTTATTAAAACTTTATAACACATAAAATTCCAGAAAGAATATTAATAACCGAACAAATAAGAATAAGACATTTAAAATTTTTAATGACAAATCTAGAACCAGAATTAACAGAATTAAAAAGTTTATTAGAAGATTTTACATTAGGATTATCTATAGAAAATCAAGGTTTAACCAAATATAAACCACCCGCAACTCATGATCAGATTTTAATAACACAGAATAATTTGATTATAATTGGATTAATTAAAATATTAAAAAAGTTAGAATTAATAAGTGAAAAAATAAATTTTACCAAAGAACTTGATGATATAGGACAGAAACTGAGTAATTTAAAAATATCTACAACTGATGATAATATAAAAATTATAAGAAAAACTTTTAATGGAAGTTTTATACCAGTAGAAAAAATTATAGAAGAAGGAACTTCAACAAAACCATACATATTAAAATGAATAGATTTAGTCCATTCTCAGGTAGGAGTAGAACAATACAAGAACAAAATACTAGACCCCAGAATACAACTGATGAAAGTATGTTTAGAAGAATCCTAAGAGGAAGTGGAAGTAATAGTAATAATGAAGATATCAGGTTAGAAGAAATAGTTGATGTTGAATCAGATATTACCAGATTTAGTACACAACAAGCACATATGATAAACCCAAGACAATTATATGCGCATAATAGATTCTTAAGAGATACTAGTTTATTCTCAGGATATCAGGAAGTAACGTTGTCAGTTTCAAATGACGAAGTAGAAACTATTGATGTAATCAGTCAAGAATCCATTAAACAGTTATTATTAGCAAATAAAAGATATTTCCATTTAGGACTATTTATAATAGGAATTAAAGGATTTGCCAGGAAAAAGGTAGGAACGAAAGTTCTGATATGTTTAATAGATGAAAGATGAGATCCCATATTTTAGTTAAGACAAGCCTTAATAGCTATGACAGAAGTAGATTTATCAAATAATCCCTTTCTTTTATAGACAAAATTTACAAAGTCTATTACAAAATTTTTGAAATCCGGAGAGATCCGGATAAATCTTTGATTTCTTCTATGAGTGGTCTCCTTTTTCAAAGCTGAGGGCCCACCTTTTTGGACATATCCACAAGTGTCGGCCAAACACTTTGTTTTTCCAAAAAGGGTCTTCTAAATCACTTTTACTGATGTGTTATTAAAATCTGATCATGAGTTGCGGGTGGTTTATATTTGGTTAAACCTTGATTTTCTATAGATAATCCTAATGTAAAATCTTCTAATAAACTTTTTAATTCTGTTAATTCTGGTTCTAGATTTGTCATTAAAAATTTTAAATGTCTTAGAAATGACAATAAAGAGAAAGTTTAGGATCGAGATATGCTAAAATCCAGGGAAATAGTGATCTCCTGGTTCTGTGTATAGCAATCAGAACGAGATTGGTAAAAACCTTTCTCCGATCCTCTTTTTTTTTTTTTTTTTTTTTTTTTTTTTTTAACATAATCTCAGCTTGCATAAGACGCCATGCTCATACAACTCACATCCTCACACTGGGGATCAACCGGTGATACACGCACAGTATTTACGCCCAGTTCTTTTGGTATGCTAACTCAGACTGTCAGTTTTAATTAAGGGAATACTTAGCCAGGAACTGAAAGTCTTCCAGTTCATGTGGGACGCCATGCCAACATGATTCATACCCTCACACAGGGGTTTTGCTCTCAGGGACTAAACGGCCACCTTGCCTCAACGTCCAGAGCATAAAGACCTATTCTTTTGGAATATTACTGGAAGAACAAGCAGTATGAACCTAAGGCTACATAGTCTGATTGTCAGATGTACCGATCTAGATCTAGAGCTTTAGACTATTCTCTGGTTATATGTCAGTCCTCTACTCCTAACATAATACAGAGTTCAAGTGTCTTAATCACTCCCTAAGAAAGATCTTCGACCTTAACCTTCTTTCAGTCATTACGGAATATTTAAGAAGAATTTACAAAATGAAAGGAAAAATCTCTGTCTGAACCTTACATCATATCCATCAATCCTTCTTGAGAGACTACTCACACATATTTAAATTAAACCATATACAAAATGAAAAGAAAGAAAAGATTAAAGGAGAGCTTAACTGGATCTAGCTGCCAGAATCGAGAGGCTCGACTGTAGGCTTCAGTCTGAAGCTAGAAGAAGAAGCTCTTATGTATTTAAAAGAAAAGAAAGAAACTTACAGGAATGATGAACCTCTTTTATTAAACTGGAGATATCGTACAGGAATTATTACAGAGCTAAGGATTTCTAAAAATCTCAAAGGTGACCAAAAGGGGGGGTTTGGCCGGAGAGAAGTTCCCTTTCTTTTATAGACAAAATTTACAAAGTCTATTACAAAATTTTTGAAATCCGGAGAGATCCGGATAAATCTTTGATTTCTTCTATGAGTGGTCTCCTTTTTCAAAGCTGAGGGCCCACCTTTTTGGACATATCCACAAGTGTCGGCCAAACACTTTGTTTTTCCAAAAAGGGTCTTCTAATATTTTGGTGAAGAGATTCTGCTGATTATATCTTGGTCCTGTTGGGACTTATCTGTCTTTTGCTAGGTCTTCCGTAGATGCGCTGGAGGCTTCTGGATAAAAATGTTTTTCAAATATATTTTCTATTTTGGATTTTATATTTTCTGAGGTTGTTTTTGCCATAAGGATCTGCTCATATTCTTCTTTCTTCTTGAGTGATTCTTCCATCTTCTGAATCCTGTCAAGGAGGTTTTCATATGCTGGTGGTGTTGGAATGCTTGTTGTATCATACTTTGTTTGATGAACAAGACGCAGGGCTTCTTTTAACTCATCAACTTCTTGTATTTTTGCTGCTAACTGATGATGATGTCTTTGTTCGGATTCTTTAATAGTCTGGAGTTCTGTTTTAAGCTGAGCCTCATTCTTTTGTATCTCTGCAATTCTTGAGCTTGTTGTATCACATTGGTCACATTTGATCAATGCATCTTTAAAACTTGTTGTATCCCTGATCTTAGACACTGGAAGTCTAAGAGCTGGTGTTATAAAAAAATTAGGTCCTAGATTACGTCGAGCATAATCCAGTGCTTCTTCTAACTTATGAAATCCCTTAAACCATGGGTGTTTGGGATAATTTTTGAGTTGTTGTAAAACTTCTGTCCATCTATCATATACTCCAGGATTATGTCCTTCAATAAGAACATAGTACGGATAATTTTCTTTTCTTGCTTCTTTTATCTTGGCAAATTGATAACTACAGCAATTTATGCTGGTCATAAAATGCTCTCTTCTTTGCTTGTTATATGGATCTTTCAAGATCTTATTATAAGATACCCACAGATTATCAAGGATAATCTGTTCTCTCAGTACCTACTGTATACATGCTTCTGAACCCAAAGGGCTCATCTATCGGTTTTAGATAACTTCTTCCATACTGAATCCCATTATCTGGGGCTTCTTTCATTCTTCCTTTTATTCCAATATTTCCAAAAACTTGTTGTAACATTTCTGCTGTTTTTCTTGCTGTATCAGGAGAGGGGCTCCTTTCTGGTATCATAGGCTTTTTGCCTTTGTCCATCTTCTTTTTATATCTCTTGTATACTTCTTCTAAACTGGGAAATTGATCAGAATCAGGAGAGAAACTCCTTCTTGATTCAGATCTTTTTGTCTTCTGAAAAATGTTAGGCTTATGTTAGTAACTTAGGTAAACATTCACGAGATAAATAATCTGCAATATAATTATCATTTCCTTTTATATGTTCTATTTTAATTTTATATCCTTTTCCTAAGATTAATTCTCGAAAGATTAACCATCTTCGTGTACTTACTCTTTTTTCATTAAGAGTTTTATAAAATTTTACTATGGCTTCACAATCTGTTCTAAGGGTAAAACTTCTTAATATTATAAAAAAATCAAATGCTTGTAATCCTGCTATTACTGCTTCTATTTCACAGTCAATTGGGCTTAGATTTTTTCTTTTATGAATACCAGAGGCATATCTGCAAATCTGTTCTTCTATTTTGTTACTATATTCATTAGGTCTAGTTTTTAAAACTGCTCCCCATCCTTCTATTGATCCATCGGTTTCAATAATTTTATATTCTGAATCATATGGATATCTTAAGGGTGGAATATTTTGTACAATATTCTTTATTTTTTCTATTAAGAGTTTATCTTGTGAATTAAATTTCTTTTCACCTTTAGGGTTTGTTTTAGAATATAAAGGTCCTATTATTTTTCCTAAATTTGGGATAAAATCTCGTGCTTGGTTTACTAATCCTATAAAACTTTTTATATCTTTTGTAGTCTTTAATTCTAAAGGAAATTCTAAAATTTTTGTAGCTATATGAGGTTGTAATTTTATCTGTCCTAGTCCTATTTCAAGTCCTAAGAACTTAATTTGATCTTTACCTATTTCCATCTTTTTCTTAGAGACTACTAATCCATGTTTATAAAATTCTGAAAATATCTTGTGAAGATGTGCTATATGTTCAGATTCTGTTTTAGAAAATACTAATATATCATCTATGTAAACTATACAAAAGTTTCTGTAAGGTAAGAAAATATCATCCATTCTTCTTTGAAATACTGCAGGTGCATTTTTTAATCCAAAAGGCATTACATTCCATTCATAATGTCCTTCAGTTGTTGTAAAAGCTGTCCATGGTTTAGATTCTTCTTCTATGGCTATTTGATGAAATCCTGATTTTAAATCAAATTTTGAAAAGATCTTTGCTTTTTGTATAAACTGAATAAGAAAATTCTTTTGAGGTAAATTATATGCATCATCTATTGTATTATCATTTAATCTTTTATAATTTATTACCATTCGGCTTTTTCCTCTTCTTTTTTCACTTTCTTTCATAACTATCATTGCTGCAGATCTATGTGGACTATTGGATTTTCTTATTAACTTTAATTCTAATAATTCTTTAATATGTAATTTAAATTGTTCTGAATCTATAGGATGATATTTTGGTACTCCTGAGTTTATTTTTAAATTTTGATTTATAATTTCTATTTTCATAGTTGGTTTATCTTTTTCCCAATGTCTTAAAGGGTTTTTATCTTGAATTATTTCTATCTGTTCTAATCTTTCTATAGCTTTCTTAATACTATTAGTGTTTTCTAATATAGCTAGAACTGATGACGGGTTTATTCCGTCTCTGAAATCTATTATATCTTGTTCTAGAATTAGATTATCAAAATCTTCTATAGTATTTTCTCTTATTTCTTTATTTATCTTGCATTGTCCAGGTATATCACAAGGACACTCATCAAATATCTCTTTATTATTTTGTTTGATTCTTGGATAAGGTGGATAGGTTGGTGTTTGTGTTATATTTTTAAATATTATAATACTATGTTTATTAACATATAATCCTCCTGATTGTGCTAATATAAATCCTAAACCTAATAACATATCCCAAGGACACTTCCTTAGATAAACATTATTAAGTGGATTAATATTCTTTCTGGAATTTTATGTGTTATAAATAAAACTTATTGAAGCTGGTTTTAATTTGTATTTATATTCAGTTTCTATTCCATCAACTGATGTTGCTATTGTTGGATTCGTAGTTTCTTCAAAATCATTTTTATCAAAAAATCTTGGGTTTACTATAGAACTTGTACATCCTGTATCTATTATGGCTTTTAAATATACTATTTTCTTATTTATTTTTATTCTACAAAGTGTTTGTAAATTGTTTAAACTATTCTTTACCTGACAGAATATGACTGTTTCTTTTTGAATAGTTTCTGGTTTTTCAATAGTAGCTAGTGTATAGTTTTCTATTACTTGGTTACTGGTGCTTGCTATATCTGTCGATCCAAATCCTCCTAGTCTTTTTATATCTGGTCCTTGTTCGTAGTTAGGTAATATTATAGCCTGAGCTATTTTTTGTCCTGGTTTTATGGTCTGTGAAGTTTGGGTAAAATTTCTTATTATTACATTAATATTGTCTTCATAATCAGAATCTAAGATTCCTCCTATAATCATTAATCCTTTTGCTGCCATACTAGATTTTGTTTCTAGTTTTATTCCATATTTTTCTGAGATAGAATACCTAACTTGGGCATCTACTATAGTAATATCATTGGGTAATAATACTATTTCTATAGGTGAAAAAATATCATATCCTAAAGATCCTTTTGTGGACTTGGCTGGTTTTATTCCTCCATTCTCAATGATTTCCATCCACTCAATTCTTGGTTCTTCATATATCCTTGGACTAAGGTCTTCTTTACTTTGTAATTGGGCTTTTAATATAGTAATTTCATCTTCCAAAATCTCTACTTTTTTAGTTACTATTTTATCCTGTAGTTTTACTATTTTTTCATCAACTTTGGGAATAATCTCTGATTTATCTAGGCAATTCTTACATCTTTCCTCAAAACATCTTTCACATTTATATCTTAGGGTTATCCATGGATATCCTCTACATTTCTTACATGCTATATCATGTGATCCTGATCCATTTTTCCATCGATGATTATCCTCTATACATATGTCTGTTAATACACATATATTTTCTTCTAAATATTGCTGCATAACACTTGGTATTTCTTCTTCATTATCTCTTTCTTCAATATTCGGATTATATATTTCTATAGATACAATGCTGTATATTGATTCTGTATCACTTAAATCATCTTCAACATCTATCAAACAGCATTTTGAATCTTGTACCACTAAAGATCTCTTTGTATCCTCATTTATTCTTCTTGGACACTTTGATGCTAAATGATCATCTCTATCACATATAAAACATCTTAATTTTCTTTTATAGATTCTATCTGGATCATACATTCTAGCATGATGATCTTTATTTAAGAATGGTCTTCTTGCATCAGATCTTCTAAGATAGTATCTCTTTTGAGGTTGTCTATAGTTACTTCTTTTATGATATCTAGGTCTATATTGGGGTCTTTGTATTCTAGTGTTTATTCTTTGTTTTCGTTTATAAATATCTTTTCCTTCTCTTCCATATATCTGAGGTACATATATATCTTTACAAAAATTATATTGTTCCTTCTGAAATTGTTGTTGAATTTGTATGGTTATACATTTTTCTTTTAAACATTTTATAATATGTTGTATTCTAATACCTATATTATCATTTTCTGGAATATCATTTATAGGGTGCCATTTGTGTCTTATTTCTTCTCCTAGTTGTCCTGGTAGTTTTTGAAATAATTTATCTTTTATTGATTGGGTAAAGTAGTTACCGCTTATACTTGCAAAATAATAATATTCTTTTAGGAAACTTTTTGCATACCTATAGTCTGTTAATACTAATCTTTCTAGTTGTGCTAATGCTTCTGTTTGTTGTTCTATTCTAGAGCTGTTAGGATCACGCCCTGTTGCTAACATATGTATTTTATTAACAAAATTATATGGATTTGGTCCAAATGTTTTTAATGCTCTTAGTTCTTCTGGATATTCTACTTTATATCTTTCCCAATTTGCTTTCATTGTTTCTCCTAAAAATGTTTCTAAATATTGATATAATTCATCGGTTTCTTGTGGTTCTTTAAATTGTAAACAATCATTTAAAACTTTACTTTTCCATATATCAAGTACTGAGTCTAATTTTTGTGGATCATGATATAAATAGACTTTGTAAATTTTGTCTATAAAAGAAAGGGAACTCTTCAGAAGAAGGGGACTCTCACCTTTGAGATTTTTAGAAATCCTTAGCTCTGTAATGAATTCTTACTTTACCTTTTCAATTCTTGCATAGTTTTTTTAAATGTAATTTGACATAGAATAATTCTTCCAACTCAAGAGGAAAGGGTGGGAGGTATGCAGGGAGGGGGGACACAAC